>NW_008795672.1:3074143-3129726 GCF_000699145.1 Aptenodytes forsteri | reverse complement strand
TAATAGATATACTTTTGCCAAAAAATGATATGGGGGGGGGGGGGGGGGGGGAATACTTAAGGATTTTGTTGCCAGTTTTAGAAGAGTGAGCTGACTGTAAAGGCATTGCCTCAGAACAAAATAATTGCTAGGGAGAAAGTGGGAGGATAAATGTGAGACTCCAGCAATGTTGATGACAAACAAGGTAACAGGGCAGGCTTTTAAGACTTCAACTATGAAATTAAACAGAGTAGCTTAACCAAGTGCAAAGAGGATGGAGGTGAATGAGTGGAATACTAGGAATAAGGGTTTGGTGAGATAATTGGGAAAGGGAGCTGTGGCTGCAGAATGGGTGGGTAGCTCGGTCAAGCAGGGGGCCAGGCATTGCATGGCTGAAGGGTCGGCACTTCAAATCAGAAGCTGGTACTGTCAAGGAATCACTGAATTTCTGCACGTCTTTGTTTCAGCTATGTTGTGCCCTTAGCCCATGTAATTATTAAACATGAAATCAAAAAGATCGAAGTGTACGAAACATTTACACACGCACACATACACATGTATGTAATTGGCCCTCTAGTTAAGAAAACGCCTTGGAGCTTCAAAACCAAATCTTCACAAAGCATTTTAAAATTCACAAAACGTAGACTCACTTTGTCACGTGAAATGCCTCGGGACAGAAAATAACACAGGAAAAACAGCTTGAGGTAAATATTTTCAAAGTATGAAACGTGCCAGAACTGGGGAAATGTCTTAATCTCCAGTGGTGGAAATACACCAAGTGAAACACTTTGATATTAAAACAACTAATTTAGGACAGAACAAGTTCCCCAGTAGCATGTTAACATGAAATTATGCGCTTTGAAATGGGAAGTGATTAAAAATATACAAAATAAAACCAAAGCATAGGAAAGCTTTTTTGATGGTAAGATCAAATTAGGAGTAATTTTTATTGCACTTGGAGGGAAAACTGTATTAACATCCATTAAAATCTATAATAAACTGATTACCAACGATTGCTATAGTTTAAATATGCGCTTTGCCGACTTCTGAAAAGTACACATCAAAAATTAATCCAAACCACCCTCGGAGAGCCTGGGCGCAGTGCCTTGGCGATGGATAGATAGAGAATTTTACACCTGCAGCCCGCTGATGTGGTCTCTGCTTGATAGCAGCCACGGTGGAGGAGTAAGTTGCCCGTCCATACAGACCCAGACTGTCTAAAGCGACCTGGCTGCGATGCAGTGTAAAGGAGGCCCACGCATCTGTATCATGCCCTTCATTGCAATAACCGAGCACTTGCAGAATTTCCTTAAATGAAAGTATGTGTCCAGCAGAAACACAGGTAGGCAGTACGGAGCACAAACTCCTTGCAGGCTGCGGGATTTTGGGCTACAGAAAGCAAGGAGGTTGTGGCACCGGATCGCCCCGGGAACACCACCGGGCACGCATGCCCTAAGGCAGCCCAGCTTCACCCAACCTCCCCTGGAGGGGAGCACCGCAACCCAGCCCCATCACATTTCCAGAGGCAGCAAATACATCCTTTACTATGTGACTTGACTTGTGGTATGTTAAGCATCAGAGACAAGAAACTTTGGAGATTTGCAAATACAGTACAAACCCTGCTAATATTCCTCATTGACTAAACTGCGTAAGGAGACAAATGGCTTAAATAAAACAGGCATCTCCGGGTGCATGGGAGATCCACGAAGGCGAGCTGTGCAGTCTTTGTATTCTTTCTCATGTAAGTCTCACACTGACCCATATTCTTTATCAAAATAATATCCTTCTGTTAAAGCTATCAGAGCTTCGCCCGCAAAAAGTCCACTAAGCTACAAGATATATCCTTTAGTATGGAAATTTTCATTTGACCTCACTGTTACTTGTATGCAGAACTAACATGGCACAATTTCCCAAGACACGCTTAAAAGCAAAAAAAAATATTTTTTCCATGCAGTTGTAGATGGACTTCACATAAAATGCCACCTTGTATACTTTCATCACATTTAACCAGTTGCATCACACTGTTTAAATGCAGGTTACGGATCAAGGCAGCCAAACAATATGAGACTGAAAATGTCAATGTCACAATTAATATTTAATCAATTTGCGGTGCCTTGTTCTTCAGCAGCCACTTAAAATGCAGGGAACAGGTACAGTCTTAAACTGCTGAAAGAATAATTACCACTCTGACTGGGTCCTGAACATAATGCCACTCTACTGCATTTTTCTGACAAATATATATAGACATTTTCACAGATTCAGTGACATTTTCTTTTCTTTTATTAAAAACTCTGTGTGGGCAAGAAAAGAAAAAAGGTTGCAGTATAATTTACGATACCATTTAATATCAATACTACAATACAAATGAAGGCATTTTAAAAGAAAGTTGCAATGTTTCTTCCAATAAGTTCCCCTTTTGTGTTATCCGTAAGTCGTATTTTTGATATTCACAAGGCAAATGAATGGTTTTCCTTTCTGAAAGAAAAGGGGGACTCAAAGCACTGTCAACTAAAAGATTAGGAAACAACGATGATGCATTTTAAAATTAAGAGATCAAATAATTAAAGACTAAAATTAAAAGAGTCCCCACTACAACATGGAAAAGTCTGAGATAGGATATGTAGAAGAGATGGCAGGTAAATAAAGATCTGAACACATGTACGTGCTTTACCATATGCCTAATACTACAAGAGACAAACTAACAGTTTATAAATGTATAATAATAATAATAATAATAAACCCCCCCAATATATTAATGGTAGCAATCCACACAGCAGCCAAGTCTTGGGTACTGCAGAAGTTCCAGCCATTTCGTAAAGGCACGTCAAGGAAAGGTAAAAAGAAGGGGAACAGAGATGATGGTCAAAAATAAGCATTTATGACAGGAGAGGCGGTCGCAGGCTAGAATTCTCCAGCTTGAAAGTGAAATGGCTGTTAGGAAAGTGGCCAATAAAATCATGGAACAGCACAGAGAAGACGAGTAGGTGACAATTATTCCTACAACAAAAGATACAGAGAAAACAACTTGAACAATCCTATACAGTTCAGCACGCACTTTTTATTTTAAGTTGTTCTGTTGCAGTGAGTCAGGCTGAATCAACATGTATCAAGTAAAGGTTTGCAGCTGCATTCTGCATGAACACGATGAACAACTGTGGTGCATGCAAATTCTTTATTCTAGATCCTTGCCTGACTCCTCCTCCCTGGGCTGAGATGGGCTCAGTAGGAAATCGTAGGCTGAGTCCTTAAATCACGACAGCAGTCAGCTACATTTTGAGAGTATTTCCATACTCACCGCAGCAGGCAATATATGGACAATACAGTATTTAAATGGACATGTTCTCTCCGTACAGGCATATTTAGATACGATGCCAAGACAAAGTGCAGATACCCAGTTATACAATCTCTCCTGCAGGTTAGTTCTGTCTGCACAATGCTTCACAAGATGCAAATCTGTAATGTTAGAGGAGGTAGAGACTCTCAGTTTTACATTAGACAACAGAGCTTTAAACTGACTTAGCACTAAAGCCCTAAGAGCAGCCCTGGTATTGATATTGGGTGTTCCCATCTGAATTTGATTTAAAAATATGTGGGTTCCACACAGTGGTGAAACTGTTTGGTAGTTATTTACTACTGTTCGTAATTGGTGCTGACCTGGGGACAAGTGTTAACGTAAGAAGTAAAGGTTTGAGAAACACAGATACCAACCAGTGAATTAGAAGAACGGGATTAACTGTGGGTTTTTTAATTCTAATATTTCAACCACTGCTAATCTTTAGAGAATCCATTTTCATTCATCCATCCATTATGTCTCACCATCTTGTCCCGGGCAACCTTTAAGCTAAGAATTTGATCATTAACACTATCCATCAGGTAAAAAAACATAAGAAAATTGTCTGAGTCACATGTATTGGGCAACTGATTTGCACACATACCTAGGCATCAACGTACTTGTATTTTCAACAGACTGCAAAACTACCCATTTCTCTGACTTTGTGAGGTTTTGCACATACTGAATCTATGAATTAATAAGCCCAGTTTGCCAGTCTGTGTGTGCATATACCTGAAAGGAAAGAACAGACATACTAGTAGATTTATTGGTACACTAATGCCTAAAGGCTGAACTTTTAGAATCAGTTAGAGAAAACCGTATGTATTCTCTGGGAGACAAAAAAAAAAGGTAAGTACTCGGAATTTACCCTGTTCTCAGAATTATCTTGCCAAATAACTGACTTTAACAAAAACATTTAGCAGAGGAGCAGAAGAGATACTGAGTGCAAGAGATGTGGTGCACTTTGCAAACGTCTCCTCCAGGGAAAATGACATCATGTCTTGACTGCTCTCAGTCAGACATTCTCCTACGCTGGACAATTCAGACAAAATGGATTATATGTTGTCATCTTCCATTCAGAAGCTGCTGCTACTTTGCTGGATGACTGCATGCTACCCATTAATGCTCTCCATCTGCTTCAAAGTTCTCAGCTGGCATGCTAATGATGCCTATCAAAATAATACCTAGATGGGACTGTCAGATACAACTTTATACCTGCACTGACTCTGTAACGACCTGATTTCTAATCCGCTTGCCTGACCACAAAGCTAATATTCAGGCTGTTGATGCAAGCCAGCACTGCACTTGGAGACAGGATTCAGACTTTATGGACTATTCTCTCCGTTTCCCTTGCAGCCCAACCACAGTCAAATCATCAGACCAGAAGACTTCTAGGCTTCAACAAAGCAAGGCCTTTAAATAATTTTCCCCCAGCAAATAAAATTGCACGAACACTGGAAATAAATGAGATTGCGGAAAACCCAGATGCAAATTCTGGCCATTGTAAGGAAGGAAAGGAAGAGGACAAACATTCAGTCTTTCCTATGGGGTCTCTCCTCACTTTAGAGTGGAGAGAGACAGTGTTCATACAATTGCTTATACCCTTGCCTTGTTCAACAATGTGAACAGTCATTCTGTTCTGGTAACTTCACCTCTTCCTCCATCTCTGTAATCAGTCTGGAGCTCATGTAGTGCTTTGGGCTACATACCGCTATGGTATACGCCCGACGGGCAGATGTCAGAGCCAGAAAGGAAGGCTGCCCATGCTGCATTTCTCTGGAATAGGGCTCTTCTGTTTCTAATTTCTAGTAATTTCTTGTAAGTCATAGGCTCTGTAGCTCATTGTGTGAATGATTTGTATTAACTACAGTTAATAAACGAAGAAATCAACCTTGGAAGCTTTTAAAACAAAGAAACAGATTCCCACCTGCATCCTAAATCTGAAGATTAACTGAATTAATACAAGGCGGCTCTAAGATAAGGTTTGCACTGTCTGATGCAGTTCACCAACGACTGCATACTGTGATGGCCTGGGTGGTTATCTGTTTGGATGAAATACAATTGTTAAGTAGGTCCGAATGAGTTGGAACAAGCAGTAACAGTCAGAAAGTAACAAAACACTCAGTTGTCACCGATCGTCCTCAGAAGCAGGACGATCTGAGGTCTTCCTTCCCTGAATAACTTCCTCTTTTTTCTTATCTCAGCAGCATGATTCCTTGTATTACTTCTACAGAGCTAACGCTGAGAAAGTTATCAGCTTCTTTATATCACCCATATGGAAAGTCCAGCATTGAGATGCTTGCATTTGCTCTTGCTTTTTTTCTTTTGACAGAGGGATGCAATTCACTGCTATGGGGGAAAGGAAAAAGTGAAACAAAACAAAACACCCAACCCCTCCCCCCACTAAACAAAAACCCCCACAGAAAACCAAACCAGACAACCCCCAAATTAAACTGTAATGAAACCAATGCACCTTCGCCCACTTGTAGAAACTCTTCTATCTTCATGGGGCAATTGAAATACAATTTAGATGCCTCCGAAAGAACAGCAAGCCTGCCAGCTCTAATGCATTATGCAAGAAGCCAGACTTCACCTAATGCAATAACAGCATCCTGAACACTACCAAATCTCCCTGTCTCCATCTCTCCACTACCTCACTCTTCAGCTTTCCCACTTAAAATAGGCCTCTCTTTTTTTTTTTCTTTTTAAAGATGTTTGATATGACCATGTGATCCAGGTATTAAAAGAAACACATGATCATTTCATATTTCTATAGATTATAAATCAATACAGAGCTAGGGCATTTCTAGGAACCCCACTGCATAATCTGTAGGGTATATAACGTCAAGCGTTTTAAGATCTAAAAAGCTAAATAAAGGTCAGCCTCAGGAGTCTGTACTACTTTCAACATTAAAACTGAACTTCTCTGACTCCTTAAAGCTTCCTTGAACAAAGTTTAAGAAAGGAAAGCAGCAGCACTAAACAAACATTTCATCCTTTAAAGAAGAAAGTAAAAATAGGTCTTTTTACAAAAATAAGCACTACAGTTTGGTGTATTTGGTATGGGTAGATTTGAACACATAAACCTCTGCTGGTTTATGAACAAGAAGGAGCCATAGCACATACGTGTTAGCATGACAGGAGACTAACCGCAGAGACATTTAGGACTTAAAACCCCAAGAAAATCTGAGACTACGCCGGACAAAAATCACTGGCCAACAGCTTCCAATTTGTATGACCAGCCTCAGATTCATCAAAGAACTAAAAACCTGGATAAGACGGACTTGTTTGGCTCTTCTGAACCAAGCAACCTCAGTACATCAAACCCAGTGATGACTTGCCCTTCTCCAGAGACATTGGACCTTGGTTATTGTCCTGCTTTTGGCTGGGGTAGAGTTCATTTTCTTCCTAGCAGCTGGTATCGTGCTGTGTTTTGGATTTAGGATGAGAATAATGTTGATAACACACCGATGTTTTAGCTGTTGCTAAGTCGTGCTTACACTAGTCAAGGAGATCTCAGCTTCTCACACCCTGCCAGCGAGAAGCTGGGAGGGGGCACAGCCAGGACAGCTGACCCAAACTGGCCAAGGGGCTATTCCATACCATATGACGTTATGCTAATTGCATTGTGCATCACTTGTTTTGTATATTCTTTTATCATCATCATCATTATTTTCCCTTCCTTTTCTGTCCTATTAAACTGTCTTTATCTCAACCCACAAATTTTACTTTTTGTTCCCCCCCCCGATTCTTTCACCCATCCCACTGGGGGCAGGGAGTGAGCCAGCGGCTGTGTGGTGTTTAGCTGCCTGCCGGCTTAAACCACAACTTAGTCATGACACAAGACATCCCGAGGCCCAGACCACTCATCAGCATCTGCAAGAGCAGGGAGCCCACCCCCTTCCCAGGCGTCACTGTGCAGTATGGGATGATGATCTTCCAGCTATAATACAGACTGGGTCCTTGACACTGCAGGCTTATAAAGATAGGGATGCAAGTTACATTTTTATCCATTAATTTCTATGATAAAGGATTACAGGTACACTAGAAAACTATCACACCTACGAACATTTTAAAATGAAGAACACATTTGAAGTCAGTTAAATATGTTGGTTCCAGGGAGGGTTTTGGAAAATGGCTGGGGAAAATTACACGTATCCTGCCAAAATGTGGAAGGAATACTTCCCAACCAGAAAGATACATTTGGCAGGTATGAAGCATTTACATATCTCATGTGAAAATGCAAAACGCTTTTCTTAAAATATTTTAAAGAGAAATAAAATATGTATATCAAATATCCTTTTTATGAACATGTGCTATAGTCCAGATTACACAACACTGCTTCCATTAAAAACAAAGCCTAGTCTAAAAAAAAAAAAATCATGATGTTTTGAAATAAGAAATAGATGACTAGGAGCATTTTCTTCGTTAAGTAACAAATTGCTTCTCAGAGATGGATATTTTAAGCTAGAGCACAAGTGGTTGATCCTCAGCTGCTGTAAATTATCACTGTTGCAGGGAGCTCTATTTTTACCAGCTGAAGATTTGCCCCTAAGCATCTGTCAGTGAAGCGGGCCAGGGAATCGCAGACATGTATATGGAAAGGCATCAATTCTAAATAATGACAAAAGACTTACAACATGTTGGACAATTATGGGGACAGGGGGATTTGCAAAGGATGAGGAAAGTCACAGTAAGTAAAGAAACGAGCAGGAAAGCAGAACGGCAATACCGATAACTCTCTAGGTACGGCGATACTGCACTGAAATCTGTGTTACAACCCTCCCTTCTAAACTCTGTGCTGCAGATCGCATATATTAATTGTGCTTAAACATCTGGGCTGAGTCAGCACCTCTGGTTCCTCCCTTTAGCAGACAGTGACAGCTGGTGAATGCGCTGCTGAAATCAAAACAACGGTTATTCTGAACAACGGGATAAAACATTTACAGACAAAGATTTTAAGATAGTAATTTTCATGTGCGTCTTGGCTCAACAAGTCTAGCCAGCGTATCCGAAATTGCCTCCTTGACGTCTGGATAGCGTATCCCTCTGCTCCGTACGCCATGCTTGACTGGCTTCTGCCTGCATGGCACCAGGCGTTGTGCAATCTGGCTGAAGGCTGGAAATCAGCCCGTCCCTGTCAATAACTGGGGCACTCTCCCGTAGATCTGGACTTGCTTACCGGGGGGTGGCCGTCCTGAGCCATTGTTTCATTTTCTGCTTATTTTTCCCATAACCTTTCTTGTGTAACCCAATACAGTCATGCGCTAAACAAGCCACGAAGCCCGCACTTGATATGGTGTTAATAGACTGTAACAGAGCAGCTTCAAAATCATCACAGTGTAGGAAAGTACTTGAGAGATCAGCCAGCTACAGTTTTAAACAAAATACCTTCCCCAGCATTACACGTAATGTTTCAGTAAGTTCAGAAGACAAGAGGAGAGGATAAAAACCGTTTCCTAGTATCACCCACGTAAGCGGTATCTTTTGGCATCCTGAAAGCTTACCTTTTCTGACACTGACGGCAGATGTGCTGCCGATAATAACCATCCTGTTGCTTCATTTGCAGGAAAACAAGAGACTGGAGCTGTTGCACGATATTTGCTGACATGAACCACACCACCCTAGCTGGGCAACACTGCCTTTTAAAACTGTAAACTTTTATTGCTTGGAATATGTCAGCTAGCCAAAAAAGCCATTAAAATGAGTAGTCCAACTACTGTTAAAGAACAACTTCTAATTACATGCCTTAATCAGTAGCTACCGTTTATCCACAGATGAAGCCTTGATTCACAGGTGATGAATGACGTGATACTGAAGATGACGCTAGTGACTGTATGGCAGTAGTTGGCCACACACCTGACACACGATGGACTTGCCACCACTAAGCATCTTTACGTTAAGTCTGGGTACCTTTCTAAATGGTCACTTATGCTCAAAAAGCAGTGACAGATGTAAAAATCTGTGGAGGGAGGTGATTTGGACTTAAATTCAGAGCAGATAATTGCGTCAAGGAAACATTATGAAAATTAGCAGAAACAGATTATTAAATTTTTACTGTGCTGCATTCACTGCCACTGCTTTTAACAACAGGCTTTATCCTTCATGCAACCAAATTTATGCTAATCTCTTCAAGACTTCCAGAAACCAAAAGCAGAGAAACTCACGATTTTCAGCATTTCAAAACTTACTCTACAGTACCCTGCTTTAATGCCCTTTTCTATTTTCATTTTTATTTTAACTCCCCCATGAAAGACAATTTTAGCCTACTACAGCAAATACTGTAGGGTATTTACCTGGATGTCAAAGCGCTGGCGATACTTCCATTTCGTTGTAAAAGGCCAAGATAACAAATACAGATTTATTATTAAGTGTCCCACCTTTCACACCATGCAAATTCACCCAGCCTGCAGCCTACTTCTGGCAGTCCTCTTTCCCAAGGGCCCTTTAGGAAGAGGCTATCAGCCAGATTAATTATTTTAACAATAGCAGCCTTTTCCTAGTGCCATTTTTTCTGTCACCATTATATGACATAAAGCAGGGGGGAGGCCGAATGAATTTATCCAGCCTGTAATATATCTCAGTCCAAAGTGTCCCAGAAGCACTAGATTAAACATGCAAGTAGAAAGCCATCAGCCTCATGTGACTAGTTACAGGGGACAAGAGAGAGCATCGCGTGTCCCTGCTTCTGGAAGGGACTACAACGTCCATCTGCCTGGCAAGGTTGACCACCATAAGAAGACAGATAGGGACAGCTGTTAAAAACCCAGAACTAAAATAACTTTCTCCTACCTGTCGTCATTCCTCATGATACATTAGCTTTCAAATGGAAAATGTGGTAACTCATGAATCCTTTGAAGTTCAATAACTTATGTACGGTTCATTTACTGGTCCTACTCTCTTGACAGGCACTCAACAAGTTCATAATTGTAGTGGCACGTGATCTCTGTGCAGCACCTAACGAAGGGACACATACTGACCTTCCCACGCGTCTCACGTGGGAGCCCTGACCCTCCAGGAGCGAGCAATGCAGTTGTACAGCACTGCCTGCCTGCTCTGGGTCGTCCCGGGGGGCAGGACAGCCTGGGGCCATTAAGTCCACCCAGGAACTGGCCCAGTATTCGTGTAGCTCTTGCGCAGCTGGGGGAGCTGCTGTGCTGCTGCTGTTGTGTCTCAGGGCATGAAAAGGAATCCCTTAGGGATCCTTATCACCTGCTACAAACACAGATGTAAACTGGATGTGCGGGGAAAAAAAAATTAAGTATGGACAGTGTTTATAAAAAGGTAAAAATTAGGGATTTTCTTACTCTGAGATAACACCTGAAGTCAGCAGCCCGTAGTGAGTAGGATAAGACAAAACCAAGGATTCCCTAAGCTCTCCTTTTATTTTTCTTTTACAACTCAGAGCCACAGATCTGCGCGGAAGGAGAAGGAATCATTCCTCTTCCAACCTGAGTCACCCTGGGTGTCAGGACCTGCCCTTCCCAGCCTCACAGCTCCTTATTCTAAATTCAGTCTTTTGTGCAGATGCTGGTCCCAAAGATGCAAAACAATGCGGGCACTGGAGATTAGTTCGTGCGAACAGGCTGTACTGTATGTTTCCTTTAACAGAAAACATAAAGCAGTTGGCACTCTGCAGCCCACTCTGTAATGTTTACAAAATGATAATAACCCCAAAGAAACGCCAACAGGAACTTAGCACAAGTTAAACAAATCACCTTCAAAGTGGCACTCTTGACACAATGGTGTCAAAACACGTTTCCTTTCCCACTGGAACAATCCCATTAATTTCATATTGGCAAATGGAAGGGAGGAAAGCGGTTTTAAACCCATGGGAAAACAGCAAATTTACAGGGAGACGAGAGTGGCTGGTGAGCTCACAGAACTATTGGGGGTGAAGTTGGGCTTCTTCAGGGAAGAGCTTCTGAAGGCAAGGGGTGTTTGACAGAGAAAAGACTACAGGATTATCCCAGAGGATCTCACCCATATCAGCATAAATCCGTGAAAAGACAATGTCATCTCCGTGACTCCAACGGGGCACCAGATCATAATCCCTCCCACGAAATGAAAAAATCTGATGCCCCTATGATCTGCCCCTCCTCAATACCAACAGACAAGCAAATGAGAACGAGTAAAAGAAATTATTTTCCCACTACTCCACGAATGGCCAGCATAAGCTTACATGGGTATCAATGCTTAGATAAGAAAGCCTGAAATGGCATCAGGCACTGTAGCGAGGAGGAAGCGGTTACGCAGAACCTCTGCTGTTGTGCAATATTCTTATTTTCTTACAGAAAGTCTGGTGTGTTTTGTACATCCCTTGCCGAATGTTGGCAATTTTTATGCTTTTATGATTACCTATCAGCCATGTGTCTTTCAGCACTTAGTCTCCCTGAATTGAGATATGATGCTAGTATTATTTAAGACTACCACAAGAGACAGAGCATATATCAAACATGCAAATGACAATCAGATGTGGCTCCCCCAGGCTGAAAGAGAAAAGAAACTTGAGAGGGAAGAGTGACCTCAAATCTAGCCTGCCATCTTACGCAATATTTGTATGTTTATCAGATACCAGTTTATTAATTTGGCAAAGATTGCATATTAAGATGCAAGAGGCTAAGTGCCTTTTGTACACAAACTGACACACATCCTCATGGGAAAATGAGGACATCTGATTAGGAGAGGGACCTGGCTAAGCTCTAGCAGCCAGGAGAGCTTACCCATTCAACGACACAACCTAGATTTCCAACTCAATGCTTTATTTATTTCTCTACCACGTTTCCTCAAAAGAGGCAATGCTTATGGAGTGAAAGGCAAACATTTAAAGGAAAAAAGATGTCAAATGTCTCTTTCACAAAGAAAAAAAATCAAGTGCCGCTTCCCCCTGTACTTCACATCCATGTGAACCACTTGACAGCTCTCCGCTCATTTCTCCCTGTGGTGTGAATGGTTCAGATGTCAGCTGGACACAACAGCACGTCCATGGACTTCAGTGCTGGTTGAGGTTGGGGTGGAGAAGTGGGTGGCTCAACCTACAATACTTACATAGAGAAACCCAGGAATCAAAGGAATTTAAGAAGCCTTTGAACAGGATTTTAGGACAAAGCTTATGAAACCAGGGGGTCCAGGACCTAAAGACCTGGTAAATCTCTTCCAGCTCTACCTTCCTGTGCAAGCACAGGTCCAGCACAATGAATCCTGAAGCAGCTGTAAGTGGAAAGTCCAGTGACTACAAGCTGAGTATGTCTAACACTGCTGGCAAGAAGAAATAGGCTCTGTCAGTGAGATTAACATAATTTCGTATTACAGAAGTCCAGCACAAGATGCCTTCACTTAAAGCAGGAGGGAAAAAGCTTAAGATATCTCTGGTTATCTGTACATTAGCAAGTAGTGAGGATGCTAGCAGGAGATCCGTAGTGCAAAGATCCTGCTAGTGCTGAAAACCTGATGTTCGATTCTTACGTATCTCAGGGGTAAGGAGGGGGTCTGCTTTAGCACTGTAGATGAACACCCACTAATGATGGGAGCACATTAGGTACGCAGTTGGAGCACAACTCCTAATTTAGTTTCATCCAGTTTGTGCGTGCCAAGCCTGCCCTGCAACGTGAAACAGGGGAGATTTGCTTCAAAGCACACTCCTAAAGCAATAGCGTGCACAAATCTTCTGTTGGCATAAAAGGAGCCAGCGAAGCGTACCTGTGCGGCGCAGGCTGCTGGCTGCAGAAATAATGCAGTCAGACATACAATGGGTGCACTCTGGAGAACAACAGAATGAGCAGTGAACCAAGGTATGGATAAAAAGCCGAACAGTATTCAACGCTGAGAAGGTGTCTTAGCCAAGAACCAGTGACACCTGACACCTGGAGTTACAACAAGTTCCCTTACCCAGACATAAAGGAAATGTGTGCCAGCTATAAAAAACAGCCTGTTGCGAGTGTTAATGTTTAAGGGTGACTGTGGTAGCAGGAACCGATGTGTGCATACAGTCATAGCCATGCTGGTTTACATGTATGAACAAACAAATGCATGAATGCACAGGCAAAGTAAAAGACCCCCCCCCCGAACAAGTGACAGCAATAGTTACGCATTCAGCTACGTTTTAGTTGCACTTTACAGAAAGAGCTGAATAAAGAGAAAACAGAGCAAATACAAACCATAATCTGGCAGCTCATGTGGGAGCACACATTATTTTATATAACATGCTAAAAACATGACAAAATTACATATTTCTGTTTTGTTTACTTTCCCAGACTACTTCCTTCCCTGTCTCTCAAATTAATTCATAACAATGTTTTTCCTTGGGCTACAGGACCAGAAGGGAGAAGAGTCTCCCTTGAGCACCCACCAAAGTCCTCCAGCCCCTGGCTGGGAGAAGCTCACCCAGCTCTGGCCCTCCCTGGCTTCTCCTACGCTGGGAAGCACAGTGCTTCTGGAGAACGGGACAGCTTCAACACACAGCTCTGCCCTAAAACATAGCCTAGCTCCTAAAAACCCAAAGAGCTTTTGACACCTCTCTGTAATCTTGGCAAACAACAAACCATTAACATGCCGCAATTCTGGATATTCAGACGACTTGTATTTTTATTAACCTGTGTAAAAGATTGGTGAAATGGTACTATGGCACTATGGCACTCCTAAAATGACACAGCACAAACAACTATCTCAAGTGCTGCTTATGTTGAAGAATGTCTCTCAAATCTCAATAGACTCAATAACTAGCCAGAGATACAGCTGTCACGCAGCTAGGGAGATTATTCAAAACTATGGTGAACTCACAAATATCCCCAAAATTTAAAGAGGGGAAAAAAACAGGTACTTGATTTACCTCTCTGGAACAGAGCATCACTGAGTCCCCTGTATTACAAAGGTTATTGGAAAACTTCAGGCCAATTACTAAGACAAAACTCCAATAATAAACCTGCACTGTATGATCATCGGAGGTCAAGGTCTGCAGGAACTGCTTTATCGCTTCGTCTTTGTAGTTTCATTGGAGGAAATCTGAGGCAGTTGCAAGTGGGGATGGTGAGGGGCTGGAAGGGGAGGATGAGGGTCAATGGCACCATTGGCTCTTCATACTCCTAACAGAAAGGTAAGTCTGGGAGCTGGAAACCCCAATGGGGATGCTTCTGGCATCCCGGACAAAGCCTTGCTGCCACGGGAACGCTGCACACAGCGGGCTCTGACGTGTCTATTCACTGCTAATAATGATCGTGTCCTTAATACACAATATTGATTTTCCTCTTCTGTTTGCTAAAACTTCTAACTCTTGGATATCTCTGTTTTTATTGAGGGTTCCTAAGAGTTCCTGGAGCTGAACTGGCTGATTTCCTAAGAAAGCTGTACACGGATGTGGGCACCTTACTTGTCTCTAGAGGCATCTCAGCTCAGTAATTAGGCTGCCACCTTTCACTTCCTTCTGGTTCCAAACAATGCATCTGCAGGCTTGCTCTGAAGCACACCAGCCATTTAACCACACACAAAGGGATTTCTTCCTTCCCAAAGAAAAAGAAGTCAGATTTGTGAATTTCCTTGGGAAAAAAAAAAAAAAGGTATAATTACCAATCATTAGTAGCACATCCTCCCCCCACAAAAGGTTGAACGCTAACATTCCTTAAAGGATTTCCTGAGCCTTTTTCAACCTGACCTTGAGCGTTTCCAGGGATGGGGCATCCACCACCTCTCTGGGCAACCTGTGCCAGTGATTCACCACCCTCAGCGTAAAAAATTTCTTTCTTGTATCTATTCTAAATCTACCCTCTTTTAGTTTAAAATGATTCCCCCTTGCCCTGTTGCAACAGGCCTTGCTAAAAAGTTTGCCGCCATCTTTTTTATAAGCCCCCTTTAAGTACTGATAGGCTGCAATAAGGTCTCCCCGAAGCCTTCTCTTCTCTAGGCTGAACAACCCCAACTCTCTCAGCCTTTCTTCATAGGAGAGGTGTTCCATCCCCCTGATCATTTTCGTGGCCCTCTTCTGGACTCGCTCCAACAGGTCCGTGTCTTTCCTGTGCTGAGGGCTCCAGAGCTGGAGGCAGTACTCCAGGTGGGGTCTCACCAGAGCAGAGCCGAGGGGCAGAATCCCCTCCCTCGACCTGCTGGCCATGCTGCTTTGGATGCAGCCCAGGATACGGTTGGCCACCTGGGCTGCGAGCACCCATTGCTGGCTCATGTCCAGCTTTTCATCCACCAGTACCCCCAAGTCCTTCTCAGCAGGGCTGCTCTCAATCCCTTCATCCCCCAGCCTGGATTGACCCTGGGGGTTGCCCCGACCCAGGTGCAGGACCTTGCACTTGGCCTTGTTGAATCTCATGAGGTTCACACGGGCCCACTTCTGGAGCTTGTCCAGGTCCCTCTGGATGGCATCCCGTCCCTCTGGCGTGTCGACCGCACCACTCAGCTTGGTGTCACCTGCAAACTTGCTGAGGGTGCACGCGATCCCTTTGTCCCAATACCTGACAAGGGTGGAAGAAAACTTCTCCACAACATAAGCAGCATGGAGTCCTTTTGCTGCATAATACATTTCTTATTTTGGTAACAATGAAAGGAAAGTTGGGTGCTTTCTAAAGCAGTTTGTTCCAGATTGCTAGCTCCCACTGTACAAAATAATGACCCCTTCCCCACCCCATCAAAACAGTAGCATGCAATCCCGGCGGCACAATAACCCATTGTAGTGCTCTGAATGCTGTATTGGCAGAGGAACGGGTGCGAAGGAGGGAGCACAATCGCCTCTTTGCCCTCCTGCTGCTGCCAGTGCCAGTTCAGGGAAACATGACTCACAGCTGCTGCCAATATGTTGATCGGAGGGAACGATGAAAGAGGCCACGCTAAGATAAATGCATGGACAAATGCCACGCTCCGGCCTCACCTCCTTTTAGCTGCTGAAGGAACTTGGGAGAGGAAGTCTCTTCTGATGGAGATAAACCACAGACACACACTGCTGAGCAGGACAGTCCGCTTCAGCAGCGTTGTGCTCTCTGTTCAGAGGCACACCTGGGCTTGGCTGCTTTAAAAAAAAAAAAACAAACAAAAAAACAAATCTCCTTTTTCGCATGATTCTGGAATATAAAACAGAATCTCACTTTGCATACAGGGAAAATCTAATGATTTTTAACCTGTATTTCAGGTCTCCCTGCTTTTTTGCCTTCTATCACACCTCCCTGTCCTCTGTCCTCCTGCCTTTATGGGATGAGTAGATGGATGGGTTTCAAAGTCTCTCACGATCCACATTCAGCAACTGTGATGTCACCCAGAAGATTCATAAATAGGCTGAAGCCACCTTGCAAAACCAGAGCAACCCAAAGCAAAATTATATACATGCAATTCCTCTGTTCCATGAATAACACATCCTACCACCGAGGATGCGATTAAAAAGGCAACCTCTGTGCTCAGGGTATTCATTTAAAGTAAAGCAAATGAACCGACAAAAAGCATTTGTATTTCTAAATGCCTCAGCCACTTCCAAGGCTTCCCACCTAGGACAATGTGCCCGGCAAGCCCCTGTGATGCAGAAGGCAGAATCCCATCACCAGGAGAGTCTCATGGCACAACTTGCCGGGTGAAGGCAAGAGAAAACACCCAGGCTGAGCAGTGCACAGTGTGCTGCAGGCCTTGCAAGTGGCCCACCGCGTTCCTGCTTAGACTGCAGCCCCGTGACTATTGCAGCTGCTGTTGCCCCAGCTCCTACTTGCTGTCCTTGCATGTAAAGCCCAAGCCGATATTTCACTGTCCTTTTTTTGTTTCCCCATGACTCTCCTGATACCACTTGCTTTTTCCACAAGCTGGCGATGGCAAGGCTCTTAGCTGATCACTTCCTGCAGGACCTGGTTGACAGTTCTGTTTTGTTTATGGCTTCTTTCAATTTAGCCACATAATTATGTCCATTTGCAGTGCAGAAATGAATTCCAAGAACAAAGTGACTCACATTCATTAAGGCTGTTTGTACAGAATTTGACAACGTTGTACTCCGTCCAGAAAGGACTCTGTGTCCATGTTTGCGGCAAGGCTGGATGGACTCATGACAATGATGAGATAAGTGTGTAAACTGAGATGTACCCACCTCCGCCCCCACCACATGACCAGGAGCACGCAGAAGGCCAACGATGAGAAACCACTACTTTCCTTAGGTACCACAGGAAAACCTTTCATGGCTCGCCACAGAATTACAACCATATTTTAAAAGAAGGGGGGGTGTGTGTGTGGTTTTTGTTTGCTTGTGGGTTTGTTTATAAATTAGGAGGATGTTATATTTTCCAGGACAACGGAGATCATCTGATAGCCATAGAAACTGTGTTGCAACATTAAACAGGTTTTGTACTTGACAAAAAGGACATTCCAATTTTTCTGGAATTCTTTTTATAAAGTATTGGGAGGTTTTCACTCCAAAAGGATTATGACAATTTATTCCTATACTCTTGTATCAAATGGCACAATTATGATTATTTAAGTTGGATCCAGGATAATACAGTACGTAGTTTTAAAGTTGTCAATACATATACCACAACCACACTTCTGGATAGGCAAAGCGGTGGTTACATGTGACCCAAGCCAGGCAATGACACAAAGAAGGAAACTAAAGTGCTGACGTGAACTTTATCTGCGGTCACAGAATCCAACGGCATGTTCCCCTGAACCACAGGCTTTTGCTGGTACACCAATTAAAGAGCAATTTTAGGTACTTGAAAGCCCCCAACTTAGGCACAGTGTGAAACCTTTTTTTTAAAAAAAAAAAAAGTCATAAGCTTATAATTTACCATCTCTTCATGTTTATTCTGGAATATTTGCCCAATAAAAGCTACATAGCTGACCCTGAGGTACCCCATGGAAAATTTAATATATGTTCTTCAAGAATTAGGTCAGAATCTGATATTTTGACCTCTATGCACTACTGCTGATCAGTATGAGTAAAAGTAGTATAACCTGAGGCTTTCATGATAGGGTTGACGCCTCTTTACTGTAAAATATTCCAACTGACCCCGAGGGGATTCAAGCTATTACTGGATATTCCTTCTCTCACACAAACTGCCTCCCCTCCCACTGACAACAAAGTATAATATTTCCATCAGCAAAAAACATTCCCCAGTTTAAAAAGATGTCCTTCTCACTTACAATCAGCAAGTATAATCTCTAAGATGGTATCTTGTCCTCTGACAAACACTGCAACTGTTTCTGTACTGAAGTGGCAAGTAAAATCTGTATCTGGTGCTGACTTTAGTTAGAAAAGTGTGGGTTTTTTGTTTTTTTTTTTTTTTAAAAAAAAAGGAATCTCATTTTCAAAATCACCCAAGTAACACTAAAGCTGTGTCCTGCTGACTGTCAATAGCAACTAAATCTTTAGGAGATGACACAATGATAAAATTGTTGAAGAAGCAGAAAGGAAAAAAATGGTTTCACAGATTGAATGTGGCCATTTGCAATTTTTTATAACACACGTAAAAAAAGCGATACTGAAGGCACAGTACTACGCGCAGAACATTTCCCCAAAAAAATCAAAAAATCTCAAACAAATATGACATTGCTTTTGCTACATGAAATGAAAACCAGTTGCTCTGGACCAGGTTATATTTCGACTAACGGGTACTGCTAGACTGAAGGAGAGCTGCCAGCTTTCCTTTCCCAAAACTTTTGGGACCACCAAGTTCCTGTGGTCAGGTTAAATGTGTCTTACGAGGCTACACTGAAAAAATGTGGTTTTCTCTGCTCATTTTTCCATCTGCCAGAGAACAGGATATAGATAGCAACCTGGATTGTAAAGCTGCACCACTGATAACCACCTCACTTTATTCGTTCCTCCCCAAAAGACTAGTATTGTTCGTTTTTCAAAAATCTTGATTTATTACTTCCACCAATCCGGATGGGAATTAAGTGGGAGAATATGCAAGAGCTGTCCAAACAGAAGCCTGACACAAGAGCTACTGCCTGAAAAGCGAAGCTAGACTGAGAGCTGGAAAAGGTCACATTTTGTTATTTCTGCAGGCAATTAACCATCAGAGTGACTGATTCAAGGATTCGATTCATTCTTCAAGTAGAAAGACTGAATAACTTTCTCAATTTAATATTGATAGGCAATTTTGCTATTGAGTTAATGCAGCTTGAAACTAATTTTCAAATACCCTACCCACCTCAACTGTGGATTTGGCTCGGGAATCACGGGATGAATTTCGACAGCTCCTCCTGGGCAGGACAGCAGAGCGACCAGGCTCCTTGTCTGTATGCGTGCACCAGCGAGGCGCTTGCAAGAGCTGCACACCTTGTCATGCCACAAAACCAGGACTGACCTGGTGAACCAGAACCGATGTGTTCAATAGCACTCTGGGGAAAGAGAGCTCTCCTGGGCCAGTAAAGCAGACGTTACAACCAAATGGCATAAACCACCTAGGGTATAAGCTCAATAATGTATTTTAGAGGGTAGAAATTGTCAATGTATTTTCTTTTTCCTCTACGCTTCTGTTTGCAAAACTATTGGGAAATAGAATTTTTTTTTTTTTAATATCCTCTTCTCACAAAACCTATGGTGTATGACGAAGTGATACTACTAAACCATTAGAAGAACCATGAAGTAATATATAGTCACGAATAGCACTGAGTCACAAAGCACTAGTATTTCTCAAATATCCCTTCCAGCAACATGCAACATAAAAAATGAAAAAAAAAAAGAAAAAAAAAGAAAAAAAAAATCAGAATTTTCAACACCGCTGCTAGCAGCTGCAGGTCAGGTCACCAATCTGAATTAAGTGCATTAAATTCAGTGTCACTTCTAATAGTTTGGAGACGGCTACCAGAAAAGGCAGAGGGACTAGAGGAGAAAAGGAGCAAACAGCTAAATGAGGCACATGCTTGGTGCTTGTGACAGTAACGTCACCAGCCCCGACCACTTCAGGTAGCCAGAGGACTTTGTGCTATTGCATGAAGACAACTTACTACTTGGAAGTATGACAAATAAAAAACGATACCATGAATAAAGGCAATTTAAATATACCTTTCTTAAAAATGAAAGAAAGCCTCAATTGCTCTGTTTTCAGAAAACATCTTATTGAAATAGTACCATAAGCTTCACAAAATGATGCAAAGACAAACGCAGCTCTACTTTCTCTTGCCATCAGTGAAACAGAGAAAAAATGGCTAGGGGAAAAAAAAACCCAGACCCCTTTAGCAAATGTTAAGCTCCAATAGAAAGCACTACTGTTTTTAAGTTTTGAAAGAAAGCCAATCAATTCACTTAGTATTTTCTAGTAATAGGCATTTACCCATGTCAGCTATGCCAGCCTTTTGTTTGGTACAGAATTATTGCCTGTATGTCTTGAAAATTGAGCCTGTCATACAGATTTTTTTTTTTAAACAAAAGCCCACACCCATTTAATAAATGCAAGCATCTCAGAGATAATCATAACCTTGCACGGAGCAATCAGACACAGGAACATGGTCATTTTACGGAGCACTGAATCAAACGCACACGCGTTGCAACTTCCCCTCCCCTTCCCTCCACCAACAGCACCTTGACATCGCTGAAATACGTACGGAGCAAAATGCAGTCAGCTCAAATACGGGTATCAACATTTCACTCAGATGCCAACAATTTCATACAGCACAGCAGTTTAACAGATAGAGGTAAAGAATATATATAGCACATCCTCAGCTAGCTTAAAGCCATGGGCGTCCCTCTAAAGCTGCAGGTTAGTTTTACACCCGATCTTGAAACAGGAAAGATCATTTAAACACAAAGGTACAAAGACACTTGCCAGGATGCAGATGGATGATGACTTGAATACAGCTAGTCATATTAAGCATGGGACACCACACATAAACATACACATGTATTTGCATATTCATTTTTTTCATATGGAGATAAAATATTGTCTGGTATAGGAAGAGAATATAAAGATGAGACTGCAACTGAGTTCACTTATTAATATTTTGGAGGTGATTATCAAAGTACAAGCAAATACTTCTTGCTCAGAGAGGCCGATAAAAATCAGTGGAGAGCACTGATGGCACCTCTCAATTACGCAGCCATTACCAGGCATGTCTTACTTTTATTGACTTTACCTTTGTCGGAGCTTTGGTATAGCACATTTTATGGAAAGATGAAAACAATTTTCTACACCAAAATAACAAAAGGAACAACAACCAAAAAGAAACCCAGCACCAGCTAAAAAGTTGTGCTCTATGCTGAATATAGGTGGAGTTTTCTGCTTGCTTCTTCACACAAATACACTATTCCTCAGGTTTATTAACCAGAGGGAAGAAAATATTTTCTTCTACTGCTATTTTATATTTAATCATCTATTTTCAAGCAATCCTTTAAGTTCTCAGGTACCTCAAGCTAACAGAGTTTAGGCCCAGTAACGTCTTAACTACATGACGCTATGTTTTTGACAAGCTCTATTATAATTACATTTAAATGTTTTGTTCTAATGCTTGTGTTTGCCGAAGTCTTTGATGGGAGATTAAATTACCTTCACCCTAAAATCCTATAATAAATAAAAGAAAACAGAAATGTAGTGTCAGTTTGTGTCCAAATCTGCCTACAAAAGAGAATTAGCTCAAGCCTTTGCCCAGCCAAGCACTTAATCATGTGCGTAATTTTTATTACGTCAGTATTCCCACTGATGTCAATGAACAATTGAAGCAGTGATCGTCAAGTTATACACATGCCTGAGTGCTTTCCTGGATCGGGGCCTAAGAGAATTCACAACACATTGCAGTGACTCAGGACAGACAGTCCAGGGAAAGGCTCTCGGGACAGATGTCAGGAGAAAGCTTAGCACACAGCCTGATGCTCCCTTACAGATAACAAGAAGTCCTGCATAATAAAAGAGGTGACAAACTTGAATTATATTTGTAACAAAAAACAGCGTTATGCTGGCCTGAGTCAATGAAGTACCATCCAAAATTCAGGCAATTAATTGATTATTAGAGTAGTGCCAGTTAATTAAATCAAACCATGAGTGATACAAAAATTGTGTTCTTTATTGCATTTCTGCATAACCCAATGTTACCTTATCTTGTTTTATATAGTCCAGGGGAACACACTGACATCTCTAATTCCCGAAGTAACTTGTGCCCTTCTAGCACATCCTCACTGCTTAGAGAAGAGTGCACCTGGATGAGCAGCAAACGAAGATGTCTGGGGCATCTCAAGGTAACAGGCTAATTTGTGTAAAGGACTTTCAGGTCACTGGGCACTTGCCTGCAGAAAAAAAGTGGCTTCTGTTGACTCTTGAAGTCTACATGTACTGGCCAGCAACCAAGCTTTGTAAAAAACACCAGTGCGATTGCATCCTGAATCCGCAGATGAGAAAACCAGGATGGCTTGGGAGACTTTTCATGAATGCTTTCATGAAAAGCTTTCACACTGACCAAGTTTTGGTTTTACGTAGCAGAGACCAGACTGAGAGCTTCTGCAAAGAAAAGACATTTTTATCTGTGTTACGGAGTTGAAAGCAGGCTTAGGCAGCCAGAGAAAAGGATTTAATTATCGCGTCGTCAACCATATCCTGTCCACAGCGAGTGCTGCCTACTTCGATGACTGCGGTTGCTGCCACTTGTTCTCCCCCAGCAAACAGGAGGGGAAGATAAGGTGTGTTTGGATTCTTTTTGCTGGAGAGGATATTGTTTTTCTTCTGCTTGTTTTATAAACTCCAGCTCTGTTACGTCTCTTGGTCGTTATTCAGCCACGTGAAAAACAAATAAATACTTCCTGCTTTCTGCACAAGTGAGCGACTGCAATGTTGGAATAACTTGTATTGTTCTTCTCCGAATTCCCTTTAATTTGCAGTATATAGTGTGGGTGTGCATACACACAATATATATATTTTTATACATTATATATACTATTTACATATATAATTTGCAATATTGTGCATGCAACCTCTAGATTTCTCTCAGAATCACTGCTCTCCGACACCCTTCTTAAACTACAAATTTTAACAGTAAGTCATCATTACCTGTACAAAGAAAAAAATACAACTTCAATTCCAGACACGTGCTTAAACTCATCCTGGTACCACTGACTTTTTTACGCTGACCAGTATCTAAAACTGTACCTACATGAGAAGTTGGTGGGGTTTCTCCGGTTTTAAATATCTTCTTCTATGTTTAGCTTCTGCAGAACAAACATATGAAAGTTTTGTGTAACTGTTTGCAAATGCCAATCCTTGCTTTGAAGATAAAGCATGAAAAATCTTCTGCTTGGTACCCAGCTTCATCCGTTTTGTACCATTATTCTTGGCTTGATGACGGTAGCAGCTTCAAACCTCTGGGAGACCAGCAGAATGACAAAAAACCCTTCCCAAGTTTCATGCTTAATAAAATAAACCCGAAGTGTCACAGCACACAGCACAGTCCCTGCAGAACAAATGCTTTAGTCTTTTTGAGCCAGTGGGTTCTTGTTTATATACAACAGAACTACATTAATATATATACGGTGGGTCACCAAAACATCAGGCACATACAGATATCCTGACAGCTGAAACTGGTGCTTTTGTTCATATTCAAAGAGGATGAGCATGGGATTTTATTTTCTTCCTCCTTTCTTAGGAATGTTTTCCACAAAGGACAAATTTAAGAGAAGATTACTATATTAAGAACTGAACCTATATTAAGTCACGATCCTTCATCAAGCAATTGCAATATATATAGACACAATTGGTTCAGGAGATCCCTTTTTATTACTTTTCTGTTTGGTTTTAAACTTTCTTCATTTCTTCATACACTTCATTAATAACAGTTAAGAAATATTAAGTATTTCTGAGTGAGGCTGAGCAGTAAGGAGCACAAAAATCTTTCACAAGAGCCTGGTTTTGCACATTTTTTCACCTTGCTGTGAAAACTTCTGGTGAATTTTTGATTCTGTGGCTGTTTCAGACCTCCTTCTAAACAGACTGCTTACCTTCGAGGTTCAACTTTAATTACTTCTAAATGATTAATCGTCAGCTAGCCACAGATCAAGCATCTATTAAAGTCCTGACTTTGTTTACAAAGCCCGATGAAAGAAAGATCTCTGTGCTGCCTGTCCAACATTATTCCCCGGAGGACCACGAAACAGCTCTTCTGCTGAGGCTTAATCCTACATCAACTAATGACAAAGAAAAGGCTTACAGAGATCAGAGGGTTTGAAGTTAGTCTGTAATAGTAACCAAAATTCACTTTCCCGCTCTTCCATTAGCACCATCAGAGCAAACGTGCACGTCAAAGCAAAACCAGCAGAGGAACGGCAATCAGAAGACAGTCCCAACTGTTTAAAAAACTGTTCGTATTAATTTTTATGTGGAACTGACATAGCTGTAGACATTTTCCCTTGTATGCCCTTATTAAAAAAGACACATTTTGAGCTGTTTTACAAAGGCATGATTCTTAAATTAACCTCATGAGGCCAAACGGAGGTACTTGGCTAAGTATGCAAAATGCTGGGAAAACAGCAGTTCTCACTGATATTTTGTTCTGAATTCATAACAGAAGTCCTAGAATAATAGATCTGAGATTTAAAATGCCCATAACCTTTCTACTCTGCTCAGTTTCAAAAATGTGAATTACAGACAAGTAAATCTGATGGTTTTTAAACTGTATCTCAAGTCCCTAAGATGGCATTTTCTAATTTGAAGCATCTAAATTTAAAAACTGAGACTGCAACTGCATAAGTATAATTCACAACACATTTAAGGACGCAACATTCCATAGCGCTAAAATAAAATGCTTTATAATTATCTGTCGCTGATCAGATAAGATGTCTCATGCATTTGGCCTTTGCACTACAGAGCCAGAAAAAAAACCCCACAATAATTCAGCCTGAATAGTTCGTAGATTTCGGCCAGAAGCTTTTCCCCCACGCTCTGTAGATGTTCATGTGTTTCTGAAAAATGTGTGTTATGAATTATAGTGAGGTACAGAATGAAACTATCCATGGGCACACAAAGATTTTCAGAGGATGGCTGGTGGACATCTCGGGGGGGGGGGGGGGGAGGGGCAGAGAGGTTTAAAGAGGGTACATGAACACTTCTATAACTTTACTGATCCTACAGAAAAGATGCCTACCAAGTCACAAGATACGTGACCTTGTATCTGTCAACTATGGAAGAAAAAAAAAATATTTACATGTTTGAACTTCAACTTTGTAACATGTATACAAGCATTGCCATTGGTGCTGCCTGGGACATCTGAAGACTATTAGGTCTTACCATCCTTTGTAACATGTATACCCATTGGTCCATTGGTGCTGCCTGGGACATCTGAAGACTATTAGGTCTTTTTAATGATTTTTTTTTTTTTTTTTTTTTTTTAGCCGGAACGTGTTGTAGATAATAGTAATAAGGAATCCAACGCTTTTCTTCTCTTAATTTCATCAGAAAGTTGAAAGTTAAACATTCTCTAAAACGTAGAATAAAAAATACAGCAAAGTAAATACAAATCTCCAGTGTCCAGTTTTTGCCTCCACCTGATCAGAGGCTGATGTAACTGAAATTATTTAGATCGCAGCAATTTAAAACAAGTGAAACGTTGGTATTACTAATCGCTTGCACTGCAGCAAACGTCTCTACTATTTGCAGGAAGGTTATGTAGCCGCTTTTAAATGTTAGGCCAGACCGTCATCAAACAAACTTACTGTTGCACTTGCCATCTTTATGTTGGGTGGAACCATCTCAGCAGGATTTCTAGCGCATGCCAGCAGGGCTACTGCTCAGTCACGAAAGGAAGAGGAAGAACGTGTCTCCTTTGCCAGTGCCACGAGGCTCAATATAGTAAGACCCAGGCATCGCAACATAGTACTTTCTATTCCTTGAATTCAAGGTTAAGGGACATTTCAATGGACACTCAGAAGAGACCACGGTATTTTAACAAGATTTCCTGTACCACGGTACTGAATAAACTGAGCACTTGCTGACAACCTACGGACCTTGGCGAAAACTGTCAGAAACGAACAGTGCCCGAGTTACTCCCACCTTTCACATTCTCAGTCTGACATATCAAACGTGCCTGACTAGGAAAGGTGAAAGCACCGCCTAAAAATTTGCTTTTGAAGAGTCCTACAAGGAAAGAAAATCTAACCGCCATTGAAAACAGAGGCCCAGAAAAAGCATGATCAGTTCTCCCCATGCTCCACAGAACTCATTTTCTAATGTACAACCTGAAAGGAGAAGAGTTGAACATAAAGCCAAATGTTTTTCAAGGACTTTTTGTCTTTCAATGCCCAGCCAACCTCCAAACTCCTTTGCTGGTTAATGAGGCTGGTGAAGAGATCACTTCTTCAAACCAAGCCATGCACTGGGTTCCTGCATAGGCAGTTTACAATGTACAGGATCGCCTTGTGATGGTGCCAGAAGTCAGGAGATAACTGCAGACTACCCAGCAGATATAAAAATACATAAAATACACTCAGCCCTTCTCATTTCTAAACCAAGACTTCCATTTTTTGTCTCTTCTCTCCAGACTTGAACATTTTTTTTAGGAAATGACAAGACGCTACGAATAATTTGTTTCCAGTTCTTGAATTGTCTTGCCCTGAGGCTAATTATATTAATAGACTTCCCTGGGTTTAATTAGTATTTTGTCTAACCCCAGCTGATCGTTAAAATTTCATTTAATCTGATCACTAAAGTACATATTTTAAGTCCAGTCCAGATGAAGGAATTGCAAGTGTACAATTACCACTGAGTGGATGAGCCACTAAATTTAACTAAGGCCAGGGCATTTTTCACTCCTAAATTTAATTTCAGTATCTCAACTCCATTAGTGTGGATTGCAGAATCTTCTTCCTCATTTAACTGACAGCAACAATAAATCACAAGCTCTTATTCTGTGTATTGGAGACCTTAATTCTTAATTCCTGTCACTCGGCAGTCGCAGGTGGCTCTTCCCTACACAAAACTCAAGTCTCTGCCTATCTTTGAGCCTCGCTGGTAGGTAACAGCAGACATCTTGGTGCAGACATAGCTTCGTACTAGCAATAAGTTATTTTGTCAACAAAGCCATTTCACCAAAGGAAATAAACTTCTGCCAGTAAAAGAAGTGTTTTGCTTATATGGTTGCGTTTGTAATAGGGCTTTTACTACCAAAGATTTTCTAGCAGAACCTCTAAAAGTTCATCAGCCTTGAAGTAGCTGAACCTCCCATACGGTTTCTGACGAGCCTTGCTTTCAGGTGAGTTACTGGGCTGATAGCTATGGAGGCCCGAGGGGGAATTTTTGCAAGCCCAAAGCTCTTGGCAAACATAACTCTGCTGCTCTTTTACCATGCCTGCAGGGACATATTAACTCCTTTTCGGAGAAGTGTTATATGAAGGCGTGAGCACATACACTTCCCCATTTATATGAAGTGCAGCTACTTGTGGAGACTCGCTGGGGAGTCATACATCCTGCAAGTCCCAGCAGGTCGGAATAACGGTATGGCAAGAAGCAATACTGTAGCTAAAACAAAGTCCTGAAAACATGGCAAACACGGATTAAACCCATTCTTTTGGAGGAAATGACAGCATAAGCACATACCCGCATTCAGCCCAAACAACAGCAAAAGCAAAGCCTAAGTTTTCTGTATATATTTAAAACCAAAATCAAGCAACAAACCCAAACACATCTGCACTGTTTTAGAACATAATCCTGTACTTTACACAGACCGAGATAAAGCCTCAGAAATGGGCTTACTACACAGAACTGAGAGTATTTTTATAATACAACTGGACAAATCCATGCAGAGTCGTAGACACACCTATATATAACGTAAATTCTTATGAGAGTGCCTTCCTCCTTCCATGAGCTCATACATACAAGGCTACAAAGGAGTGTAGCGTCGGAGATGCTTCGGGTAGACCCTTTCCACTGGACGAATTTGGCTATAATAAGATAAAAGAGCCACAGCTAATCCTGTCGTCAGCTACACCCAGAGAATAGCGTTAGCCTGAACTCCGTTGTCTCCTTCAGACGCGCAGCTCCATTAGACCAAATCCTCATTTCAACAAGAATCCTTCAAAGTTAACAGCATTGTGGCTACTCGCAGGAACCGGGCTTTGTATACTGCCTGTATACGTACAATTTCCTCACAGGTGTAAATGCACCCAAGTGCACAGAAAGACCTTTTACCTCCTGAAGACAAGTAATTAAATCCATCACACTTAATAAAAGCCATTTAAAACAAGCTGTGGTGTGGAGGTCATTACCGGAGCTTCCTTCTTTCCTCCAGCAGACTTCTCTACCAAAAGCCATGTTTGATACTTTTGCTACAAACATTGGCGATACCTCTGCTCCCTGTACAGTAGAATAACTCGCAGCTTTAACACTAAGGTGCCAGCTTCTTGATTTACCTATGTGCTGATTTATCAACAGCTGCTATAGGACAAACTTCAAACCTATAGACCTCTACCCCAATATGGAACCAAATAAAAAAACCTTAGCAAATGCTGTGTACAAGGCATTTATTGGAAAAGTTCAAGTGTTCGTGTTTGTGTTTCTTTCCATAAGGCAAATTCCACTGAAAAAAAAACCCAAACAAACCAAAACCCGAACAAAACCCCCCTTTCATTCAATTGGCAGTTCTGTCTGCATGACGATTTATAACGTACTGTCTCTGTATGTTTAAAACAATTGTTTTTCTGGTTGTGCCTAAATACTACCTCTAGTGTTGTATTACAAAGCTACTTCTTGAAAACCAGGCTTTTCCTTGATTTCTCAGTGAATTCTGCTTTTGCCTAATATGATTAGTCTGTGAGGACTCAACTCCATGTGACTTGCAATCATCGATATAAAATTGAGGCAGTATGATTTTCCAGTGAAAAAATTTCTAACCTCAAAGTGAAAACACTTCTTATAGATTAATGAAGGTTCTTCATTGCTGATGCTGCCTACAGTGTCTTCTGTTTAATTTCTGTTGTTCGAATTGTTCAGTAATTATCCTCTTGCGGTAGTGGCCATCTATTTCTATATTATTTTCGGTTATCTCCACTTCAAAAGAAATCACAGTGCTGGATACAAAGCCTGACACTGGGTAACTTATAGAACCATTACTTCCTCTCCTTATGTCTTGCTTCCTTATAATGCATGAAATACAGCTAACATCTCTGTGATAAAAGGAATTTACTCGCAGAACTTCTGCTGCTTGTGACTACTAAGAGACTGATTTTGCGCAATGCTGTGTGCTCCTGTCTAGGTGCAGAATGACTTCAACTACCACTTCTTAATTTAGTTTAGATGGAAACTTTATTCTGATGCTAAGTTAAATCTTGAATAAATCACTCCTAGGTACTGAATCTCGTGTAACTCAGATGTTTCTAAGGCCTGGTTTACATACAGTTGTGCTAACAGGCTTTAGGTTAAACTGAGAACATATAAAATTAAAATAATTGTTTGTATTTCCAAGAGCTTTCTTTAATTGTACAATATTTTAATAATCTGCTTACAGCCTGTCTGGTTTTGTTTATCTGGAAGAAAGCAGCTCACATGAGTAAGATAATGCGATTCAAAAAAATAAATTCCCTGTAGATGTCTCCAATATGTAGAATATTTTGGTCACTGATGTTTTTCAAAAAGGCTGTGCTTCTCTTTCTACACTGAAGCCATAATACTATTCCTTAGGGGAAAAGGTTATTTGATGTATCAACAGCTTCGGATTTTATTCTTCTAAATATTTTGTTGCAGTTCTGAATTCCTCTGGTCATTTTTGTTTGCACAGATCTTTCCCACTAAGTATTAGTCATGCTCTGATTTCTGTTAAATATTTTTGATGAGCAGAATTCTCATAGCTAGCATTGGGGCTTAGAAACAAAACGAAGCTGATTTGTAAGCATTCATCTTATCTAAAGTCTGTAGCTCAGCTGCTTATCTGAACTTCCATTATAAACTTTGGCTTGCTTGTAAATCACAGGAAAGATCTTTTCATTAAGCTACCAACCATTAAAATGAAAATTCAGTAAGGAAAAAACAGTGGTTTGATATGAAATTTTTTTTTTAAAAAAAGCTCTTATTCAACCTATTAGTACTTTAGGAACTAGATTTCTAAATACAATTAAAGGCAATTAAACTCCAAAGCTCCAGAACCGCTCTCCGACAACAACAGACTGTGGCAGAAGAAAAATCAAGCTCTGTTGAAACTACTGATGTTTTGCGTGCCTTTTGCTTTTAAAACACACAAACTATTATGCTGCTTGTGATTCAACAGCGTGTATGTGAGAGGGGACTCATGCAGCTGCCTTTTCCATAGTCTGTAACTGCTAATCAAAAGCAGAGAGCTGGTATCATTTCGAGACGAAACTGTTTCATCCTCCCTCTCTGTAAATCAAATCTTCACGTGTAGTCCTTCTAGACCCCACCCACTTCTCGACAACTTAATCAGGTTTTCAGATTTCAGCACCAGGCAATTTCTGTTCTTGCCAGGGAGCATAACCTTATGACATGCCCTCTACGCAGACTACTCCACTGCTGTTATTTCCTGCACAATTAGCATTTGGTTGCGCATCCTTTCATGAGTCGAGAGCCCCTGTTTAATTAACAGCATCCTCAGTCAGAGATTACCCAGTGATACAAAAGGGAAATGCCTCCATGGACATCTGAAGAGAGAGAAGCGTTTGCAGAAAGAGCTCTCTCCATTGAGTACCTTGCCTGTAACTCTATACCCAGGGCAGGGTATATTTAGCCACTGTTCCACTTGAGTTTTTGAAACATCTCTTTCTAATTTGCTTCCAGGTACAGCCTCATCATCTTGTTTTAAATATTACAGCTCAACTCAAATAGCTTATTAAAAAGACATTGTGATCTTCTATAAAAAAGGAACGTCTTCTTGACTGACAAGGAAGGGTGGCGTTCACACAAATGCTCGAGTCAAGCTGCTTGAGGAAGAAACTTGCTCTCTCTACCTGTAGGGAGACCTCTGCAAAGGAAAGGAGGTTCAAGACAGAGGATCAAATAAGCTGAAGGTGGAGAGGAAAATGAATACAACAGTGCCACATGCAGCATCTTTACAGACTGATGATTTCAAGAGTTTTCTGTTCTGTTGATAACTGATCTCCAGTCTGTTTCTCTCACTGAACTTCCTTTCCAAAAAAATACATTTGAGCTCTGCCTCTTTTTAGCCTTCTTTTTTTAAGCAGAAAAAACAGCATCCCAGTGTTAATACCATTTCCCAATAAGGAACTAAGTAACAAGCAAAGCGCAGTTGGGAAAGACAGGCTATCAGGACATTTTATGTTCTTGATAAAGTGACATATAAACTTTGCATAAAGTTCATTTCATCAGTGCCATAGCGTGAACCACTGCATCATTTACTTATCTTCAGCTGCTGCAACTCCTCAGAGCCGGAGGATGGAACTAGAACAGCATTAACTCCAGTGTTTCTGTGTCAGGCGTTGTCTTAGGAAGCTGCCGTTCTGCAGGTACTTTCCAAGACGTCTTTATTTGATGTTAAACAATTAAGAACGGAAAGCCAAGGAGTCGTGCAAACCAACAGCAGTAATTCAGTGGCAGCAGATGCGTGTGTATCTTCAATTTTCAGACATGCACGTAGCAAGAAAGATTATTCAGAGTCGCAGCTATGCCTTCTGCATAGCTTTAGAAACCTTCGGCTTCCCTGTTTCGTATTTCCTGGGCTTTGACAGTTAACAACAATCTCTCTTTCTCCAAGAAAAAAAAAAAATCTGATGATTCAGAGATGCACAATTAGATTGAAATATTCCAGGTTAGGGAATTAAAATAAAATAGCATGTGTATCAAATGTGACGAGGTTGTCAGGATTTTCCTCCCAGATTTATGGAAACAGATGAGACGTTACATAAATTCCTCACTGATAATTGAGGTTAAGCTTTACGGCAGGTCATCAATTTAGAACATTTTACTATTCCGACCTAAAAGATTTATTTGTAACTAGTACTCTCCTCCATAATTTACGGTTGTTGGAGAAAAGAATAAATTAGAGCTTATTTTTTAAAAATAAGATTCATAAAATTGAAGAAATGTAAACTTGGAAAGGACTTCAAAGGTCATCAACAAAGTGTAATGGAGAAGAAATACTTCGGTAAAACAAATATGTATGCTGTTGTAAATACTGTTTCTACTTCTCGATGCTTCACTCCAATTTTACAATACCCACAGTATCCCTACTTCACTGTGAAAAAGCAAACAAATATTGAGGGCACTGTCTGATTTAGTTACTACTGGAAAATTGCGTTAGGCACAGATCCCAAAATAGTAACTATTCTGCTCCTTGGCTTTTAAACAAAACATACACATTTGCAAACACTCTCTACGCCATGCCTGCTAGCCTGCAGTTTATTATGAAGCACAGCACAAAGACTACATTGATAGCACTGCAGATAACATATCTTGATCTTTCACTTTAAGTCATCTCTTTCATCACTGAAATAACGTCAATAAATAGTCCTACAGCTACAGAAGTAAAAATGGTTCAGCATTTAAATATACCAAGAAAAACATGAAAATATTTGGAATTAGATTGTAAGACTGCATAGGGAAAGATCAGACTAGCAGGAGGTCGCGCGATTTGTTTATATGCATCTTCCTACCTAGCTGGTGCTTTAACTGTGTAACGTGCTGAAAGAGGTTAATGGACGGTTAGTGGCCATTCCTGCTGCGGAATTTGGACAACAGGATGACATGAGGTGTTTCATTAATAGAAACACAGGGGCCAGCTTTCTAGGATTAGACAAATTGGATTTTACCTCTCAAACATGAAGTGCGCTGTCAAACATAATTTATTCTTCCAAGAAACATGTCATAGATAAAGGAATGGAATTGTAAATACATTATAAACTGTACTTAGACTCATTATAGGTTAATGCATGATCCTAACCAAAGACATGTAGTGGTGCGGGCTGCACGTCATTGAACCGAGATCCTGTTTTAGAGTGATTTCACATACAATTTTCAAGAAGCAAGACTAACTATGACAAAACTTTCTAAAAGAGAGAGAGAAATGCACTAAAAATGCAACCACACTAAGTATAAATACCTTGGTGAGTTGGGTGTAGGTAAATAGACTGACATCGACAGAAATCCGTAACTGAAGGTGCTTCACGCAGCACCTCAAGCCACTTCAGAAAGTAGTAACTGTTTTGATTCTAGCTAGGAGTAAGTAAATATAGTTGTAGAAAAAGTAGAGAAACAAATACATCAACACAATAAAATTGTACCAGCGTTATTAATTGCTGCTTAGCAGACTTTTTCCTGGCTTAGCTGTTTCCCAATAAAAACTAAATAACTGCTAAGACTGCACAAGGTGCGCTTTGCCTCCACATCTTCATCAGGCTTTGCCAGATGCTACCAGAAGAAGCCGCCTCTCCTGCTTCCCATCCCCTGCTCCCCGCCTGGCCCTGCGGGCTCCCTAGTGCTCCGTGCCAACACGCACGCTCATGTGGCTGCACAGCAAAAGGAGCCGGGGAACCGATCCAACTGCAATGACCCTAAGGGGGAAAAGGACATCTTGTTTTCAGCTCTGTGAGTTCCCTAGCACAGGGCATCCCTTGGTGCGCAAATGCTTCTGATGCTACAAGCCAGTCCTGGCACATCGTGGCTGAGAATATGGGGCCAAACGAGTGGGCTAAGGTAATGCCTGCAGTGCTGTGGGGCTGGTGCCAACTTACCACGTCCTGAATGTGAGTTTAGACCTCTGCCCCTCTTCCTGGGTCTCCATGGCTAGCTGGTGCTTGCAAGGACTGTAGAGCATTTCAAGAGAGGAAAAGTAATGTTTACCTAAAGGTTCGTCCCGACAGGACAACCGGTCTTTCTGTTTTAAAGGAAAAGTGGGCTCCGCCTTCCCCAATACAGCGCGTGGAGCTCAACTCTTGGGGCTCTTTGACACGCAATGCTTTGTGTTAGGCCCTGCTACCGCTGCTTTCACGTGTTTCACCCCCCTGGCTACTAGTCATTAAAATTTAATGTCCTCTCCTTGGTCTTTGGTTGCCTCCCCAAGATAACTGCAGTCAGATGCTGACGCTTCATTCCTACCAGACAAGGCATGTGATTACCAGCCATCTCTTCTCCTGTTCAGGAGAAAGTCATTTGTAACAGAAGACAGGCACATTAAAAAATAAACAAAAAAATTTCCCACGTTTCTAAAGGAGTATATTCTAGACAGTACAGTTCATGCTTTATAACAGAAGTCCTACCTATAATATATATAAAAACAAAGAATAGAAAAATATTTTTTACATTTGAAAAAAATCTATTTGTTTTAATATAAAACTATCTCTAGTCTAGCAAAAAGTAGATGATTTCCACTGATATCAACTATTTCAAAGGAGCAAATAAACAGAAATATTTGCAACAGATTTAAATTAATGAGTTTAAATAGCTATTGCTTCTAAAATACATAAGCTTTCCGCCAAGTCTCCTTTGTGATGTTTTTTGCTAAAAATGCTCATCAGAATTTTTTTGTTCACTTCATTCACTCCAGCCTCGTGCTTAAGAAATAAAATTTATTCTACATGTAAACAATCTCCGGAGCTTTTAAGCTCCTAATGTATATATACAAAGAAATCAGAACAGACACATCAAATTACACTGAAAAACAAACAAAAACAGTTGAATTATTGACAAGACTGGCTGAGCTGTGTGTGCCCAGCCGGCACGCTGCCCTCCCATCCCAGGGTTCGCAAAAGCATTTTTAAACCCAGTGTCAGCCACTGCCTGCATCACTCATCTCTGCATTTCAAGAAAGCTTTTCAAACACAGTAAGCCATCGTATTTCTTTCCCAGCCATAGTTTCAAATATTAGCGCTTTTGTTCTTAGTTTGTATATTATTTTCCTGTGGACACATACGACGTGACAAGTCAGCCCATTTTTTTTGCAACGCGACGACGTTTCTTTTTGTTATATCCGCTAATCAGTGGCAAGAGCAACTTGGGAAAGAGCGATTCGGGAAGTGCAGAGCCCACTCGAGTTGGCTTTTCAAGCTAAGAACTTATTATTTGAAGTAAAATTAAAAGCAAGCCAATGAACTCGCTCTGGGTGATGGGAATTTTAAAGAACACTGTCACGTCTCTCAAGAATAAGTAACACTGAACTACAGCTTTTTTTATTCTCTCCTTTGGTGATTTGCCTGTTGATTGCCCATTCGTTTCCTGGAGACATTTCTAAGCCCTCTACTTCCTAAACCCAAACAAAATCAATCCTGCTGCCAAACTGCAATCATACACTGATGCGAGAGCAAAGAACTGAAGGCAGCAAAGGAAGCCTTACGCCCGTTGCCTATGCTCACAGTCCCAGCAAGAAAAGCATTTCTTTCCTTATTTCATTTTGGGGGTGGGCTCGCTCTGCCATCAAGGAAACTGGAAAACACGTGACATACTGATAAGCATCCTATAAACAGGATTTTGGCTTTACCCATGAACACTGATTTGCGGCAACTGATATACATAAGCTCTAGCTTTAAAGCCTGTGGCAAACAATACTCTAAACCGACTTGGTTGTATAAACAACTGTCTCCGTGGTGCAAGTGAGCATGAAATCCACTCCCTCTGCCCAAAACTGGGCACATGGATTTCAGTGAGAGCTTTGGCTGTGTGCCCTTTGCTTTTTTTTGTGCATGCTGCTGAAACCACAGAACTTACCTTAACACATATATGGTGGTCCTTGACCCGTGGTGTTGCAATTCTTAAGCATAATCCCATATAGAAAGGCACAGAAAAACATGCATTTCTTAGCTTTCTTATTTCCAGCCCCCTTATTTTCAGCAGGTAGAACTGTACAACGTTCATCTGGCCAGACTGGACTACGTATTCATGCAATTCAATTCTGTACTCCCAGGAGCAATCGACAATGTGCACCCAAGGGGAGAAAGAAAAATATCCATCTGCATCTACAGCAGGGTCCGCTATTTTCACGCAAATAAAAGCATTCTCTCCTCATCTTTTTTCCTAGTTTATAAGCAGGTTAGAATCATAAGCGTGTCTCATATTTAACTGCAGTTGAAATAACTTTGTATCAAATAGTTTTATATCATGTTTGACATTAGCTCCAAGACTGAAGGAAAATGCAATTTTTTCTTATTCTCTAAATAATCCTGCAAATAGTTTTGAATTTATCATCAGGATAAACTGCATGACTAACAGGCACAGTTACTACTCAGGGGAAAGCTTCTGACAACACTTTTACATTCTCATCACTCATCTTAATTCTGGGCTACTTAACATAGAAATCTCTTTAAAGGACGCTTTGTCTCCCAGTTCTCTAGTTCTGGGATCACACCTTTCCTGGATGTGCAAAACAAATACTTGGTCATTACAGGTTTTCTTCCAACAAGACTTCTGAAGCATATACTAAGTGCTTTGATCAATCAGGCTCCGTAAGCAGACAGGATAGTGATACATTTCCTTTAAATGGGATGTGTGTGGTTCAGCCATCTAAACCCAGCTCAGACAATTCTGTATCTACGCCTGTCGGCTCTCATCACGAAGCGAGTTCACAGTGGATACTGTATGTAAGAGGAATCTTAAATAAGGGTGAGCAAACCAGTATAGGAGTGCTAGAAAGGTGCTCATGTTAGTGCTCCCTGTCTCTGTGGAGTTGCACAAACTCTTCAGTTTGCTTTCTGAGTGCTGGAACAAAGATAACTGAACAGATAATCTGAATAATTATTCCAAATATCCAGACAGTTTACAAATGTGACATTTCCTAAAGCCCGCGTGGAAGCACCTGATCTGGGGGCAGGGGAGAGGGAAGCTCACAACCCCGCCACCTACAAGCATAAGGTCTCTTTTTGGTCCACGCGGAGAGACAGAGGCCTCTGGAGAACAACTCATGGCTCCTCTGTCAGGGTGGCATAGCCCACGACATGAGCACCACCACCTTCACCGCACCTTCTCTTCCCCTCTGGCAGCACTACCAGCTGTGGGAGTCTCTCCTATAAACGTCCATTTTCCATATTGCCAAGAACAGCATCGTTGTAAAGAGCATAAAACTGTCTGAGGGTAACTGATGGCAGAAAGCTAACAGAGATTGTATAACATTTGTTTACAGCCTGATAAGTTTTACCTTGGCATTTGTAATTTGCCCAAAGAAGTTTTCAATTAGACTAGAAAACACAGTACCCCCCCTTTCAAATACATGGGCATTTAAATGCTCTTAATCAAGCTAGTATCTGATACCTAAAAAAAACAGTAAAGGGTTTCTTTTAATTACATAATTTGCAAGTGTCATATGCAAAAGATTAAATTAGCAGTATCAAGTGATTATGCTTCCAGAGAACAAATCACTTTAAATATAAACCAAAAGGAAAAGCCAAGCATCATGAAAATATGACCAGACCTGAGCACAGCTTTCAAATTCTCCTTTTTTATTATGTAAGTAACAGTTAAATAATCCCATTTCTCCTCCCACCGTTTGCAACTCTCCTGACTCTAGCAGGATGTGAAAAATACAGTGTAAAAAAAATTAATACCCCCAACTGAAATACTGCCACAAACATATCAGTGTCTTAAAAATGAGCTAGATCATATTCAGTGTTGCCTGGAACAATTTACAGCAGCAATAGTTCCTTTGAAACATGCAGAAGTGTCACCACCTTGACTACAGTGGGAAACACGACGCAACGATTAACGTGTCAATTATGATGACTTGCAACCAAGGAGAAATCTCACCCCTTTAACAAAATGAACGGTCACCATCTGCAAGGGCTTGATGTTCTCATAGGACCCAGGAGGAGTGAAAAAACTTATTTTAACTTAAATTACTCTAGTGCATACTAGCATAACACTAACACTGCCACCTCTACAGCAAAGATGTTTGGTTCATACTGCTGAAAAGCAAAATCCGTGCGTAGAACATGAGAACAAAAGCTGACCTGTAGGCACTGACCAAAGCACGAGTGAATTTCTACAGCAGCCTCAGCTCCCAAAGCACCCCAGTGCCTAGGGTCACCGCAGCAGACCACTCTGAAGGACAAGATGAAAGCAACTCCAAAATAAATTCTCCTCTCCTTTCAGCTAAAACCAAGCAAAACCAAACCTCTGCAGCACTTCTGAAAATGTTGTTCCTGCACTGACTTGTAAAACATGCACCCCGAGACATAAACAACCTCCTCTCCTCCCCTCCCTCCTGCCACTCACCCACCAACAACTTGCATGTTTACCCTGGTAGCAACAGTCCATGGCTGTGAAGAAAGACTTTACCACTGTTAAAAACAAATAGATACACATATTTCTGGAGAAAAAGGTGATATTGTCTCCTACAAAACCACAGTGTCCTCTGAGGTGCATGTAAACACAAAGAAAGAAAGGGGGAAAGATTGGTGGGCTGCAGCTCGGGGCTTACTTCTAGGCGTGGAAGCAGCAGCCTGGGCAGATCCCCAGAGCCGGCTTTGGGAGGAAGGGCAGAAAGGCATCTTTCTCCTTATCAAGGCAAAACACAGCAAAACTGGACTAACTCGGTTAGCTAAAATCAGCTTTCCTTCTCAAATTGCCAAATGACCATTTTGTGGTTTAGAATTTTTTACCGAAAACATACTGTAGAGCTGTGCTGTACAGGTGCTGGAGCGTGTCCAGAGAAGGGCAACGAGGCTGGCGAGGCGTCTGGAGAACAAGTCTTATGAGGAGCGGCTGAGGGAACTGGGGTTGTTTAGCCTGGAGAAAAGGAGGCTGAGGGGAGACCTCATCGCTCTCTACAACTCCCTGAAAGGAGGTTGTAGCGAGGTGGGTGTTGGTCTTTTCTCCGAAGTAACAAGTGATAGGACGAGAGGAAACGGCCTCAAGTTGCGGCAGGGGAGGTTTAGATTGGATGTAAGGAAAAATTTCTTTACTGAAAGAGTGGTGAAACATTGGAACAGGCTGCCCAGGGAAGTGGTGGAGTCCCCATCCCTGGAGGTATTTAAAAGACATGTAGATGAGGCACTTAGGGACATGGTTTAGTGGGCATGGTGGTGTTGGGTTGACGGTTGGACTCGATGATCTTAGAGGTCTTTTCCAACCTCAGTGATTCTATGATTCTAAGTCCGTGGTTGGCTTTCTTCTTTAACGTGATGAAGGGAGCCCGGGTCTCAGCAAAAGCCAAAGCAAAACCCCCACATCCCTCGGAGGGCTGGGATCTGCTGCCACGGCTCTATCAGCTATCCTGACGCACACTAGCTTCTTCTATTTGTCTCAACACGCAGGTAACCATTCAAGAAGTCTGCTTTAGTTTACCTGAATTCGGTTTTGCTGTTTTCTTTAAACATTTTAACGACATGCAAATTGCTACCATTATTTCTGAGGTGAATGTGACTGCCTTTTCCCTTTATATTGTGACCCTACCCAGCACGACTGTTCAGCTTCTGCCACTTCATTAGCAAACATCATTTTGAAGCCATTTATACTAAACATTCACAACTACAGCATACAGTTTCTCATATAGATTTTTTTCTGTATTTCATTAATCTCGGAGGAAGAAGGTTAACTCAGAGCACCAACAACAAAAAAAATCTTTGTGTAATTTCAGTTATGGCATTATCAATATTAGATGCGTTTCAAAACAGGAGAAAGGCGTTTGGGATGCATTGCAAGTCAGACCTGCAGTCAGCGCAGCTCCCCTGAACTACCAGAACCTTCCATCACAAAATTTCTTATAAAAATCACTGAGCTGGTAATGCTTTCTTCTGTATTTGGACAGAGCAAAAAGGTCTCATTTCCTCTGACCCATTAAAAAAAAAAAAAAAATCCATTTCCTCTGACCCATTAAAAAAAAAAAAATCAAATTTTTTACCAACTGTGATAAACTATAACGTTTAACGCTGTCCTAGGACCAGGACTGGATATAACTTTCTTGCAAGAAAAGAAAAAAAATCAGACCCAAAGCCCCTACAGATGGCCAAACCTTGCCAGATTCACAGCTTGCTGGAGAGGACCTAACCCCAGCAGCTCACCTTTCTGTCTGCACATCACATCTGCTCTTCAGCACAGGTACTCAGGTACTAACGCAGATACGGCAGAATCCAAACAACCCAGATTACGATGTTAATATTTGCAAGTTATACTGACACTTGTTTTTAGGATTCCTCCTGGAAAAATGAGGAAAAAACATGTTCTTTTAACGGGTGTTACAGTGATTAACCATCATTGGAAGTCTAGTATCTGGAAACTGGTCTCCCTCGATGGGAATGAACCCAGACGCAGAGGCAGCGCACAACAGGGTGGAAAAACATCAGCTACCATCTAGGCCTGTTCCTAAATTACACGTTTGCAAGTTCATTCAAATTCAAAAAAAACAACAAAGAAACTGGATCCTGAAAAATACCGCAGCCAAGAACTCCCAGCCAAGGGTATTTCTTCTCCGAAGTAAGGTAACTGGGTTTTTATCCGAATTCCCCAAGTTAAACAACGTAACTCAGAAGCTCACAAACCTAAACCACATGGAATCCACCTTTAGAAGAGCAAACCTGCATTTTAATAGATTGCTGTAATTTACAATTACACACTCGGGTTTTTTCTGCTTTGTTTGGCGATTCAATCAAGATCGTTCTACTAGCTAAAAATAGAGCTACGCTGAACCTTAGCGTAAGATCAGCATTGAATCTGCCCTTTCTGCACACTCTCTTTCTAGGACACGCCACAATCCCAGAGCACTGGTACACTGTCAGTATTTCAGTAAGATCCTTGATATTTTAGGCTGGTTAATAATTCAATCTACACTTCAGGGGTATGAACTCAAGTTTATACTCAAGAGCGGGTAAATTCTGGAAATGTGTAATTCACCTACTTTCTTACACATCCCGTACGATGATTTCTATACAACAGGAATGACACATAGGTCCATGCACGGGATTTTTCAGCAGATCGATCTTCTCAAGAGGAATGAAGACCTGATTTTTATCATCACAAGACAAAATATGAAGGACATTGGACACTTACAGTGCTAATAACCATACAAAAGGCCATCCACATGCGGAAAATGGCGCCTAATTCTATCTATATGCACCGCTAGTGCAGATCAGCCATATCAAGGATGGGCTACGGCAATTTTGCCCATTCAACTTTGTAGTGGTAGAAATGCTTCTCCTGGGGAAGGATGTATGCACGATGCAGCTGATAGCCAGAAAAACCTTGCTAAATCAGGTGTAGTTGTGTATCAATCTCAACACACAGCAGTCTTTACCAGGAATATGCTATACTTTATTCCAGTGAATCACCAAGGGTTGAAAAATGCATTAAGCAAACCTTTGGCCCTCAGAAAATGTTCTTTTAGCACTGACATACAGATAACCATTTTGCTCCCACGTGCACATGCTTGTGTATCGGCGAGTGTCGCCGTGCCATCCATTTTGCAGGAACATCCCTGCGGCTGGCTCATTAACACCCCAGGAGTGGAACAGAGTGTCTGAACTCCCTAGCGGCAACAGCTGATAATTTTGTTTATTTAACTAGGATTAGGCTGGGAGGCGACAGAGCTGAGAAAGCCAGAGACAGGCAACTCGCGCTTAACACAGCTATAAGGTCTTTTTTGTTATCGCCACACAAATACTACCCAGGATTTATTTAAAAATGAAGTATTCATATGCCTTACTTGGTAGCATAATCCTATTTATAATTAAAAAGGAAGGGTGTTTGGTTTGGTTTGGTTTCAGAAATATCCTACTGTATAAAAAAAACCAACTATCGGATATTTGGATGCACTTGCCTCTACCTTTTTACGCATCCACAGCAGACTAGAGCAAAAGAAAACAGTCTCATTTCTACTTGACGCTTTGGAAAAATGGTAACATGGATTTAACGTGAATATACTGATATTCTTACATTGGAAATAGCCATAGTTTCCTGCTGCTTTATAGTTCACACGGACCCTTGGCTATTTCCATTTGCTCCCATTAGCTTCCTTATCTGTAGCTGACTCTTTTTTAAGTCCCACTTTCACATTCCTAATAAAATGTTTCCCTGTGATACCGGTAGAGGTCTCCCTGCAGGACGCCTGTGTCACTACAAGGCACAGGAGAACACCTGCCATGGACATCATCTCACTGGTGCGGCTGGGATGTCCAACTGGCACAGACATGCCTTGGGACACAAGCAAACAGACTGAAAAGCCACAGCAATGAAACAAGGATTATTTATGGCAGGGGCTGTAATTATTTTGCGATCAAAGTTTTAGCTCGGAGAGCCAAGTTTCTTCCCATCACTTTTTCTTAGACATCTGTACTGGACAGCATACAAGTACGGATTAACAAACGTTAGGCGAATGTGCAGTTTCACAGCCAAATGTGCTTAGCTGCGAGACCAGGAAAGTGCTAATGTAATATGGAAGATAACGAACTTTGAAGCTGGAAGCTGTTCTAATGGAGTTTAAGCAAGCTTAAATAACTTCAGTATTAAAACTTTTTTTTACAACTCCTCTAAATCTCAAAAACAAATCTCTTGAGGTACAAGCTCTGACCAAAGACAGTTTATACTTATTTAAACTCAATCACAAATTGCTCAGTTCCTGCCATTTGCCTGAGGGTTTCCAGGCAGGGTTTGACATCCACTGCAGCACACAGGCAGCCCCATCCAACACAGATAACGACTTACCAACGTCGATCACCCTCCGCTCCTCCTCAGCTATTCAGCACCCTGCTGTCCTGTCACCAGTAAATCGCTTTTCCCTGCAGAGCTGAGTAGGGGGGCACTTCCACCTGGTTGCGAAGAAACTGGCATCTCTATCAGCCATGGTTACTCAGGATCTACACCTAATGCTTCTGCTTCACAGTGGTCTCTTTTCTAAGCCTAAATGGTTTTGCTCAGTTCCATGAGGAGATACTGAATGAGCCACTTATATGCAGATGATAACAAATATATCAAACCTTTGCAACTAATTAAAACCTAGTAGTTTTTGCCAACCAGTTATTTACAAGATAAGGGATGCCATGGAAAATCACCAAGCTGGATTCCAATAAAATGGGGAAATTTAAATCATTTGTTCTAAACAACTGCAGAAAAATATTTCTGCTTTGGCATTTTCACTTGAGCCTGTTGATTCCACATTTGAAGCCTGAGGGTACTGCGCTGCCATCAGATCTCTCTCTGGATGCATGGCTCCACACTACTGCTAAAATATATACTTTAATATTTATGAAATATTTCTAGATGGAGATTACCGCTCAGAAGGAAAGACTAGTATGACTCAGTTATTTAGTACCCTTACATTTTCCAATGAAAAATTTTGAAATTCTTTCCAAACTGAGCGTTGATGACAGAGGCTGAATGCAGCATTTCTTATCTTTATGGAAAGCAACATTTTACTTATTAGTTTTCGTATTAGTATTGCACTTACAAGCCCTACTCATGAAACAGGACTTTACTCTTTTAGATACTGTACCAACACTGGAAAAAAAGGACTGTACTTTCCCAAATCTTTATGATCTTAGTGCAAGTCAAAAGGTAACACATGGATATGAACACACAGGGGGTGCAAGATAACAGATAATGTAGGACATTGATATGAACACACAGGGGGTGCAAGATAACAGACAGATAATGTAGGACATTGACAGGCAATATTAACATCTTAGCATCACAAAAAGCACCTCCAGAATAACTTCATATTGTCCCAACAATTTTTAAATTTTGTGCGAGTCACTGTAAAAATGCCATTTATCAGATTCAAGTGAGCTTTATCACGATTGACAGTGGGTGTAGGTTTGTCGGCTGGACTTGCTGTCCCAGCTACATTCTCATCTCATTGGCGTTATTAGTTGTGAAGGCAGGAATAAGACATCCATGTCGCGTATCGCTGATCAGCAACACAAACGTTAAAAGGCTGCCGATATTGGACAGGGCCTCGTCACCGAGGTGAGCCAGTGACAGCACACCACCACTGCACTGAAGTGCACAGGCGATGGCTGCCAACGGCAGCAACCGCGAGGCTCACCAGAAGCAGTACCTACCAGCCGAGAGATGCCACTTTGCAATCCACCTCTCCTCCTGTGAACCCTATGCCGCGGCAGGGAAAGGCAAGAAGAGGAATTTAAACCTTCAAGCTGAAACAGCACGGAGGTGATTACAATCAACTACGCTATCACAGGAAATATTACCGTAGCACTGAACTTAACAGAGCATGTGCTTCATGCAGATGTGAAGTGATGAGTCCATGCCCTCCAGTGTGCTACTTTAATCCCCCACCGCCGCAGTCTGAAAGCTCACGAGAGTGGCTTACGTATGGATTTAAAATAGTTTTGGAGTATTATGTGTGCCTGAGAGCACACAAAGCTGTCTCTGTCAATCTCTCTTCAAAATCACACGAAAAGTCATTCTAAAGGAGAAAAAGGAAAGGAAAAAAAAAAGGAAAAAAATATGTACGCAGGTTTATTCAAAAGCATCTTCAGCAGTAGCATTTAAAGCACAGCTTTACTGGCACTCTGCTGTTCTCAGCAACTCAAATATCACATATTTAATTGAGCAGTGTCCTATTCTACCTTTTCAAATTTAAATGTCAAGTTTTAAAATCACGTTTATAAAATGCCTTTGTGCTTCTTAAAATACAGTATTTCTTGTTACATACTTTGTACTTCGTACTTTGGCATGAAAGTATACAAACAAAAAGATATATGTTTTATAAATATAACAACAAAGAAAAACATAAAACCAAGTAGCACAAAAAGCTAACTGAAACAACCAGTGAGCAGGGAAAATAAAACATTAAATCTTTTTGGCAGTGATTCATAGTGAAAGCCTTGGACGAAAACCTGTGCTTTCTACTATACCCCGAATGTTAGTAAATAGTGAATCCGATGAACTACCCAGACAGAGCTAAGTTATACAGTTGATGACAAGCTTCTAAAAAGGTCCTAGTTCCCTAAAGATTAGAGGGTTGTAAATAAAATCACCTTCACCAATTTGGGCTATGCTGGTGGTGCACCGGGATGCTGATCGTCTCGGAGGTGGCCTCAGCCTGAGGCATGAGCAGCCAAGTGAACCGCGCTCTGAGGCAGGCGAGGAATCTCTGCAGGCTTCAGAGCGCAGGTGCAAAGCACTTGTGCTCATCCACTCCGCTAAGCAAGCCACTGTGTTTGAGACATGACTTGTGACCTGATGAAGCAGACAGAAAATGGCTACTGTGCTGCTACTGAATGCCCCAGGCTTCGTTTGCGCTTTCAGGAAGCTTTGCTTTGCTTTGCTTCCAGAATAGCATGAAGAGCGTTTCTGATGGTGACATTTCTCCAGGTGATGGAGAAGTGAAAACCTGTTCTCCGTGCTCCCTGGATAGCAGCACCGACAGCTTTATCTTTGGAGATGAGACTCCTCCCCAAAGAAGTTAACTTTCAACAGATTTAAAAAACAAAAAACACAAACCCCAAGCTCAAAAGCATCCCAGCCATACCGAAACTTGCCTTCATTCCTGACTAAGCAGCAGGACTTTACTGGGGGCAGTGGGGAGACCTTTTCCGAAAAAAGTCTGCACTGGTGGGGAAAATTTGGAAGAGCGAAAGATGCCGGGTGCCATTAGGAGCCTGTTCAGCCTGGCGGAGAGAGGCGATGCCAAGCTGCAGGGAAGCGGGCAAAGAAGGGCAGAGCGAGGCTCATCCCCCCAAGAAGGGTCCAAGGCAAAACTCCCTCGCTCTCGCAGCGACCACAGCTCCCACGCTCTTTGCAGCATTTCAACTACTTGCATTTCCCCGTCTTTACAACCACGACCGCGTGAACACTGGTCAAGTATCATCCAAAGAAATTAATCTTAACCTTCCTTAATAAAGTAAAACTCAACCTAGAGAAAATTTTTATGTTATTTAATCATTATTATGAAAAAAGCAGTCACGCAGAAGAACAAACAAATTGGGGGGGATGTTCGAGGATGTCACTGTTATCCCTAAGGTGAGTGGGAAGAAGGTGAGCTGCGTGCATATTCCATTTTTATTTCTTTTTGGCAGAAACAGAACATTGCTTAGGCATAATTTACATTGAAATTTCTAATTTAGCACCAAGGTTGCTGAAGGGAAAGCAACATGCATTTATCAGCAGATAAAAATAACAGCAATAGCGGCATTTGAGACAGGCAGAGCGACAGAAGTCAGTGCTGCAAAGGGCAGGCTTGTTGCTCTCCTGTGCGATCCATGTAGGTAGCTGACTTTTTCCAAGGAATTTACTGAGTGAACCAAAAAGAAAAGAAAAGGGGAAAAGAAAAAAAAAAACCTATCTGCCATTTCTCACATGCAGTCTAATCAGGGTGGTTACTAAACACAATATAATTGTCCCAGCACAGACTTTATCATAAAGAAATTAATAACTGCTCGGCTTTCAAATATTTCAGAGGTGACAGAGGCCTCTTTTGTTCTCCTGATAAACAAACAACCTGACCATAAAAGTCACGGCCTGTGAGCAAAAAAGTAAGTTCAGATACCATAAGGAAATCAAATGATTGAATTAGGTTTATTTTGACAGGCTCTTGTCATTGGACTCGTAAATTAGAAGTTAGAGCCTTATTCAGAGGCAAATCAACCAAGCGTTACCTGCAATTTATTTATTTGCGTATGTGTGCTTTGAGTGGGCTCACAAAAAGTTCTTCACCTGCATTTGTAAATTCAGGCAGTAAGTTAAAAAAAAGAAAGAAATAGATTATTAACAACATAACAGACAGCAGTCTTACTTTCTGCTTCTCTGCATAAATTTTACCCAAACATCAGTAACATCCTACTGATTCTAAGTCAGCGCAATGGAGTACAGAAGCAGACGCTGAAGACAGCAGTCTTGATAGCTCTGACAATTCAAATAGACTTGCACATCCTCATTTCCCTGAAAATCATCAGATTTTCAGTTAAGTAATTCTTTAGACTTTCTTTGTTAGTTTTTGAGCCCGTCTAGTTCATGAAATGTTGATTTTTCTCTACAGATGTGTTAGAAACCAGCAAACCCTCTGCGGTGAGGAAGAAGAGTGTAGTTTTTAAATTACAGCTTAAATTACAGCTGAGATACTCCCGAAATCATCTCACTCTACTTGAGCATTTCAAGAAAATCCACTAAATACAGAGAGGCTGGTGATGGTATTAATAGTAGTTGAGGTCTTGGCAAATTTCTGACATTAAAAAAAAGCTTGATTATTTTTCTCTGTAGAGCTTTCTTGTTAAAGTGAGAAAATTTGGGGCAGGGGAGCTGCGAGTGTTTTTAAAATTGGGGACTACGCTCTATAAACATTTTGGCATTAGAGTGATTCCATCATTCATAATTTCATCTCCTACGGGTTCCATAGCATATGTCATTTAAAGAAATTCATTTCCCGCTGAGTGATTTATGGTATCTTTGAGGGAAAACAGACTGATCAAATGCATCAAAAGTTTTCAATATGAACATTTGCCATGGGGTTATTTCCTTATTCCTGCCAACTCATCCTGATATTTCGTCTTGCTACTAAAAACACTTACATAGTTGCATTAAGATTTTCGTTTCCATAGAAACTGTTATTGGCTAACGTAAATACAAGATGATAAAAAGTGTGACTTCCCTAGTCCTGCAAAGCATGCTTGCAGCTGCCAAATTTTCACCACCTAACCTTTCACCAGTATTTACTGCTGCGTGACATTTTTAGCTATGTCTCCCTTTTAAGAACATGGACACTCTTTTGAGTGGTACTTCCACGCTTCACAGAAGGTATGTGAATATTCAGAGCTATTCCTATGCCTCATTGTACAAAAGCATATGTTTCTCTTCCCTGCTGCTTCACTGTGTTATTTTATTTTGCAGACCTCTTCGCTAAGCTTTACAAGGAAAAAGATGTCTCTTCGTTAGTCAAAACAAAGCTCCAGAGAGTACTACCAGGTAATGTGCGAATAAAAGGAAATAAATAATCGCTTCATCGCAACTAATGATCTTCACATTCCTGCAGCACTTCAAAATACAAACAACGTGAGCCCTGAGCATCCTGACGCTGCACCCTGGCTGACACCGGTGGCGGCAGCTCTGAGTCCCTGAAAGCTGTGAGAAAAAGGCATGCCACGCTTCAACAAGGCTGCGCTGAATTTATGGGCAGTCACGTCTTCCGAAGGAAAAAATGAACTGTGTATTAATCTCCTGTTCTCAAAATTTCTCTTCCTCCCTTCCTAAATGATTCTAATGCTTACCAAAAAGGCAAAGTCCTGATAATCATCTTATAATTCCCCCACTTCTGTATAAATTTCATTGTATTTTGAATTCAGGCACTTTTTCCTAACGTACACAATTAATAACTCTTTTCTTGTTCTCTTCAGTACATCACTTTCATTTTTCTTCTCATATAGAGATCTGCTGCAGTGCTCTGTGCTGCCTGAGATTTGCCCTTGTTCCAAAGGATAAGCCTTTGCATGTATATTGCATTGAGACGGAAAACTCTGTTAACGTTTCTGAAAATAGCAGCTGAAGACAGAAGGACTCATCCCTGACAATGTGGAAAAAGAAGGCAATGCTAAAGCTTCTCAGTAACACAGAGGTCATTTGAGTATACTACTTACTGATTTTGGGTCGGAGGACGGTCTTCTCATCCCCCAAGCATCAAGTGTTCTGGTACCCACTAAAGACCTCCCTTCTACATCATTAGAAACCTAAGTTCCTATGAAAGACATACAGGCTTATTTTCAGATGCCTAAACACTCTGAGTGATGCAACCTTTAATCTTTGTGCCCCACTTCCTTTGCTGTAAAACCATTCTGACTCTCTGCCCAAGACCCACAGGGTCTACCTAACCCCCTAAATCTACAAATTCCCTTTAGGTGCCATTAGGCACCCAAAGTAGGACAGAGACTTGTGCAAGTCTCCTGAATTTGTCTTGTCTTCCCAGCCTTGAGCACCATTTGTAAGAACTGGTGGACACTGCCATGGATGAGAACACGTTTTGAGTTTCCTAGAAGGTTAAACACAAAGCCACTCTTACACCCAGAGGAGCTGAGGTGAGGCTCTAGGCTTCACACCATCCACATGGCAACAGCACTTCTCGGGGCAGCCACAAATTCATTACAATACCATGAAGCGTGAGAGCACAGATAATAATTACCATCAGCTGATAAGGCTATGACCTCGGCTCTAGGACCGTGGTCTAGTGCTAGGCTACTCTACGTAGTTTCAGCCAGGTCTTCTGGGTAACTATTCCTGAGGTCTGCTCAGGAATGTCTTTCTTTTGCAGACGCCTTTCTGAGCTACTCCCATACACTGCTGTCATGGCCAGGAATAGTGTTGGTGCTCTGCTCTTAAGTCTCCAGGGAACGGGAAGAACAGGAGAGAGGTTTCAAGAGACTCTAACAATCATCACAAACCAGAAGCTGGAGAAGGAGAAGTGGTTTTGCACTCTGCCAAGCAGAGCTGACCACCTGCATAGCTGCAACCTAGTGCTAACATACTAACTTTGAGGAGATCTCAGCTCATTCCTCGTGCTACCTTAATGTGACGACTAGGATGAGAGCTGCACTTTTGTGCCTTCAAAGGAACTTCTGAGGCTAAACGTAATAGGGAATGGACAAAGGAACCAGACCTCCTGGATGAGAAACCCAGAAAGAAAAAGCTCTGAGCTTATGAACAGTGTACGGTAGCATAAGTGCGTTTATATATCCCATTTTTGGAGTCTACTATCACGCTTTTTACCCACGCTTTGGCCTAGGGAATAATACAAAACATGAGCATGCCTAATACTACCTTTCTCCAGAACGCAGACTATGCCCATTTAGCCAAAGCCAAGGCATTACAGAAGACAATCCATAGCTTGGACTTAATCACTGGAGCAAAATGTTAACACATTTTCAACAAATTTAGGGACACTGTGAAATAGGATAAAACAAAAAGAGTACAATGTCTTCTAAATAAAAACAAAGCATTTGGCTGTTTATCCTTCATCGATGAAGACTTCTCCAGAATGAAAAAGCTTTTTTTTCTTATGATAATGACTAGAAGATGTAACAACAAACATACATATTTCGTGACTGTTCTTGCATGTCTGGACTTACTGAAAAATATTGTGAAAAGTGAATGTCAACTAACAAGGCTGAAAGAGAAACTAACTGAAAATCCCTTTGTGTTTCTCTCTCTTTTTCAGAAATTAAAAATATTGATGATTGTGCAGAAGGTACATTGAGTGCAGCATGGGAACAGACTCTGTTTCTAGCCATCAAAAAGACCAAGAGCTTGGCAGATTAATTAAGCTATCAAAGAAACGTCCCCGCTGGTGGATATGACAGCATACGGGGAAGAAGCGTGTATTCCAGATGGTGATGGGGAGGAAAGAGTTTTTTGGTAATTATGACTGCTTATAGCCCTCTAAAATCATTACTTGCTGATGGGTCTTCTGTAGCAGCACACCTAACAGGTTCTGGTAGCTTACTACGGGTGTCGTTAATGACACTGAAATTTAGTTTACTATAAAAATAAAAATTAATTACATTTTTTTAATGTAATACAAAAGTCAAGGCTTATTAAAGATGACACTTATTTCTATCAAAACGTAGCAGTAGATCAGAAATACACTAAATGAGGTTTAAAGATTCCCACTAACTTAAGTTTTTAATGACAACCCACAGATGAAATCCAATCTTAGAATTCTGAAAATAGATTAAAAAATTTGCATAAACTGGCAGAAGTCCCCTAACGCAGTATAAATTGTCCAAGACTATGGCAAGAGGGAGGGGTGGTGGGGGAATGAAGAGAAAATCACCAAAATCTCTTGTTTTACAGTGAAAGATGCGTCAATGCACAACAGCACGTTGTCCTTTCCACCTGGCAAGGCTACTACAGGAAGCAAGTTCCCAAGTCAATGATGATCTCACCAGACCATGAGAGATTAACTTCTGGGATAGCTAATAAACCTGTGTTAAGTGGTACCACAGCAGTAAGTATTTGTTGCTGAGGCAACTAAACTCCATTCCATGGCCACAGCTTATACCGTAGACTGTATTACATACAGGGCAAGAGGCTCTGCAGGTACCAGTAAACCACACCAGAGCCAGTCTGCTGGATACAACTCAGACTCGTCATCACAACATAATCATCATGTGCATCACGCTTTTTCCGTGCAATGAGCAGATTGTGAATGACTTCTTTGCACACTACATGAGGGAAGCTTGCTCCCCCCCGCAACCACAGTTCATTATTTATGCTCACCTGAGAGCAAGGGTTGCTCCCACATGGAAGTAGAGCCGGGGAGAAGAGCCTCTGAAAAGCTGGAACTTTGACAAGTATCATGCGTACGTGGTGCTGCTCTCTTAAGCCAATATACCAGGGTTTTTACTAGAAACCTCCATGCAATCACAAGCTGCTACTGCTTGAGTTAGAGCCAAGCCTTCCTGCTGCTATATGAGTTTTAGATCTTCTGTGGATGTGACACAAACAGGGCTTCTGTAACGCTTGCTCACCTGCAGTCAACACTCCTTTGCTCAGCCCCACAACGTGGATCAAAGCAAAACCGACACGACTGACCCCAAAATTGAGTGTTTTGTTTCACGCTGTTTGCAAGATCCCATCACCAGCCAACCCAGGTGCTGTTTTCATTCTGCCCACACAAAAATCAATGACAAAAAGCAAACTCATGCACACAGGTGGTGCATTTCACCACCCTAAAAGTTAGGATTTTCTCATACCCTTCATTGAATGCCACTGCTGTCAAATCCGTAACATGTTGTAACAAAACCAGCCTTTATGTAACCTAATAAATAAAAGTCACTGAGGCAATAGCTATGCATAAATTTTAGCTAAAAACATTTTGTTAGAAGAACACGAATGTCCTCCGTAAAGCGGGTAGCATTTTAAAATAATGTTCTAGCCATTGTTAATGCTTTATTGCTATTCATCATAGAACCATTAATCATGGTGAACTCATTTGGTATTAATGTGGATGTCATAAAGTACTTCTGTTGCATTTCAATTATAACTCAGCCTTTAAAATGCTGCCAGCACTACATGGAAAGCTTTGAAAACCAAATTTGAATAGTCTGTTCAGAGATAACTACAATCGCATTCTGGCACAGAGAAACAACCTTTTCCATTCCTAATGCCTACCCTCAAGGTGCTGAGGAGCCTGTGAGGCCCTGACCCAAGGCTGGGTGCAAGGAAAAGGGAGCCCAGTAGGAGGCTTCAGGGAAGCCACGGCCATTTTCCTCCCCCGAGATGAGGGTAGGAGAAGCATTCCTTCAGGCTGCTTCAATTCCACCGGTTCAACCGCGACTAAGTGGCAGCAAGACCATACTTTCAGGCCCCTGAGGAGATTTCCTTTTTTCTTATCACTCCTGTGATTCCCCGAGGCACTATCTTGCTTCCAGAGCTGAGTGCTTTGTTTTTCTTTCTCTGATGTGTAGTGTCTGTCCAAACAAAAACACCAGAGAGAACATATATCTACAACCTACTGTCTTGAGAGACAGCACACGAGTATGCAATACATCAGAGTGGACCTAAGGGAGCTGATATCCTGACCTCTCTGATGACAGTTTAAAAAAAAAAAACAACCCTCTTTCTGGCCTCAAGAGGCACTGAAAGAGGAAAACAGGCAGCACAAAATGCAACATGGACCTAAACAACTATCAGCTCCTTGCCATCAGGGAAGCCAGGAACTTGTATAAGTTTACCTTGACAAACCAGGATTTTTGTTCCCTCACTGCCAGCAGAGCATCCATCAGCATTCTACATGCAGAATCAAATGACAACAGCTCAACAATCGTTAACGCTTCTCATCAGAAACCGTGTTAAATGGAGAAAAGACAAAATACTTCTTATTAGCAAAGGGAACTTTTTTGGTTTTTTAAATTCTTGCATATAATGCCCATTCTATTTCATCTAGGTCATCAACGTAACATGTAAGCACACAGAAAAAATTCCTACCTTGGGAGCTCTGGCATGTTTTCCGCATCTGGCATCTTTGACAAGGCTGATATCTAGCAGCTCAGTCTCCTAGAAGGAAAAATTGCAAGACAGATGAGTCAAAAAGCCTTGTTGTGTTAACAGTGCCCCACTTCCCAGATCTGTCAGGGGTTTGCTGTTTGCAGTGACGCCTGTCCAAACTGAGAACAGTTTCAAGGAGTGCTCTGTTGCACTTAAGCTATTCTAATAGCAATACTAAGACTTTAGACACATAACTTGGTTTCCTTAAAAATGTGCAGGTCTCTTATGATCTACAGAATATATAGAAGCTGTACGAGTCAAGCTTATTTCCTGGATCACTAAATACCAGCTGCTGTGCCTTTTTTTTTTCCCTTTTTAATACAATTTTAGCATTTTTATGCTAGTCACAGTGTGAAAAAGGCAACGTTACAAACAGAAAACCCTGCCTCTGCAATAGAAAACCTACTTCATTTTGAAAAGTGCACATAAAACCCAAGAAGTTGTTATATCTACAGTGATAACAGGTTCAACAATTTTAGTGACTACTGCTCAGTGAAAACCATGCACTTTTGACAAGCATTTCATAGTTCATACGTTACTCTTGAGTTGTGGGTTATACAACACATGCCGTACTTGGAACAAAACGGGCACGTGATGACAGCTTCTGTTAGGCAAATCCCTGTCCTCCCCTACACACGTGTAACATGAAGAATCTCCTTTCCCTGATAACCCCTTGGGTCTCTACCCTCCCTGCCGGTGCCTGGCAGCACGGGAAGGACAGGGGCTGAGCCAAGCCCACGGTACCCTGGGGGCACCTGCCAGTGCCAGCCCAGCAGACTGCACCCACCCCTCCGGGATCAGCACGGAGCATTCACTCCTCCAAACATGCAGCGAACTATAGCCTTCAGCCAATGTAATTTTCCCCAATCTCATCCTGCAACAAGGCATTTTCGGATATTGCCATGTTGGTTCTTTCTTGAATGCCTTAACGTTTATGGGCAGGGAGAGTTTGGAAGGAGGGGAGGATGCTGGAGACTGGAGCAGCGCAATTCCCAGCTGCCGGCTCCCTCGCAAGCACGCACATCCATGCGGCATTAGGCGTGTTTTGCCAGGAGCAACACCAAGTCTCCTGCGAGACACAGCAAGAACATCTGACCTGATTTAGCATTACTTGACAATCTTAAAGCACATCTTAATACTATCCGCCTCATTTACGCTAGCATTTGGACTAATAGCCCATGTTAGCATGGCTCAATTACATACTAAATATATTCTAAAAGTACTTCAGCAGGAGCGTGACCACACCGCAATTAGAGCTATACCAGTTCAATGCATTACAGTCTTCCAGTAGTAATTGCAAATACTGCATAGAGAATTTGAAATCTCTGGGCTGGACAAAGCCACTACTATTTTTTTTTTTAATTCCAAGGAGAAAAGAAAAAGAAATATATTTTCTCATGGACATGTCGTTTTGCCACGGATTAATTTGTATCCTTATTTCTTTTCCATTTTAAGGGAGCCGCTCCTGCACAGCTCTTGTAGACCTTTACTGTCTACTAAGACATTAGCTCTACCACCAAATTCTCATGCAACCGTACATTTATCACATTCCCTTCTGTCCCCCACATCAATCCCAATTCTCTTCTGTACCTGCTGAACTTGCATGAGCACTCTTTTGACTCTTCATCTAGCCTGTTTAGGGGAAACTTGGTCTTTGGAGACCTTTATTTTTTGTTCTTACTTGCCCAAAAGAGGACAAGGGTATCAAAACTCGCAGGGATTAGAAAGAAGCATAGGCAGGGTCACAAAAGGTGATATTTTGTAAACCTCCTTAGGAAATCACCCAAACTACACCAATACACAAGGCATACGGACACAAGCACTCTTCTGACAGCCCTGCAGCCTCTCACGTGGACGGCTGATTGCTGTACATAAAAGCTTGTCTACAGCTGTCCCTGTTCCAGCTCAGGAGCACCTGACAGTTTGTGAACCCAACGTTCAGGTCCAGTTTGAAGCTGATCTTACTTCCAGATCTAAACTACGTTGATCCTTATCCTGCCCAACACGAGCACAGCTGACACCAGGAGTTAGGGCAAAGCTCAATCCTGAGTGCAGAAAAGCCCTTAGTGCACCAAAGTCCGGGTAATCTCTCACTATTCAATGAGACAACTGCGTAAGGAATACCTAAAAATCGCAGAGGACAGCGAGCACTAGCTCTCCAACGTGACTGGTCTCCAGGCCTGGATGGGGCCAGCTCCTCACCAAGGGGAAATGGTTGCAATGGTGAAAAAGCAATGCTGATTTCTACCAGCCACAGATCTGTTCCTAGGTTTTACAATAACATTCCCACATTCATATCATTCCTCTCAGTGGAATTTATGTCTCAAGTCCCAGTGATGTTGGAGTAGTGCAAATATGTCTCCATGTATTTTACTACTTCTGAAATCTAGTCCATGCCACATTTGCATCTCAAAATGCAGCATGACACTCCTAGTGCTCATGCAGATCCTACAAATTATTTGTCAATTAAAACATAATTTGTTCCCCTTCCCTTTTCTTTCAAAGAAGTGTTTATATATATATAAATT
>NW_008795672.1:3013512-3073708 GCF_000699145.1 Aptenodytes forsteri | reverse complement strand
TTATATATATATAAATTTATATATATATTTTTATATATAAAATATATATATAATATATAAAATCACAGAGAAAAGAGCCAAAGAAGCACTATTAAATAGCTATGTCTGCAGGTATGGTAGCAGGTGCTACTTTAAATAAAACAGGAAAATGGCACACTGGAGGGCTTATCTTTGAGTTAATGCATGTGGCCATTTAGATACTGGCAGAAGTGAAGATAATGAAATATGGCAGAGCTGCATTCAGGTTTATCACACTCAGAGCAAGAACTGCGGCAGGAAACAGGAGAGTCACGACATAATTATGGGGAGAAGGAAACCAGACAACACTGCACAAAAGGCAAGAAATTGAAAAGAAAACCAGGGCCGAGAGCCAGAATATTCCATGAGCATCAAGCAAAGGGAAGCCAAGGCAGGACAGAGACAGGCTGGAAGTCCATCAGCAGAAACAGCGCAGAGCAAACGTGCAGAGCCAAGCATGGAGATGACGGCGCTTCAGATTTACAGACCACGCGCTCGGCAAGGGTGGACGTGCCCAGGTTTGTTGTTATCGGACAAGAACATGGCCTTTGGGGTGAGAGGCCAGGGGTTATATTTACCACAACAAATAATACCTGAGCCCCGAAGCGGTCTCCAGCCCACTGTGAAATGTTCTACAGAAGCTATGGGCACATGCAGAGCATGTCGTAAAAATAAGATTTTACTGACTGAAAGGACTGACAAGCACTAAAAATAAAGGCTTTAACAGCAAACACATGAGAGAAATGAAAGATGCTGAAGAAAAATGGATCTTAAAGATGCTGAGCCACACAGAGTGAATTTCAGAAGTTTTTTTGGCTGGATTGGTCTGGCATTTTAGCTTTAAAAAAAAAAACCAAACCAGAATTAATCATTTATTCACTTACAAAAGTGCAATTAGACCTCCCATAATAGAAACATAAAAAGATGCTTTTAAATGGAGTAACACACATTGGAAAGAGACAGAGAAAAGGAAAAGGCAACAACCAGCACCCCCAAGGACAGTACGAGGAACCTGAACAACCCTGCTCGGGTCTGCATCCTCCTGGATGGAGGAGGATGAGGAGGTATAGGGTTGTTTTGGAGTTTTGACTACTACTTTCAAGCCGCTTGCATGCCACCAAGCCACTTGCAGAAAATGTGATAGCTTGAGGACCCAAGACCTAGCAATGACAGGTATTCTAAGAAGAATAGGGAAGAGTGGAGTTTTGTGGGACTACTTTGACAAGACCAGCTGGCATGGCTGTAGGAAAGGTTGACGCCCTGAACATCCATCTCATGGCCTCACTGCACTGTTACCTCTTTGCTGTGCTACCTCTCTGATATCGAAAGCAGGTTTTATAATCCTATCCATATATTCCTTTATATCCCTATTTTACAAGACCATTTAATTCGGGAGGATTCTCTCCTAGGTGGTAATTACGGAAACCACAGGAAAATAAAGCCCAAAGTCTCAGCCACCATCCGATATCAGAAAGGAATGGTCCAGGTTCCATAAATACATTTTATATGTATGTTCAGGTCAGCAGAAGCAATAGCCTGATAGATGCTATAGCTTATGCTCTAAATTAAGTAGATGAGAGCAGGTTATGCATCCATGTAAGTGCCTCTGCAGGCAGCATTCAGCAGGGTTTAGATAAATCAGAATTCATTATGTGTCATTTCTTAGAGGTTCTTTGGTTCAAAAATACCAAACCTCCTGGAATTCCCTGACCCCTGGGCACTTGCTTTCATCTTTCAAACAAATTAAGAGAACAGAGAGCAACTTCCTCCCAAATGACAGAAAAGACAATTTCCTATTTCCCTATTGCAAAATGTGGACAGACCTTTGTAAAGGGAAAATACACTTAACTACTGGACAGAAAAATGCCCCATTTCCTGTGCAGCAAAACAGCCCAAACCCTCCTCCACTTAAGTCAACAGGAGTTTTGCTACTGACTTCCTCTGTGCAGCCTTGGAAACCGTACTCTGTGCTGCACGAGGCATGAAAGCTATCCAACTGGAAAAAGAAAAAAAAACAAACCCCAACAATCAAAAACCTCTGCAAGTCCAACTTTTCCCTGTTTAGAGACCTCCAGTCACTGCTGTTGAGAATTATTAATCTTGCAATAGAGTAACATCTCTTAATGCAACTGGTAGATCCCCCCAGTAATTTATAATACAGACATTCCAGAGCAGTGAATTATTAATCCTACCATGTTTGTTTTCAATTAGCAGCTGAGACAGAGACGCATTCATATAGGGTTAGATTGTGCAATGTCACTTTTATGGGTGAGCACACACTCACAAAAGCAGTAGATTGTGCAACCCTCAGTGACTGCTTGAGCACTTATAATTAGGCCCGTCTGAATTTAATATAGTAACACCAATTTATACCAGCTGAGGATCTGGCTCACTCCTATTTTAAACTGCCCAGAATGATGCCAAGTGAATCACAGTGTCTTGGGAACTTGCTCGTGACGTAACCCCAGCTACAAAGCAGGATTCCTTATCAATCCCGCTGGAGAGCTCTGCTGAAGAGCCATCGGCAGCTCGGCGGGCTGAGAGCGGGATCAAGCGTCCTACAGAATTTCACAAAAACTGTGTCAAGGAGACACAGCAAAAGTGGGTGTGCATTACAACAGCTGCACAGGTTTGTTGGTCCAGATATCTAATTACTTTACTTATATGCCTAACAAAAATAATTCCACTCTGCTCCGAGTACTCACTGTGGCTGAGCAGTCATGTATTGCTCTGACCTACGTTTGTTCAACCTCCATTTCCACGTCCCTTCTGGTCAGATATTCTTTTTTTCCCCACTGTATGAAGTGTCGCTGCATGCTGCCAGCAACTGTGGAGCGCCGTTCTCACGGTCATGTTGCTGTAGCTGTTGCCATTTAGGGATACGGTCTAACTGATGCACTGCTAATTGAACTCTAAAAACTCATTTTCCACTTAGCTTTGCAATCTGCTGCTTCTAGTTTCAAATCTGAAGAGGAAACCGTGTGCCTGAAAGCTTCCCTAATTCTTATAAATATTACCAGTCGATCTAATAGAAGACACGACACTGCCTTCAAAGTTTGTCTGATGCAGTGCTGGCCAAATAAACTTTGAAAAACTAAGCCAGTTTTGTAAACACGCACCACTTAGTGCTACTGGAGGGCAACATCTGGTGAAAGTTTTCAAAGGGAAAAGGCCATTTTGCTGAAACAAACTTCAGAGACTTAAATGACATCTTCTATTGGGAATAGTTAATCATAATGAAATGATTCTTTAACATAGAAAGACTCCATTTTAACATTTTCTGAACATGAAAGCATTGAATATTTCCTGAAGCAAAAAATTTATGCCGTTCTAGGTTACTTTTATTTTTATTCTGCATTTAAAAAGTGTTATTTCAAATAAAAACACAAGTGACTAATTTCCTTACAATATGTTGGAAAGATAATGTTAAGACCAACATGAGAATCCGATTGGGAACAATTACAAGTTATGCTAAAGAACTATCTGTCCCTATAGATTCAGAGTAAATATATATGCAAACTCAGCAGTTTACAACCATTTATAGACTACACCTCATTCATTCAGGTTTCAGAGATTTTGACAGCGTGCTGATCAATCATCCACACTCAGATTACTCCAGGACTGACATTCTCTGCAGTGAGAATGAACATTCAGCGCTGATTTAGAAAGGGTGCTTTCACAGCTAGGGGATGTCATATATAATCCCCCTGTTAAAACCATATCTATTTTTCCTCATTATCATTAAGAGTAAATTGAATGAAACACAGCAATTTGTCTCCTCATCCCAAAGGAAAACTGTGGAGGACTGGTGAGGCTGATGTAACAGAAACCTGCATCAATGGCTACAGGAAGAAATAGCAAGGCTGTCAATGACATTAATGAGAGCTGAGCTAAGGTAGCGCTGTGTTTCCCCGAAAGTCCCGTTATATAATTCATAAGCTGCATCCCACCAGAGACAGTCCCTGAAGAAACTGTCTCCATGTTTCCTCCTGGCAGCACACAATTCAATTATCAGGCATCAAAATCATCTGCTGTGTCAATAAGCAAGCAGCACAGCAGCACATACACCCTGAAGTCAATGGTAAAACTCTCCCTGACAATAGCAAAGCCTCTTCCTGCATAAAGTTGTTCTTCACAAGTTCAAAGTATTTTTTTATTACCTTCCCACCTACTCTTTTTAACAAGCCATTGAAAATTATTATATTGACGCTGTAGCTCGCCAACCTGCCCAAAGCAACCAGACCTCTTCTAGCTCCTTGCAGGTGATGCTCTCCTCACACAGGTTATGAAGCAGCAATTGCAAGGCATTCAAATAATGGAACAAATACTCAGGTTAAACTGAACACACATTTCTAGATTAGCCATTGGCTTCCCAAAGGGTTATTAAAATTTTTTGTGTTCAAACTTGGTTAAAGCGATTCCTGAATTCTCTGCCTTCTAAACATCTATTACAAAATCCAAAGCCCAAAACAAATCCACCACCCTGGCACTCAAAATGAAAAAGAGAGGCACAGCTCTTCCCGAGGGGCAGGAGAGACAGAAAACACTTTGTTGCCTCCACTACTTCACTCAAAATCACTTATTTTCAAGCTCTTCCTTTCTGGCCAATAAACACTGGCAGAAAATCACCACAGCCCCATCCACTTCAGGCCCGTTCAGAGCATGAGGCTGGGCATGTTTCACCATACACATAGGGAAAGTTCAACTCCTGGACCTTTCTCTCTCGGGAATTATTTTAAGTGGGGAGCCGTTTGTCACCATCAGCGCTACATCTCCCCACAGAGTTGGTGGAGGTGCTCTGTCATTTCTTCTGCTACCTACGGCACTAAGAGGCATCCCCTGAGGCAGGGAGTGATGGAGATGGAAGGAAGAACATAGATGTGCTCCTCTTACACAGCACAGCAGCTTGGCCAACAAGAAGGGATGATTTTTAACATTGCTTTGACCACACGAGCGCCTTAGGTCCTGACTAGCATTTCTGACCAAATAGTCCAGGCAGACACTCGCCCTCTTTACAACTCGTGGCATTCAGCCCCGATTCAGGCAAGTGAATGGTTAAGGTTAGTGCTTTGTCCAATTCAGAGTACAGCTTTGACCCCCACCGTCCCACCTGCCCAGTGAATTCCCAGCCAGTCCTCTCCGGAGAAGCTCCCTGGCTTGCTTCCTCAGCCTCTCCTGTTCTGCTTTCTGCAAGTAAATAAATATGGTTCACTACACAAGGAGGAGAATGATGCACTTGGGGCCCCATTATACCTGGCTCCTCAGGTGGATCTCCCAGCACTCTTGGTTAAAGCACCTGGTGAGGTGACCACAACTACAATCAACTGTAACTGGATAGTGGATGATCTTCTCCAAGCAAACAATTTCAAGGGGTTTGGTATCACAGGGAATGGAAATTTTTCAAAAATCACTTGAACAGAATGACTTCTTACAACCCAAAATGAATTATCTGCAAATTTGAACCTGAGCTAAGCTTCATCCGGGTGGTCATTAACTGTTCTTGGCTCAAAAAGAGCCGGAGGACCTCAGCACCTGCAAGGCAAGAACTAGTATTTATGATTTGACTCAACTGCTCTGGGAATAAGCTCCAAATACTTTGCAAGGTTTCTTTGCTTGCAGGTTCTTCTTGAAGTGCCAAATTACGTGACATCTCTACTGAAAGGCCCTTATAGCAAGCACTGCTGTAGAAGAGTAAGCCACAAACTGAAAAGTTTTTGCTATCTTAATAATGCTCAGTCTCTCAGTGTATCCCTGGAGACATAAGAACAGCAACATTTTCTAGTACAGGGAAAATAGTCTGCAGTTTATATGAAGCACTGGGCTATTAGGAAAAAAATAATGAGAAGGGATTTTCATGCTAAGTATCCTTTTAATAATGAAAGCAAAACAAGTCTTCTGCATCTATGCATATAGTTCTTTGCTGCTTCATTAAGGAAAATTTCATTTACTTGGATTTACAGACGCTGCGGCTAAGGAGCCTAGAAACTGGTTGCATGCATTTTGCAACACAAGTCTTAGCGCAGAGAAATAGTTGGGAAGCAGAAGAACACACAGAGGTAAAGATTTGCTACCTGCCTTCACCACAGTAAACTGACCGGCACAAACAGGTGAAGGACACAGCAGAGTTTGTGTGTTATGAGCAGCAACCATCTCAGATTTTAAAAGTAATACACTGGAAAAATAGAAAATTTCCATAACAACAGGTAAAACTTTAGTCTGCCCCCTCTTTAGCCATGTCTGAAGCTACAGTTCTAGCCCAAAGTCACCAGTGCTTGATCGGGTATAAGCTCAGCTTGGTAGATAAAAACAGTTACTTCCCCTGCTCGTTGGAGTATCAGTATATACTCAACAAAAACAAGCCACAACCCTAAGATCTTACAGTCTAAATACACGAGACAATCAGCAGATGAAATGAGAAATAGGTATGTGGAGTCACCTCCCAGCAGCACAGAAGACGACAGTGGCAAAACTGGGAAAGTATCTCCTATCTTAGTCCCACACCCATCAGTGTGCAGTCACCTTACCATGCTGCTGCCTTGGCATCGGACTCAACTACCAATGCTCTACCTTTCCAGAAAAGGCAGTATGCCCTGGAGAGACAGAATTGGGTACAAATTTGTTAGACGAGAGTTAGGAGCTTTACAGCAACAGGAACCTGATGTTTTTTGGAGAAATGAGTGCACAGACAAGCCTAGTTATAAGCGATGTGCCATAAACCAAGTGAGAAATCAATCCCTGGCAGAGCTAGATATGGGTCCCTGGTCATTTAGTTTCCCATTAGAGTGTGCTATCTCCCATGGCCAGTCAGCTGTGGACGAGCTGTATGGCTGCTTTCTTGTTTTAAATGTTTTGAGGAGCTCGGAGACTCCTTCAGAAGCTGCATCCCGCTGCACTACGCTGCGACGCAATGGGACATCCCGCACCAACAGGAGCTTGTCTCTCAAGCTCAGGGCAATGCAAGCACACCCGCAGCTTGAAACTAGAAGTTTCTTATCCGAACAACTTGGTTTTCTTGCAGCTGGCAGTAGGAGTTGCACGGACACAAGCACCTCGAACGCAGCAGTTGGAATTGGTTTGGTTCTGCTAAAATTGCTCTCATGGATCTGCCCGTCCCACTCGCACAACTGGGTAACAATGGGAAGAAAAGGAGAACTGATGAGGTGCAGCCATAGTCAAAAGAGGAAAGAGCTGGGGGAGGACCCGCTTCAAAAGAAAATACAGAGCATATTGTAGGCAGCCTTCATAATGGTACTTGACTGATTCTTATTCACATAACTGAGAATAACCTGGCAATTTTTAGCTTTAGCGTCGCAAGGAAAAGTACAGTGAATTGAAGTTTTAAGCAGCAGATAAAAAAGCTGCTATTTCTATTAAGAAACTTCTCTTTTCATAACAAAAGTCATAATCATGTGTGATTATGATGATTAAATGCCTTCCCAGAAAGGGCCATATCATGTTTTGGGGGTGATGCTCTTGCGCCATTATTTCACGCTGACAAGGGATCACAGACTACATAGACCAGTATTACGGTTTTTCATTTGAAGCAAGTCAAGTGTATTCTTTTCAGCGGTGCCCCAAATAGTGAACACCTGGAGCAGAGACCTTCATCTCAGGTGGAAGAGCCACTGTACAACTCGTGCCTACTGCCCCGCACCGCTCTACCACCACACCTGACGCTGCAGCTCCTCCTCAGGCAAATCTCCTGTTGATCAACAGAAGATTTTTCCAAGATTGAACAAGATCAAGTCCTTTGAACTTCTTCTAAAAAGTCCTTTTCTATTCATGCAGCATAAGTTTGATGCATCTAAAAGAATACCAACACATTTATGGCTTTGAATACATGTTTTTTAGAAAAGCCCAGAGCTTTTGACTGCTTCATATTAAAACAATAAATACTTTTTATACATGTAAATTTTAACAAAACCGGGAGATTAGGAACTTGGAATTGCTCTGCTCCCTACATAGCACAAGGAGTTTTAAAATTAAGGCTCAACATAGCAATACATGTCCTACTTACACGCCTGTAACTTCCATGGAGGTATAAGGTAAAAGGATAAAAACTGAAAACCGTACAGAAGCACAATGTATATTCCTGCCAACTCCTCTAGCTAAGGCCCTGGCATGTGTTACTTAACTGGAAAATCCACAGTCCAGGCACACTTCCAACTGGAGACTCCAGCTATAACATGACGCTTAAGCACTAAAGACAATAGCTGAAAACTCACGAATTGACCTTTGTAAATAAAGGCATTCTGTGTTTTTAGGGTCCAAGGTTTGGTTTCTGGGATGTACTTAAGTTGAAACAGCACTAAAAGACATGTTGACAAGATTTCTCCCTAAGACACAAAAATCTCTTGGGATCAGTTATTTTGCTAGCATATCTGCTATTAAAAGGCGCAGATTTCTCACTGGGTTTTTAAATAAATCATCCTGGTCTTCCATCTAATCCATACCAGACCTGGAGACCAAAGAAAACCTAAAACAACATCTACATTTTAGGAAATGGAAAGGAGGCGAAATGACCCCAGCAGCTGTAAGCACATTAGGCTGATAGGCAAAGCTTTAGATCAGATGATGAAAGGAGTATAATAACGTGAAGGTAAACCAAAAAACAAACAAAACCAAAAACACCACCAAAAAAAAAAAAGAAAAAAGAGACCACATGAGCCTGCCAGCCAGATCATATATAACTAAGCTGATAATTTTTTTTTCTTGGCACAGGAAGCTTTGAAGATCTTCTCTGCCTGAATTTTGATTAATTACATGAGCCAGAATTGACACAACATCATCCAAAACTCTGGTCACCAGTACTCAGAGGTGAATTTAACTTGAAGGAGGTATAGAAAGGGTTTCAAAAGCTATCGCAGAACTGGGAGTATGCTCTCATTAGAGAAGACTAAAAGAGCTTGGCTTCCACACAACAGCAAAAGGGAGACTAAGAAGGGTATGATTATTGTCTATAACTATATGCATTGTATAATCAGTTGAGAGGAAGAGGAGCTATTCAATCTAGAAAGAAACAAGAACTGAACTATGTAGATTCTAGTAAGTATGGGCAAAATTAGGAATATTTTCCTTTAGATACCAAAAGCAAAAAATCACTTTCAAAATGGAGTTTGACACGTTTCCGAATATGAAAATAATACATGCACTAAACAACATCCAAAAACACACAACTAACACAAAAAAAATCTTTTCCTATAGTATAGACTTAAAGGAATCATATTTATTTACAGCTAAATTCTTGACTTCTCACCATTCCAACCACCATACAGCTTTATCTATAAAGTTACCACGGGACAGGTAAGAGAATAATTCATTAAATACTAATTCATAAGTGGCCTATTTTGTAGGTCTTGATACTCCAACAATTTCAGTAGAGCTTTATCCCAAAGAAGATTTATACTTCCAGGCTCTTTATGTCAACATCAGAAAAAAGCAGCAGAAGTTGCACATGCAGAAAGAAAAGCTTTTCCCGGACGGATCCTCGACAGTTTGCTCCTCTCAAGGAGGATGAAGTACACAAAACAATACCAGTGGAAGATGTCCACATACAGCCAAACAGATGAGAAGCATTTAGGTGAGGGCAAAAAATAAGCCTAAGAAAGCATCAGTCTGTCATTAGGCAAATCATATTTTGCTTCTTCAAATGTACATAGTTCCTACTGCAGTAACTCGGCAGCAACTCTCAATGGCCACATTCTCCCCCCTGTGCTGCGCCGGCAGACAAATGATTCTCCTTGTCGGAGAACGCTCACTCCATCCTCCTGCAGCCCATTTCACTTCACCCGCTGTTGCCGTATTTTCATTTCCTTTATTACCTCCATTTGCTGCTTACCTTGTAAATGTGAGTGAGTTTAGGACATAGTTATTTGTTCGGTATTTATTAGGGAATTAATTAGAGGGGAGTAAGAATTTCTTGCTAATTTATTTTGTACAAGCTGCAATCATTATTATTCTTGCATGCTCCCAGGGTTTATGGATAAGTGCATTTTAAAAATCAAAGCAAAAAAAGAGAATCCCTCATCAGAATCAGTGGGTGAATCTCTAAAGATTTAATTTACATTCATCTAGTATTCATCTGAATGCATAATATTCTTCTTAATTATTTTATATATCTCTAGATAGATCTGGGAAATTATTTTTATTAAGGTATTTGCATGTGCATGCCTCAAATTCTGCTAGTCTTGGCATCTGTACTTGAAATTAGAATTTACACTGAATAAGGAAATACGGGTCATTCTGCAAACACAACAGAGATGAAGTCAATGGCAACTTGTTGGAAGATCTTGAGCTCTCGCCAAGCCACGCTTCCCAAAACATTTTGCCCTGCACCACACTCAAGCCTCAGTTATCAGCTCTTCCACCCTGCAGGAGCCAGCTGCTCTGAGCATGAAAGGCACGCACACAAAACGTAACCAAGTCATAATTCAGCAAAAAACTTGGTGACGCTTAGACAGATGTATGATTAGGTCTTCTTATCTTTTAAGAAAAGTGCCTTCTTCAGTTTGATTATAGGGACTCACTTCAGCCTACACCTTAAGTGTGCTAATAGTCGGTTGTGTTCAGCATTACACTCAGTCATGCCGTAACACACTTGTCACTTTGCATTTGTTTCATTGCCTCAATCTAACAGCCTGGGGGCTGTTACAAGGGTTTTTTTGCTCTCTGTGACTTGTCTCCACTTGTTGACAGCACAGACACAAAAAAGACATTTTTCTCCCCTATCGGGGCACTCTTTGCTCTTTCCTGTTTATATTTTGTTCCAGTATGCGGAGTTAAATGCAAAGCAGCAAACCCAAGGTTAGCCCTGTCGTCTAATGATGTTTCCTTATTTAGCAGTTAGTTTTACTGCAATCTTCTGGTTTCTCCCCCACAAATGTTCTCAGTTCTGTTCTCTGGAGCATAATTATTTTAAGTACCTTTCCCGCAGCAGCAGCACGCTAATACTTCTTGGCTTTTCAAAAGAAGGTTTGTCGTCTTGAAGGTGACCGAAACACATCTTGAAGAAAGTATCAAAGGGCTCAATCCTGGCAGGGTACTGCAACAGAAGATTAGGACCCACATACTTTGTGGATCTGTGCGACTGAGATACCCGAGCCTTAAGGTGTACAGCACAAAACCGCAACCTCTGTATTTCTGAAACATCTCGAGGGCAGTTTCCATGGGCACAACCAACCTGCAACCCCGAAGGGCGTTTAACACCCAGGCACACTGGTTTGAATCTGTTTGTATTTCACATTGTCAGAAAAACTGTATCACAGCGTGCACTCATCCAGCGCTCTCCATTACACGACCTGGATGTCAGCTCTTCATTTCTTTGCCAAACTTTAACCATTCAGCAATGAAATAATCCTGGCTGGATGACTGCCCGGGCTGGGGTGGGTTGGTTGTTTGTATTCTTAAAGTAGCAGCCAGGGTGATTTTACCAATTTCCTCAAATGAAGCTGCAATTTCTGAAATAAGGCACATCTCTCCAAAGGAGATGAACGTAAGCCAAAATGGTTTGGAAAATACGTTTTATGCATGTTCAAAAATATCAACTACTTCTTGTATGTGGGAAGATCTAATGCCTTCCTGCTTGGAGAAATACCTCTGGATTTTAACAGTCAAACGAGTTGTCTCTTTCTACCAGACCTGTGAAAACACAGCCAAGTTTGAACAAACTAGAACACCAGAAATTCTCAGTTCGCACATAAGGAATATAAAACACTGTGGGGAATATATGTCCATATTATTAGTCTCAAAATGCACAAGGAAGCTAAAATAAAGTTTATTCTAGCATTTCCTAACTTCTAAGTGGTTGACTTTGCAGCCAAAGTAATCTCTTAACAAGCGTCTCATTTCTTTCTAAATGAAATTTCACATGTAATAAAATTATTGTTAACAATCAAGAGTAAGAATTAGCATGTCTTTCAAAGCAGGCTAGGCAGCCTCCAGAATAACACCAAAAAGCACTATTAATGGATAAAAGCATGCTAGTTAGAAGAAGGAAAAAAAGCCAGGCAGACTGAGAAAATGGATGCTTTTTCAGTAATTACGTGGACTGAGAAACAGCTATTTTTGTCGACATCTTCAAAGAAACTTTTAAAGTTATGGAAAGTAAACAGAGGAAAACCAGCAAGCACAATGGGGGTTTTTTCCCCCAGAAAAATGGTAGTTTGAAAACCAACAATGAAAGCAGACAAATCTATTTTGGAGAACAAAGAGAATGCCATTTGGGTAGAGGCTAGGGTTAGTGAAATCACCTACCATGATTTTAGTCCATGCACACATCAGATCAGGCATTTTACTGGTGAGATTTTAAGTGGAGCTTGGTCACCCTTGAAAATCCTTCCCACCACACATAGCTAGGCTGGCTGTAAATCAGGACAGTAGGGAAGATGACACAAGATACTCAAAATTAGAAACTGTCTGACAGCTAAGCCCGTTAAAAGACGTGTGGCAGGGGAGAGAGCATATAAACAGGAACTTGCTAGAAGGTCATATTTGTATGTTTTGTGCTCAACTCTTGCAGCTTTATGATGACAATTGTGATATTTAGGGTTCTATTTCACGTTTTTCTTATTATTATTTGTAAGTCCAAGCTCCTGTACAGGAATTACAAGATTAAACATGGAGTGTGACGTGTAGAGGGACACACAAGAGTTTAGGCGCATATCTCCTGGCTTTTATGTGTATTCAATGAGAAATATTTTATCCAAGTAAACCAAGCAGACTCTCAGGTTCTCATGATCTTTCCCCAGGTGCTGATGAGCAAACTCTAGTAAGTACAGGCCGCATTTTGCCATGTTCCGTTATTTTTTGCAGGGTGTTTTAAATGAAACCACCGGTGGCAAATCCACAAAGCTTCTCACAGAAGGGTCTAGGGTGACCGCAGTGAACATGTTTTACTTAATAACGGGGAAACATAAAACGTGCAGAAACTGTGACACGATCGTTGGGTATGTGAAACAGCTGCTTTCCAGTAACCCTGGTTTTGGCCTCAGCAGACCAGACCTGGAAGTATTAGTCAATATGACCAATCCCATGCTGCCACAGAAGAGTTTTTGCCATTATGTGTGAAGTGTTAAGTAATCTTATTCATTTACTCAAGCCAGTGACTAATATTACAGAAGTTTGTGCAACTCTAAATTTCACTGCAGAGCTTTTGCAGAGCAATTAGCTAGCACAAAGCCAAACTTAAAAAAGACATTTTGGCCGTGACTCTTTGATGGCACCCACTGACACGCCCTAAACCCTAACTTAAAAAAACTTCCTAACATAAACATGGCTCTTACTGTTCCCATGTATGAAGAGTTTTAAGAGCTTTGCTTTGGAAATGTAGCAATTGTCTTAAAAACAAACAAACAAAATCCGGAGGGACTTGTGACCCTCTTTCTTCCACATCATCTACATGTATTCCTGTTACGAAACTTGCCTCTTCTGTAACAAAGAAAATCCCCCACGCAGATACATGATGTTGTAAAAGTTTATACTTCTTTTTTCAGTCTGGATTGTAATCTCCAGGATCTTTCAAACCTCACTCTAAACACTAATCTGCATATCAACAGCTCTTGGACTGTGGGTATACGAAGATGTAATGGCATGCCAGTTTCCTTTCCTAAAGCAAATACCATTTTCCATTCACAAAAATTTGCAGGAACAGCTTCAATTTCTCTGAAAATCTGGCTTTACATGTCAGTCCAGATCAGGATTTACCTTTTTCAATACAGAAAGGCCTCTTAAATTCTAAGTGTTTATCTGTTCTTTAAAATAAGTTTTTATTCAGGTTGGTAGAGGCTTAACTCTCTCGGTAGCCTCAGCCTTTTCAAAGGGATTATTTACCACCTCAATTAAAGAACAGAATAACATGACCAATTGAAAAGATGAAGGAGCTAGGGTTTTCTATTAAACTTGAAGTTACCCTCAAACTACAGTTGCAACTATCCTTATGGATAAACAAACCTTAGTCAATTATTGCAGCGGCAAACCAAATTAAGATACAGTATCAAACCAGATTAAACATGAGATTAATTTCTTGAACAAGTACGTGCCCAAAATGGCAAGAACTCTTCAGCAGTCTGTTTTACACAATCCAGCGTATCCTTGGCATTACAGCCCCGAGGGAGGAATACAGATCATCAGGTGTTGTGAAAGCCCAAATGTTTAAAACCACAGGGCTGTTTTAGCACCGGTACGTATGGTATTTTATTTTTTTTTTTTTTTTTCATAATTTTGAATAATTTTCGTTATGAGTTTATCAAACTAATTTGTGCTTCAGAATGATCCTATCAATATTTCAGTAGCATGTCTAACCTTCACCAGATAAATCAACCGATCTGGACTTTTATTGCCCCGGATATAGTATCTACATTTTATCATCTCATAAATTATTGCTCACCTCTGATTCTCAGAAGATTTTCCATGATCCATTATCAAGCAAAAGCCTAAATAATGTAATATTATTATTCCATTGATGGTATATAGTTTTCCCCCCTCCAAAATTCAGAGTTAAATAACTGCAGGCTGGGCATATCAACTCTATTAACTTCAGAAATATTGGAGGCATTTCTTTGTTTTTTCTATACTTGCTATATAGGGATAGGAATCCGCACATCGTCTTTTCCCCCAGCAATAAATCCCAAGGAAAGACGACAGCAATGCAGAGAGTATTTCTCCACATCCTCTACTGCCAGATCAATTTTGTTTCTGAAGGGGTTTCTTGTTCCATCAGAGTCCGAGGCAGACTAAACGCCAGGCAGTATGAAGGAGCCGGAAAGACTTGCTTCCTGAATGGATTTAAAAGGGAAACTTTGGAAATAGCCAGAGAATTACCATTTACTTTGGCTACGTAAGTCCTCCTAGAGTTTCCTTGGAATACAGAGATCCTCCCCAGGACCGTCTTAGCATGTTTCTGCATTCGGCAGCTGCTGCGAAAATGGGTTCACTGGAGGAACAGATGCAGTGGTTCCTCCTGCGCTATCCCATATAAAACATCAACGCGTGCCCTGTACACGAGCGGCACGCGCTGATGAGGGAAGTGCATCTCCAACGCTGCCAAACCTGGCACACGCTATTGAATGTACTTTTTGAGTGCTTGCACTATGCTCCTCAGTTCACCACTGCTGGGACTTACCACAACGCACCAAACCTTTGGACAGCTTCAAAGGCTGTTGAAAGAAACGCAGCCCAGCCCGCGCTCTTCTCTGCTGACAAGTCTGGGAACCAACCACGCACTTGGTAATAAAATGTGTCCTATGGGCCTTCAGAATCATCACTTCTCCCTTTGTATGTCTATGTAGCAAGTCCCTGTTTCTCTTCTCTTCCAACCCCAAAATTAGATGTTTCCAGAATGCTAAAAGTTATACAAACGGGGGGGGGGGGGGGAAAAAAAAAAACAAAAAAACACCCTTGTTTCCGATACCTGGTAGGAAAATGGATTTATTTTTAAGAATTATGGTAGTAACTGCCACTCACCATAGGCCTTCATACATCTGCATTTACAGCTCCCTGAGTGCAAGGAGATGGAAAAAAAATCTGATTTGAATTTATTATGTAATTTCTATGGCTTTTATGAAAGACATTTTAACAATTGTCTACTACGCATGCAGGTTAACATGTCTCATGTATTATGGAGTCAATATCCCACCCAATGTAAATTTCAAAGTTCAGCATGCCCTGAATTAAATTCTGTAATGACTTCTAAAGACGACAGTACAATCTGTAATGTCAATAGCGTACTGCAGTCCATGGTTATAATTTGTTAGGTCAATAATTCACCACAGTCTACTAAACTTAGGACTGGCTTCCTCAAGAGTACCAAAATAAATGTTTAAAAGGTTCCCAATAGCATGTTTATGGTCATCTATAATTAGCTCTGCAGCATCAAATAAATACATCACAGAAATTATATATATAAATCAGACCGCGATCTCCATTTCACACTTATTCTCCAAGGACTGGCATGAACAATTGCAAAACCTCCTCTAGATCACAATGGCCTTAATACACAGCACAGTCTGCACAGTCAGTGAGACTCCTTGATGTTGTGTTCTCCTTTGACTACATCAAGCGTCTGAGCAGAAGCCAAAGGCCGATTCCTGTTTAAGAAATAACAGGAAAGCTTCTCATCAGAAAACCATCTGATTTCACCTTGTAATTCAGCCCCAGCAAGCAGCTGAGAGCTATCAGGTCTTTGGGCTCCAGTTGTCACGGAAAAGGACTGGCTACAGGACCACACAGTGTTAAAGAGACGCAAAGGGGGAAGCGTCCCTACCCCAGCTAGCGCAGAATTTGATAAAGGAAAGGTCCATCATAGAGAAGTCCTCTCCTTACTGAGGCCGCTTACCCTATTCAGACGTTATTTAAAAAAAAAAAAAAAAAAAAAAAGATAATAAAATTTTCTCTGTTAAGCAGCCAGGACTTCTGTGGCATGCAGAAGTGCTGGCTGTGATCTGTGGTGTTTGAATGCTTTCAAAAGCTTGTCTCTACCTTTGGGATAGATATGAGCTCCATGAAGGGGAAAAAAAAGCCTAGCTGGCACATGTTGATATACGGCAGCTCAAATTATACTGCACACTGCTGGATTCTTTTTTTTCATCTATATGCCAGGAACAATTGACCTAAGGCAAGACTTTTTATTGCAACTTTTGGCAGATCCAGTCAATATCCATTATTTACAATAATGCTTTTTGTGTGTGTGTGTTTCTGCTGCAGTATCTCTGTCTAATTGTCATGTCCAGAGAGGACTCCACCATATAATTATTCAAAGTTCATTTAGTAAGTGATGCAGATGCAAGACACGGGAGAAAAATAATACCAGTCAGTATGAAATTACATTCCTAACAGCACTTCTGCAATGTATCTCTCCAAGCAAAAAGTACATGGCAAGCTAGCACTAAAAAACCTCTATGTGGGCTCGAGACCCTTTTTTCATGTTTCCTTCAGTACCTCAACATCCTTTGTTTCCCTAATCTATCGTGACAGGCAGCTGCCTGGACTGCACTTGCAAAATCCCACTTCTACCACCGTGCAGCACAGAACCGACGTCACAGCTCTTGCTTAGGAAAAAAAACCACAACATAACTGGAGTCCCGTACACCCATGCTTTAAGCAGAGCTGTTGCAAATAACATCTGAGACCTCAGAAACAGGGAGGGGGGAAGCGCATGGGAACTTTCCTCTGCCTTCTTGGTGTATTTGCTCTGAGCAACCCGCTGGCACGTTAGTGACAGGATGGTGCTGTTATAAACACCCTGCACAGCACTGCAGGAACGGCTTTGCCTTCAAGGGCAAAGTCATTCCTGGTTTGGGAACAATCCTGGACTGGCGGACAAGCGAGGACCAGGAGGAAGCAGAAGAGCCCAGGGAAGAGACAGAGGCATAAGTGGTTGGCAGAATGTACATTATTTTGTTACCTACTCCCAGAACTTCTCTAGTGAAAAATCCCAAACAAACATCAACGGGAAAAAAACCTCCTAAATAACATTAATAATTTTTAAGGTATTACTTGTTAAAAAAAAAAATTAAATGTTTTGGATGAAGGTGAAAAAAATTCTTTCAAAATTGATGTTGCCCTTTTAAATAAATAAAATACATATACCTACAGCCAAACCCCTCCTTCCCTTCCAGACCAAGAACACAAAGCCTATGAGCCTGCTGCCCAAGAGCTATGTACCAATGACAAGCAGCAAGGAGGCACCTCAGCCACCTGCTAGAATAAAGAGCCTCGGAAGAAAAAGCCCGTGTTCTGCACCAGGGTGACAGGGACAGCAGGGCTGGGACAGCCAAACCTTCTTCTATGGAAAGGTGAAAAGGGGGGGGGACGGGGGACAAAGCAGTTTCAATATCAAATACACTCCGTCTGTACTTGCTTTCAGGGCTCTTTGCAAGTAACCACGTCTTGATCCATCTCCCTTGCTTTCACTCATGACACACTCCTTTTTGCAAGCATCTTCTAGCTAGCATTAAGAGTAAGCTTCGGGTTGGAAATCTGCAAATGCACTGAGTGTGGGAGTTGCTCAACTCCCCCTGGAATAAATGTTATAAGTACTAGCAGTGCTAATGGAGGAAGGCGGCCAAGAATAATTCCTCTGAGACATGAGCTTGTAGGAATTACCTATCCTGCTAGGACTCTTGGAGGACAGAGGAGCTTTGGCAAAGCTGCACTTTGAACATCTCTAAGCCAGCATAACAACAAAATTAGTGTAAATGAATAACAGCAGACCAAAAAAGCTTCGGTAATATAATTTTGCTGTGCGCTAAATATAGTACAAACATGTGCATTGTTCTGAAATGCATCCCTACCAAAAAAGCAAAGGATAACTTCTAAACCCTATTTTAACACTATTGTTTGCACATCCCTTCTAAGGATGAAGGGTCAGATACTGCCCGGTCTTTGCAATCCTTGAGCGAAACATTGCAGGGGCACACATCGCAACACAAGTAACTTGACTGTTGCTACACAATCAAGAGCGGCAGCGGAGTTCAGTACCTTATACAGTGTTTATGCACGGATTATAGGAATCAAAACTGGAAGAAAAAATTGTTTCTCAGCAAGCAAGGGAATAGGCTAGCATAGTGCTGCAGATTCCTCAACAAACCCTGTGCAAGTTCTGCTTCTCTTAACTTAAACAGGTGATGGAAGGAAGTGTACTGCTAGTTTGCTCATGTATGTCTCACCGATGCCAAGTCTGAGCAGCTCCTCTAGTCATGGCAGAACCAGGTTGATGTTCCCACTAAATGGGGCTGCAAGACACCTCCTCAGGCAGGCAGGACAGCTCACGGCTTCTCCGGCAAAGAAGCCGCCGCACGCCCACAGACTGCCAGTTACTTTTCAAAGCTCAGCTGAGAGCACCCACCAGTCCTTGTACCTGCTTCCACAGGCGAGATAACCTGATGATCTCAGTCCCACTCCAGTGGGGGAAAAAAGTTCACACTATCTGGAGAGAGAAGTGTTTGAGCAGGCTCTTTGTTGGCATGCTGAGCCGACAGATCCCATCATTTCTCTTCATTTAATTTTTGCTGTCTGTAGTTAAGTAGTCTCTGAATTTTTTTTAAAAAAAGGAAAAGGTAAAATACTTAACTCCTATTTTGTTGCAGATAGGCTGAATGCTGAGGAAATGCTAAGGGTCAAAAAGGCTAAATTCCCTATCCAGCTCCAGAAGCCCTGCCAGACCTGTCTCCTGGCTAACAGCATCTCTACCTAAGACACTGCCTGTACTTCCACAGGCAGGAACTGTTCATCTCTCACTGCAGCTCCTATTTGATTTACTCCCCTTCATCCCTCTCCTCTCGTCCCTCCAGAAGAGCTGTTTCTTGGCATTCTCTCCTCAGGCTCTCCATTTCCTAACCCTGCCAAGCCACTGCTTGTCTATTCCAAGTTTTTCGTGCGTTTACAAAAGTGACAGATTGACCTCTTGTAAAAGTCACTTTTACAACACATCAAACAGACATCCAGAAGACAAACACGCACTTCTCCATGCATGCTGCATGTAGCATCAGCCTGACTCGCTGGCGTGGGAAGCAGAAGGAGCTGGGCCTCTTCTTCCCTGAGCTAGTGACTGCTGCTCACGAGTGTCCTCTGTCCCCCGGCGGCACTGGTTGGTGGATTCGGCTGCTGCCTGTGGGGGTTAAGGGAAGGCTGTAAACAACTTACTGATGGCTTCTCGAAGGACCAGATTAAGCCAGAGGCAAGACCTGCCTGGAAGCTAAGTCATCCGAGTGCAGGTAGAGACCTCATTCGTGGGCCAACCTCACCCGTACAAAGCGAAAGGCATCACTCAGACGCAGTGGCCAAGCAGCAGCTTTTTCAATGTGCAAGAACGGCAATGAGAAGAGCGCTATGTCCCAGTAGAATCCCTTGGGTTTGAATTTCCAAAGCTATTCAGCCAACACTTTCAGCCATACACTCCTTAAGCAGAAAGCTAGAAGTTATTACCATAGCTAATTGCCGCAGCTAACAGACACCTTCCCCTCAGCGCGCTGCTAACACAGCGCAGGGCTCTGAGTGCACAGTGGTAGGCAAGAAGGAAGGGGAAATTTAAGACCTGATTTCTATATCTGCTACTTCAGGTATTTGTTAAAATCTGCTCCAAAATCAGCAACAGAATAAAAGTGTTACTTTTAGGGCCATTCTCTTCTTAACAAACACAAGAACTGTTCTAAGTCAGCACTAAACATAAATGTAATACTAAGCATATATTTACATAATGTAATACTAGACGCTATGCCAGCCTATCTATGACGAGGGTCTAAAAAACCTCCAAAGGTTACATGGGAATTTTAGCAACAGGCATTTGTTGAAAGTAACAGCCTGGCACTCTGTAGAGCATAATAGCTATGCTGAGGACGTGTGGGAGCATGCAACGCTACAGCTTGCAATCTGGAGTTCCTGCTTCCATTTATCTGCCACTTCCTTTCTGTAGTTTCTCCTCCCTCTTAATATTCCCAATTCTGGACTATCAAGTGTAAGTGCTCAGGCTAGCAGCAGCTGTGCTCAGAGGGACAGAAAAATTCCTGTCCCACAAGAGCAGAAAGGTCCCCTAAGGCTGAGCTGTGAGCAGAACACAGCACATCTGCTCCACACCGTCAGCAGCTGGAGACCACCTTCACACCCCCGTCCTCACCAGGTTACTCGGGGACTGTCCCCACTCCAGGAGCAATCCCTCCCAATGCCTGAATGTGGACAGGAGAACTCTCTTGTCCCCAGCAAACAGACCTTTCAACGTCTGCTCCACCTTTGCTGACTTTGGGAAGCTTTGCAGCAGTAGCACTGTTGCGGTGGGATGGTTTTGGGTTTTTTTGTTTTCAAAAGGAGACCCTTAAGCAGCTGTAGAGTTTCCATTTGGGTGGTGATGCTCCGAGGTTCTATTTAACTTTAAAGTAGCTACCGCAGCCAAACAGATTTGCTGGCAACCATTCATGTCACTTGATACACCGCAATAACGTTCTCTGCCAGCAATTTCAGCTGCACAGAGCCCATACTGGATTCATGTGCGCAAGGTAGGATTTCACAAATGACCCTTCATGCAAATAAAATCTCCCTCCCTCACACAAACCCAAACGCACTGTTATTTCAGGCTCAGGATGTTCACTCTGACCATAATGAAGTGCCTCGGGTTTATTTAGCATGTCGTTACACATTAAGGTGTAGCAAGCACATCTTTTGACTGACCAGCACACGTGAGCAAGAGACGGAAAGACAAGGCTGCTGACAGACAGTCTCCCGTACCCGCCCTCTCCTGCAATTTCTACATACTTTTGGGGGGGGTTGGAACAAGAAGAAAATGAAGTTTAGTTCAGAACATTCACTTGGAAAACAGGTAGGGCAAGGAGAAAGCAGATTTCCATTTTAAATAAAGATCTTAGGGAGACATTCTCTTCTAATGCTGACTGAACATTTTCTATGAGTAGAGAATTAACCCTGTTTTCTCCTTTCTGCTTCTCTAAAGCAGCTCATTTCCTTCCAGTTGCTATTTTGCAGAAATCACAAATCTCTTGCTATCAGCATCTGAACTTGTCTTTAGTAACGTACAGCAAATGACAGCATGTGGCTGTACTTGAATTCTGAAAAAAAGGAAATCATGTTTGTCCTCCCACTACCAGGCAAGTCCAAATAATTTGGGGGGTAATTTTAAATTGCACATGTGTTTAAAAACATATATGAAAAAATACTTTTGGTTTGTTTGAACGAATGGTGCATGTCATGGACCATCAGCTTCAACTTCTCCTAGCCTTTGATAGCTTGTTGTTTAGCCACAAGGGAGAAGAGGAAGTTATTTCTTTTTGTGGTTAAAACAGAAAAATAAACAACCCCCTTCCATGCCTCCAAACCCACTCTTCCTCACACACACCAGAAGACCCAAAGCGAAACAAACAAAAGCCCCAGAGGAAATCAGCATTAAAAAAACAAGCAAGCATGAAATTCCTTAAAATATATCACCTCTGAAGGGAACATTTGGCAACCACTTCAAAATAATAAACGGGGACATACAATCCATATCGTATCGCCTCCCTTTGCAGAAATAAATTGAGAAATCCTGTGACACTTAAGAGATCCATCAGAAAAAAAAAAACAGTGGGGCTTTTGCATATGTGTGTCTGCAAAGTCTGAGGTCAGCAGACCTATGGTGTTGGTTGATTCTGACATCTTCAAAGACATTTAATCTTGTTTGAATTGTAGCTCAGTATTTAAAGCTGGCAAGTCACATCATCTAAACTTTCCAGAATGTCATTTAAATTCGCCGCAAAAAAAAAAAGTTTTGGGTATTCTCCCCCACCACCAAAAAATACACATCCAGGGCTCCATCTACGTGACACCTTGTATTTTATAGTTGTGTCCACTGATCCAAGAAAATCTTTAAACAAGCTTACATATGAATTTAAAAATGATGCATTTAAGCTTCTCTGTTACTTGCTCTTGACCTTTTTTTTTTTTAATCATTTAGAAGTTTTCTTTTCACCTACAATGGCAAGAAAATTCCTTTCTCAAAACAAGCAAGAATCTGACTGTTACATAATTATGGGACTGCAGAAATTAGGACTTTAACCAAAACACCAAATGTGATGAGGCTTAGGCTATACTATAACTTCATAGGATCTATGAACATCTGAAGGAACAGGTGAAACCAAAGGTAAAAATAACAGCACCTCTGACATCAACGGGAATTGCACCACTGATTCTTCATATTGCCTGCCCAAATTTCGTTTCTTTTGTGCTAGTTGTTGGCATCTTGCCCTCCTGTTGCGAGTCAACTTTTAAATGAGTTTTCAAGGTTAAAAAAAGCGTAAGGAAATGAGATTTCCTACCGCTAAACAAAAATCACAATGAAGTATTACAGTAGCTTTCCCAAAAGTGCACGTTGGTCACTCTTCTGATAAGAAAACGTTAAAAATAAAATCCAACAGGTGACTCATTTGCCTTTTACCGCAACCCACAGCAGCACAGCCCTCCAACCAGGGAGATGCTCTGACCCACAAAACGATGGCTGCATTAACATCTCACCATCTGTATTTTCACATGGGTGCTCGAGAGCAGCCGCCCCGAAGATGCTTTCGCCGCATGAAACAAGCCTAAGCAGAAAGCAGGTATAATGGGGAAAAAATACATGGCAAAACTCAGGCAGTAAATGATCCTCTTCTAAACACAAGGTACATTTGTCTGCTCTACAGGATAATCATCATCATCATCATAGTATGTCTCGGAAGAAATCTGGAGTCATATCTTGCTGTCTGTTTTGCAAACAGACTTAACGAGAGTCATGTGGATAATGTTTTTCATTAAATTGAGGATATGAGCCTGATTCAACTCCACTGAAATCAATGGGAGTCTTTCCATTCATCTTAATGAGGCTGAATCAACTTTTATAACACTAGAATGCAAAACCCTTCACTCATTCTGCCTCACAGAAGGTATCTGCTATTTTCAGAAGAGTCTAAGGGCAATTTTACCACATGAAAAATTAGTCAAATCAGGTCAGGAGAAAAGAACGCACATCCATGAGGGCATTTCCATATGGAAATGCCTTATGTCAGTAGGAAATATCAACATATTATCCTTACTCTACTTTTTTTTCAGGGTTATCATCATACTAAATGAATCACGTATTCTTAAACATGACCTGAAAAACCTCAGAAGGTACTGACAGAGAAGTAATGTGCGTATGTGGGATATGTGCAGAGAACTGAACTGTAGCACAGTCTTGCATTTTTACCTAAAGCAGTGTTCATTTTACGAATGTAAGGAAAATAAAATACAGTATTTTAAAAAAGGCTAAAGAAACTGATTCATTTTTTCCAAACAGAAGCAAGCTGAGTAGTTTCAAGTACTCATTTGAACGCTTGAAAATGCAAGAAAAAGGAAAAACGAAGGAAAACAACACCCTCTTGTACGTAAGTTCTGCAAATGATGCATCTTAACAACTACATAACTATTTTCAAGGAAGGCAAAAAACAGAGTAGGGATTCTGACTCCAACAAAGGACTCCTGTGTTCTCCTGTTACCCTTGTTTAAGGGCAGCAAGTGGCAGCATCTCCACAGATAATTTTTTCCAAGTTTCTTTCATGGCTTTTTCTGTTTTTATACTAAATAATGGCAAGGTGATGGGCGAGAAGGGAGGGCTGCATCAGACCAAAAGTATGTCAGGAAAAGCTGCGAGGATGGATAGGATTGTTATTATTTGTACCACAGCAGTGCCTGGAAACCCATGTCACACTCAGTGCTGTCTTTGGCTAGGTCCAACGCAAACACGCTGCAAGACAGACCCTACTCGCAAGAACACAAATTACAGTGATGCTAATTTAATAGCTGCCAATTGGATATAGATTTGGAATGAAAATATTTTTTACTTAACTGTTGACTGTTAGCTACTTCAATGGCAGCTCTACCACTCCTGGTAAATAAATCGTCACCAACTTTGAGCAACTTCCTCCCTCCTAGTTTTCCTCATTGTCAGCAAAGACACCTACGTTATTTTTACTCCTTCTTGTTTTCCTTGTAAACTCCGTGCATTATGCCAACCCCCCTCCCAGGCCCTTTGGAAGCTCTGCACTTCAAAAGGATAGAAACTCTTCTTGTGGCATACATACAACTTCTGTTACAGTAAACGAGGGTTACGAGTCGGAAGTTCATTTGGGGAGGCTGCTCTAGTTCCTTGCCCATTTCCTGTAGCATTTGGGGATGCAATTCATCTTCGTCCAGTGCTTTGTCAACTCTTCACAGTTCTAATTACCTTATTATCTGCTTCACTACTCCAGTCAAGCCTTTTTGTTTTCTACATTGCCTTTCAGGGTCCTATTGCTCATGCTAGGGAATATTTTTTTCACCTTTTCTTCCTGCGTGTGAAAAGCAGTGCAGAGAATCCAAGTGAACTTGCTCACTGAACTTCCCAGCTCTTGCCCGGCTACAAGCCTGAAGGCACATGCTGATTAGGCACGTGCCAGACAGATCACATCTGATGCCTCATGCTTTGCTCTCTCCAGCTGATTGCCTTTTATCAGCACCTTCAGTCATCCTCAGCTTGCTTTCTTTTTCAGGTCTTCCTGTATCTGTCACTTCTCAAAGAATTATTTTAATAAGAAGTATCTGGAGACAGACAGGATGGAAACAGATCTGAAAAAGCAGGAAACCGAATACAGAAAGAACCGCAGAGATGGTGACATCAGACTCCCAATTCTGGGTTTCCATGGCTAAGAATAAGCTATACATGCTATCGCAAGTATGAAAAGGCTCTCTGGAAGGCAGAACATTAAGCATCCACTAAAAAGACAACCAACTTCTAGTTGCAGTTTACCCCATTAAAGAGAATTGTTTCCAGTGCACCTACGGATTTATATCCAACAAGGTGTTCAGGTCTTCTCTACTCTGGATTGAAACGCAGTGAAGATGAGCCTGCGCCTTATGAAAGTGGATTCTGGCCACCGGCTCCAGCAGTGAGCCCTCCTGCTCCTCTCGATTCTCACTTCTAACCCAGAAGCTGTTTTCTCATTTTTTTTCCCCAATCCTTTTCTCCCGCACCTTTCTACATCCCCTCCAAATGTGGCACTGTCAGCAGGAAGACCAGGCTTCGGCTCTGTTCTGCCATAAGCCTTCCCTCCTGTGATACTGATACTCCTGAGGCATTCAGTACATCACCAGTTGATTTACTCAGCTTTCAGTTTATAAAGCATATGCAAAGAAGGCATCTTGGCAGGAAAATAGAGCTACAACTACTCTGTCAAAGGCAATTAAACTCACAAGTGCAAGTCAATGATTTCCTCTCCCCCCCAAAAAAAAAGAAGAAAGGGATTGAATCCAGAAGACTAAAGCCAGCATTTGATTCAGCACACCTTTCAGGAAGAAGAGTAACCCAGCTTGATGGCCATGTACCACACTGAGTTTACATTGCTAGCTGTTAGTACAACCATCTTTTTATTTCTGTTGACAAGGAAGCACCAAACCGAGAACACGACAAACATGGGCCTCCACATTGTCAGTGGCACAGAAGAATGTCAAAGTATTTCCAAGAAGCTACAGACAAAAGCCCAGTACATAAATACACAAGGCTCAGAACATCAAGTATATAAAGAATACCGGTTTCCATAAACATTACCGAATATCTTCACTGTGACAAGATGCCCATGAACCTATAACCTGCTCAGACCAGTTTTCAGGCACACAAATTCACCAAGATCCTGACCAGCTACTTCAAAACAGCTCAGGTCCCATTTTAAGATTATTTTCAGAAGGTCCCCTCCTTAGCAGACTGAGGTCTTCTGAAAATGTTGATTCTGGTGCTGGTGTGACCCACTAACAGGTGCAGCTTGTAAATCCCACCTTCTCTTGCCTTTTCTGACATGAACAGGAGCCTGGCGCTGCTGTAGATGGGGAGAACGCTTGGTCTGAAGTTGTTTCACATCCAGTCACTGCTGGTGGGCCAGCCAGGGAAGCTGCCATAGGGGCAAACCTGCAATGCAGGGGTGAGTAATGCTGATAATCCAGCCCTATTTTGGGGTGCCAAAATCCTTCCAGATTTTCTGAAAGGCAGCTGACAGACTGGTAGGTATATCAAGCTGGAGGGAAGGAAGAGTTATCTTTTCCGCCATTTTCCTCTCATTCTGTGCTTGCTTCCAGCAAGCACCTCTAGCCTCCCGTTCCCATGATTAGTTACTTCTGCATGTTAATTGCACCTATTCTTTCTTTCTTCTGTTTACCTGTTCATCTGCTTTCTTTGGCATTATTTTAGTCATCCAAACAGCTGATTTCCTTCCTTTAATCAAAAAGTGCCCTTCCTCTCTTATCCCCACAGTCCCAAAACATACAGCTCTGAAAAGCAGCAAGGTCTGGGGGCAGAGGATTTGTTCTTGCTTTCTTTGGGTTATTTGGGTTTTGTCTTCAATCACCTCTCTCCTGCTCTAGAAGCAGAATGTTGCTGTGGGGGACCTGTGTGATCAGATCTCTGTCGATGAGAGTACATTTCCTGCTGGATTCCTCAAGCCAAAAAAAAAAAAAAAAAAAAATCAAAGGGGAAAGGCCAGGCAAAAATAGTTTTTGATCTTTGGATTAACTGAACGGCATCAATCCTCTAGGATGGGAACCAAACCTCTCTCCTGCTCTAGAAGCAGAATGTTGCTGTGGGGGACCTGTGTGATCAGATCTCTGTCGATGAGAGTACATTTCCTGCTGGATTCCTCAAGCCAAAAAAAAAAAAAAAAAAAAATCAAAGGGGAAAGGCCAGGCAAAAATAGTTTTTGATCTTTGGATTAACTGAACGGCATCAATCCTCTAGGATGGGAACCAAACAACAGCCCAAAGCAGCCCTTAAAATAAGCTACAAATGAACCCAGCCATTAATACAGAAAGGCAGCCATACCAGCATGATGGGAGGGAATAAAGCAAGCCAGCTATGCCCCAAAGGATGGCTGCTGCCACGGAAAGAATTCAGACTTGGAATAAATTACAGGATTTTGATCCCACCCACGGCCAGCACTTCCAAAGCATTCAACACTCACCATTGGGACCGAAATTTCGAAAAGGGCTCCGTTAGTTCTCATTTGGGCAAAAAAAAAGAAGTAGCCACATTTTTCAAAGAACTCAACATCTGGCAGCGAGCCACTCTATCTATTAGAAGAATCTGGTGCTAATATATTTCTCTCACTACTCTGCATCTCTCCTGAGTTTGCCGATTCGACCTCATCTTTTCAGGTATGTTCAACATCCACTCAGTTAAACTTTTCTTTTCTGTTAGTTCCTTCACAGCTGTTTCGCTTCTAGTCTCACATCCTCAGTCATTACTCCCTGAATTACTAGCATTGCTCTCTCCTTTGCCAGTTCACACGTGTTTTGACTCTGGAAGCGAGCCAAGGCTAGCTGCACACGCATACCTCCCTGTTTATTTCCTGTTTAATGGAACACAGCCTCTGGTGCCCAGGTAGCGAAATCCTTCCATTATCTCACTGACCTTTTTGCATATTTTAAGAGGTTATTTTGTGGCTTGGGCAAGTAACACAGCAGAGTTCACAGAGATTTGTGTTGTCTTTCCCACATCCTTGCCTCTCCCATAATACGGCCCCTCAGCGGTCATCTCATAATCAATGAATGCAACCAGTCTAACCCAGCCTATTCCTGTTATACGCAAACACTGCAGGAGCAAACAGGGAAAGAAGTGTTTTGATGTGATGCATAAAGAATAACCGCATTACACTGGAGCAGACTGTGAATGACTTTCTGCTAGAAAAGACCTAGGCCACAGCAGAAGGAATGGAGAAACTACTGCACTGGGGAATAAAATAAAAGAGAACAGAAAAATACAGGACTGCCTATAAGTAGTGCCAAGTTCTGCAAGCGTCCTTCCTGCGCTCCCGGGGAGCCTGAGGCATGACGGGCTCTGGCGCAAACAAAGAGGAAGGCAAAGGATGCCCACCTTAGGGGGACTACTGCGGACGGGAAAGACAGAGTGCCACTTAAAGCTTGGCAAGGAGACTGCTTTGCTTGCGAGCTGTGGCAGCTAGCCCCCATGGATGAGACAACTGCATGAAAACCCAAAGATGAATTCTGATGGCCTCCCCTCCTGCAGCTGTAATTGCTGAACAGTAACTGGCTGGCTGCAGTGCCAGCCTCGTAGGAGACAAGGTCTTCTGGAGCACTCTCATCCTTAACTCCCACTGAGCTTGTGTTAAAAAGGAAAGCTAGGTTTATACTTACAGCACTAGACTAAGATTCAGGAGATTAACATTCAATTTCTGTCTTTGCTAAACCCATGGTTACGACTGCCACCAGACCACTAATTTGCACTATGCTTCAGACTCGCTTTTACAGGATGAAAATAACGTTTTCTTCCGTTCCAGACTTTGCTTTGTCATTTAAGAGTTTGCCTGTTTGTTTTTCCAGAATAAGGACTAAATTCTATGCTTGTTTGGAACTTTCTATCTACAAATGACATAAAAATAATACAAAATTTTAAAAATATATCGAAAGAAGCTGCGTAACAGTACTTTACGAGAACAACACTTTAAATGACAGAGATTTCATTTTTGTGCCAGAATGGAAATTCACCCGGTTCAGGAACATACCTCCATGCTGTGAATATGTGCCAGTAACATCTCTGCCATTCCTATGCAAGTTTTTAGTTCTGCAATATTAAATAAGGTTCTTATTAAAGATTTATCACAACCTGTCCCTTTGCATCTGGTGGCTGTGTACTGCAAAGCTAGAGAAGCACGGCAAAAATAAAGTAGCTGCTATAATGCCAGCCGTGGTTCCTGTGAGTTCCAAAATATCTTCTGACACCAGGCTTGCCGTGTAACAAAATACAGAGCTATTTCTGTTTAATACTGCTAATGATCCATTAAATTAGTGTGTGGAATAAGGAGAGAAGGGGGTGGGAAAGGTGTTGTGTTTGGGTGGTGGGTTTTTTTTTTTTAAGAAACATCAATATGAGTTATAGTGTAACTAGAAAAAAAAAGTTTGCCAAAACTTACATCAAATTTCAAATGACATTTTTGTGAATTTAAAAAAAGTTATTCTATTACAGTGGAGCGATTCGATGCATAAAAATTGTTCTTGAGTAAAAGATGAAAATTTTCTCTGATCTTCTAAAGTCACTACATTATTAAAGACCAAAGAGAAAAATAAAACCAGACTCAGAGGTAAAATAAACTTTCACAAAAGGACCAGACAGAGCTACAGCCACTGACTAATACATAGCAGGAACAGCATCAAGACAGGAGAGTCTGTACTTCTTTGCACTGCAGTTGTTTTGCACTGGGGTCTAACCTCATGTCAAAATAAAAATAAAATATTCGCCTTTCAATCTGAAGCAATGCTGAAATTTCCCCTCGTAATTCCACAGATTCTTCCTGCACTGCAATTGAACGAATGTGAAATGACTACTCTCAAAGCTGGCATGGTTGCTAGGAAAACAACTGTGAAAACCTAGAAGTCTGCAAACAAAATGTTAGAGCGATCAGGGCCATGAAAACGCTCAGAGAAGAGAGGCCTGTTTCTTAGAAGACTAAGATGACAAAAGGCAGCTGTGGGTAGCTGTTTTAGATGCACATGGAGACTTGTATGCATTTCATGTGACATCAGAGGGATGGACTCACTGCCTCCAGGGCTGCCATGAAGTTTCCCACACTCCAGAGGTTTCAGTTCAATGCCGTAGAATTTCTATCGGATATTGAATAGTAGTTTTCTGTTAGAAAATACACAGCTCTTGTTCTTAATCTTTACAGAGAGAGCTGATGAAGCTTCTCTCCCAAATTTAATTTAGTACTGCATACTCACAAAATATGTCACAATTGTATTTTGTTATAAATCAATAGGGATTATAGGGCACATAATCAGATCAAAAATGGAGAACACAACTTGCACAGCAGAATCCTGATACAATAAACCTCCCCATTAAGGGGTAAGTTGTGCCATGGGAAAAGGAGGCATGCTTCTGGCCAGCTTGTATTTGTAGAGGGGGACAGAGGCGGACAACAACTGCCGTTTGTATTTGGGACAAGGAGGTAGCAGCAAAATATATGGACCACAAGTATTCTGGCAGTCCATACAAGCATTACACACTGTTGGCTTTCCGCATTATCCTAAGACTCTTAAATCAATACTGGCAGAAGGATTCAGCTATCCCAACAGCATCTCTATCGCTCTACTTTACAGCTATGCTATATCAACTATCACTAAACAACACAAACACAGCCCCACCCCAAAAAAAAATATCCCGGAATATTCCTGGAGTATTTAAGGATCTTTGGGAAGTCCTACGTGAGTGGCAAACCTAATCAGAGCAGTTAGGAGCTAGTGCCGATTCCCCAAGCATCCAGACAGCCTTCATTCACAGGACCATTCACCCCGTGATGAAAGATAAAAAATTCCGTATGAGATTTGAGACTCAGAGAAAGTCCTATACTAAATGAAAAGAAAGGACAAAGACAGCACTTACTATTTTTGAGATTCACACCTATTGCTTTCCATTTTATTTTGATTTTCCCTGTATTTAAACATGGCATCCCACACTTAACACCTGTTTAAACACTGTTTAATCACTTGATACTCACTGAATGCATTCTTGTTAAGCAGGATTTATGGCACTGACCTGATTAGGCAACAACCATTGGCATTGATAATCATTAGGCTAAGATGGTTCCCTGGGAGATGTCCCAGTAAAAGTGGCTGTCTCAATTAAGCACGTTGCAATTAAGTGGACTATATCTATAGGGTGATCTCACAAGGAGAACAAGGCATTTCAAATGCCTTTTTTTTTTTTATTGGAGAAGAGAATACTACTTACAGATTTCTCTAATAATTCCTTTTTTTGGTAACCGCCAACTTTTATTTCAATGCTAAAGATTTCCTCTCCACTCCCCATAAATCCTACGGCAGCACATCTCTCTGTCTCTGCTTTGCCTGGCCTGAGAGGCACAGGTTGCACTGGAGGCTTTGCCAACCAGAGCAACCAAGAAAGACCCCCTTTGCCCAGGGGATGAACAACAGGGAGAACAACTGCAGGGTGTGCAGTGACAGAGGCTACTGCCTGCTGATCTCTGCTTCATTTGTTCAGGGAATTGAAAGAAAACAGGTAAATGAGGCTGGGAAACGCAGGAAGACAAGCATAAGTCTTTGGTCAAAATCAGTTCAATTTTGCTGTCAGCAGCCCTCTTTTCTCCAGAGTTTCTTGGAGATGCCAGGCCAACCTCCCTGGACAGGCCTGCGTAACCAAGCTATTTCAGTCCAGTATGCAGAGGCTGGTCCCGAGCCCCTTCCATCTACACATATAACTCTTGCGTGACCTTGGTGAGCTGGCTGGGTAGCACGATGGGCACATGCCAAGAATCCATTTCTATTTTGGCTCGTACCCAGTCCTCTCCGCAGCAGAGACATACATTAGCCCTCCTGAGTGCTGCTGATCTCCAATGCTATCCCAGTCTCCCCGGTGTTTAGGAAAGGTGAGAGTTTATCCCATCATTCATGGGAAAAAATCACATGGCAGCTCAGCTTACCACTGCATGGAGAACCTCAGGGGACACAGTCATTAAGACATGGGTTTTCAGCACATCTGAGCCCCGCAGACCAGGTGCCAAATGCCCCAGAAACTTTGCAGTGAGGCATATTTTTAACCTTGCATAAAAGGCTGTAGATGATGCATTCCCCATTTCAGGGGAAAGGGAGAGGATGCATAGTGGGAACCTGTAAGGCTGATTTGCTGCAGGGCCAGTATCTTTAGTTCCAACCAAAACCAAATGGGAGCTGTGCTTGGAGCATATAGAATGCTGCCTAATTTCAAGAAGCCCATAAAATAATTCTACCTACATATCTCAAAGTCAAGGGACACATTCTGCCTCTTTCCTCTGTGCCCTACTTTCTTAATGTGCGATTGAGGTGACAACATCTCCTGTGTAACAGTGGTACAGTAAACAGAGATCAATTCTTTGTGGCGGTTCTCTTCGATACCACAGTGAGGTATGCCTTATACTGTATCACAAGACAATTAACACTGCTGTCTGTGCAAAGCTTGACTGTAATGTCCTGTATAATAGATGGATACTGGACACTGAGCCATGAGATGCAAACAAAATGTCAGATAATCTCTGTCCATTCGATGAATATCAACTACTTGTTGCTCTGAATGAGGTAGAACCCATAGAAAAGCTAATGCAGAAACACATAATTACAGACTGTAACATAATGCACGCACGTAAGAAGCCTATAGGTAGGTTCTCAAAGTAACTTCAACTTCTGGCATTTCTAAGCTTTCAGCTTACTGACTGAACAATCTTCTTATGTCATTTCAAATGTTTTGGGTTTTTGGTTGTTTTTTTTTTTTTTTAATTGGAGAGTGTAAGTGAAAGAGTTTGTATATACTCATAAGTAGTCAGGCAGTCATCCTTCTTTACAGGAAAGATTTGGGGTACACTTACAAGCCATAAAGCATCCATAGCAAATACTCCTCTCCGTTTAGGAAGTTATAATCCCCTCCTGTCTGCTGCATGTGCCCACCAGCACAGCAGCTGTTCTCATCAAAGCACCAGAGCCAACACTTGCAGTATTGTGCCATCAAATGGATTGCTGAAATTGAAACTTAGGACTCTGAATCACTGGGGAAAAAAATTCACTTTTAAAATAGGAATTTAATCTTCTAAATCATCAAGATTCTTGAAAATATTACCCTAAACTTACAGCTTAATCCCCAAACTGTAGGAAAGAGCAAAGCAAAGCTTGCAGTAAGACAAAACCACTTTTACATTTTTTTTTTTAGAGATACCGCAGCAAGTCTTCAGTCCCTGGCATCAGGCTTCTGGGTAGTTGAAGTTACTGATTCGTACCTCATTTCTGGCAAACTTCATTTAACCAGTTGACCTGGTATCTCTTTCCCAGATGAGAACAATTAACACAGTAAAAACGCGCTAGGCACACACTCCAGCGCTGCTTCCATATGCAAAGCAGTGCCATGGAAACAGAGAAATGCCAGTGCGGTGGTAAGGGCAATCGGCAGTCACCAGATGAGCAGTGAATCAAGGGCTGAGGAAAACAGCTGTCAGCAGGATTACTTAAATAGATTGCATTTCACAGGGCAGCTCACATTAATACTGCAGTATGGTATTTAAAAATCGGGACAGAAATTTGTTGCTTCATCATTAGCTACCATGTTATCACTTGCCTGGCGAGATTACAAAAGGGCAGTGGCGTGACCTGCAGTCTGGGGAAATAAAGGATTTAGCTTCAGCTTTATCTCTTCATTTCAACAGCCATTTCTACTTACTTTCTACAGCTTGTAATTTTACACTTTTCCATGCAATACAACCTAAACAGCTGTACATTGTTTTCTTCCCCTTTTGTTTGCCAGAGAAAGAAAACAGAGCAGCCCCTGTGTATTGTCCTACTGCACTTTCTAACTTTAATAGCAACAGACAAACCACTTGTTTCAAAGCACAAGCTGGTAGGAACCTTAGCATCCTCTGAAGCAAATCTGTCAACAACTCTGCTTCCTAACTAGCTGAGCAGCGAGCAGGACAGCCTCCCACTCTAGCTCCACGCAGATGCAAACACCTGCTTCTCTCCCCCGCAGGTCCCCGTGACATCTAACCAAAGACTTCAGGGAAGCCTGCTCCTCCACTGCTCGGCATTGCTTCTGATCACTCACGGCGTTGCAAAGCAAGTGTTGAACGCTATCAGCCCAGAATCGGAGAGAAGTAAATATAAAATACAGAGGAAGTGAGGAAAAAAAAAAAGAGGCAACATATACTGAAGAGGCAGGCAAAGGCTCTGCCAGATGTTGTCCAGTGAAACGTGCTGTGGATGTGTCAGATCTCACTCTCCACAGACGTCTGCCCCGTTGGAAGATAACAGGGTGCTGGGTAGAGGAGAGGAGTGAGGTGCTGCACTCGAGGCACAACCCAGGGCCTTAAGCCGGGGGTGAAGATAAATTTTAGCTATCATGCCAGACTGACCTGCAGCAGCCTTTCTGCCCATTCTGCCGCCAGTGAGGTCTTAAACCACCAAAGTTTACTGCAGGACATCTGTCAGAGCCTGACTGCACAGTGTGACTTGCCTTATAGAAAACATTACAAATTCCCTCTGAGCTCAATGGGCTGTGACAGCAGCTGCATCAATCAAACTTGTCTAATCTTATTTATTTGGTAATGTTTGATAGTCTTGTAACTAATCAACTGCTAATGAACACGTATGCCAAAAATATCAGAGAAATTAGCCATATAACATCTCTCATAACTATTTCACTACTATTTTACCAGCACTATTGCAAGATGGTGAGAATTTCTAAAGGACTTAGCTTTTTCTGTTTTTGAAAACTCTGTCTTCAAATTAGATGCTGCATATATATTTGAAGTCCCATTGCAGATATTTACTGTCTTCCAGTTCCAAAGGTCATTTGTAATATTTTGGATCGCCAAAATGAGAGCCAAAGAAAACGCAGGATTTTTTTTTCCCCTTAAAAACAAAACAAAACGACCCCACCCCCCACAAAGGTCTTCCCAGGGCATTTCGTCTCAAGTACCCTGAGAACCAAGGCACCCAAGCTCACTAGCGGGAAGAAAAATTGCCTGAGCTTATGAGGCTGTATTTTTCAAAACAAAGCACAAGCCTTGTGCAACCTGCAGCAACGCCGGACATCGGCTCTATACCATTATCGGGCTCTACAGAGGAAAGTAAACGCTGCGCTGCAGCACACTTGACACGCTCGTCTGTGCGGCAAACACCTAGAAACCCTACAGCTACAGTACCCGTCACAGAGGTTACCCCGAACAAGTGTTGAGAATGATCCACAAAAGAGAGGGTGGGAGGGGGGAAACTCCAAAGCTCACATGTAATGGTTAGAAGACCTAAGGTTTGAAATCCAGAGAATTCAGGCATCTTCATAATCTGGTCCCTAATGAGTATTTGCTCATTTGAAAACCTCCCTTTCTGTGAATGAGGTTTGTGTCCCCCTTTTCTCTTTCTTTTTAAATCATAACCCTTCAAGCAGCACGGTAAGAAAAGAAAAAAAAAACCACCCAAGGAGCCTTTCACCAAAAACCAAAAGGGTGATGCTGCCACTTCAGCTACATTCCTCATGCCTTCTCCTAAAATTCTTTAGTAACATGTTTAAATAAACACTGCAACAGGAGACTTTTAGCCATTTCTATTTATACAGTATACAGAATTCCAGTGAAACGACCAATGGCAAAATCTCAATAATTACTCAACAAATCTGGCTTTTTGAATCAGCAATTTCCTGTTTTGCTCTCACTATAGGACTGATTCAGATCTCCCCTGAAGCCAACAGAAAGTGATTTCAGCATTTATCAGCCCAAGGTTCCCCTATTCTGTAAGTCACAGATCTGAGAGACAGAAGCGGTGCTTATTGGCCTAAGAGCTGCCCAGCTGAGAGGCTCGTGAAAAAACTTAGTTGCCTGGTCAGGAGGAGCCCATCACTCTCTTTACTTCCCATTTTACTGGTGGACATGAGTTGTAATTGGGATTATCTTGGTCATCTACAAGAAGAATATGAAAATATATAAAGTATCAGCAATATATTATGTATATTCCAAAAGCATCATTTCTTTAAAATCTCTTTAAAAATAAGAAAGCATGTTCTGTAGCAAGTGTCCCAGTTTATCAAAAAAATTTTAAGGTATTTTTCCCATTACTAAAAGTACATGGCTAAGAATAACAAACTTTCTATGACTTTAGATTTTCTATTTGCATAATAAGTGAAGTCAGAAAGTCTAGATTTTTTTTTGCAAGGAAGCATACTAAACACATCAGTCTCACCTGGAATGCCACGGAGATTGGGAAAAGCTATCAACTGGTTGTGACCAGGACCGTGAAAGATCTTTTATCCGTTTTTAATGCAGATTTTTGTTCTAAGATTCTGAAAACAGTTCTGCACATTTAAGACTCGGATTTCTAGAAAAAAAAGTTTAAAGTTGTTCTGCCAATAAAAATGCTAACATTTTATTTATAGAAACTTTGCTCACTTCCTACAGCAAAACAGATAAACTTTGAATTGTGTCATTTAATAACGGGCAATTAAGTAGTATAAACAAATTAAATGTAATACAAGCAACTCAACGGAGCTGAATACACACTGTTCTAATAGAAACAGCAGGTTCTCCTAAAGCAATCTGACACTTCCACAAATCAAAAATTTTGACAAACACTTGTCCTCCCTTGTGAATATTTTTCCTCCCCGGTCATTCAGCAATTCTGGATTAGTAATTTTACTGAGGTTTTTGTTTTGTTGGGTTTTTTTTTTCCCAAATGCCTAAGTCCTGCAGCGAGGGGAGATAGTGCTAGCTGTTTCAGATGGGTGTGAATACGTTAACTTCTAGGCACATTAGCAATAAACGTGAAGTTTCTCAGCTTCATTCTATACAACTGATGTTTGTCATACCCATATCCATAATTCTCTGTCTACAAACTATCCCACAAGGTTGCAAAAACTACAGCTCTAACTTTGAAATATCTATACCCGGATGCTACTTTTTGGATTACTTTTTTTTCTTTTAGATTTTAGAGAAAAACACAGAAGTGGTTACTGCAACATTTTCTTCTCCCCACACACACACACTTTTTGGCTTTGATAGATTTTTATTTTCAGGTTGTTTCTTCCGTTACAAAGGCACATCAAACCAAACTTTCAAACACAACCATACGGATAACGAGGTAAAATGGAGATGGTACTTGTAAGAACTTTGGCAATCACCTTTCTCATGTCACCTTTTCCCTTCACACCCCAACTCCTGCTTCATTTGTTACATCCGTTGTCCTCAGTGATTAATCTTGCCCTTCCCTCCCTCTGCACCACTGGAAAGGCAGAATTTGGAGCACCTCAGCAAGACTCCTTCAAGCCCACCACACGAGAGCTTCACCCACTTTGTGAATGCCAGCACTTGCCACAGCTGCAAGCTGGGGACTTCAGTCCACAGCTGAACCAGCATTAGGTCACCTGCAGCTGTATAAACTTGACAAGAGCATGTAAAGCCTTCTGGCAGACTTCCAGCCCCTGAACATTTTCCTCAAGTTCCACAAACAGCTCCAGCATGAGCCTGAAGCAGCCTCTGCTGCTTCCACCCTTCCCGGCCGCAGCTGCTTTGCTTGCCGAAGAACCCACCCTGTTGCTGAGGTCCCATCGACTTTTTCCTGACATGATGTCCCCAGCCTGGGCTGGACTCTGCTCCCAGGTGACAGGAGCCAGACTCCAAGCAGAGAGGAGCTCACTGCTGTCTCTTGACTGAAACCTCGGCAGGGTTTCCCTTCCGCCCCAAACACGGGCACTGGCTCTCACTGACATAAAGGACCATGATGATGTTATGTTGCTCTGTACCTACAGGGCTCAACCCCGTCTAGGGAAAGAAATGCCAGAGAAACATGAGCTTTGGCATCTTCCCCAGAATATCTGGGCTATCTGGCCAGGATACTTCGTGCATCTCTTGTGGCTGTAAATGAATGAAATTCTCAAGTTCAGACTGTAGAAACACGAGAGACCTGAAAGTCCCTGTTCCTGAAGCCAAGCATGGGCCAAACGAGAACCACAAACCCTGAGTGAGGGACAGGTTATTGTCCATCCCCAGGAGACCTTTTGAAAGAGCTTTGCTTTCATTTTAAAATGCCTTTCTTCTCCCTTCTAGCTTTGGAAGTACAGAAGGGGAGATACACTACACTTCCCCTACAGCTTTCAGAACCAGTAATTCTGTTGCTCAAGTCTTTATTTTATCTTTTTGAGAGACAATAAATCTCAAGGTATAAATTGGGAGCAGATGGAGCGGGATGTTAGACTGTCAGCTTCCATTAATAACACCATGGGCTCGCCACACACCACAGCCAAGCCGGAGCCTTTCATCTCGCCCCTGCGCAACTGGTGGAGGAGCTACTTGTCTGCGTTAGGGCTACTGACAGAAGAACACGAGTTGAAACCAGATGTGACTACACTGACGGCCAGCCAATTATTGTTATAGGATGGCTTTACCCACAAATCACTAGATCGCGGTGCTATCTGACTCATTTTTAAAGTTGTCAGGAGGTTGTAACATGGCCGCAGAAAAGAACAGTGACAAGCTGCCTGGGAAAGCAGAGGTGAATCTCCAGCCTCCCGATCCTCCTTCCCTTCAAAAACTGCAAGTTGCCCTGCCAAAATGGGGCATTTGAGGACTGGGGACCAAACAAACTGTGATGCTACTCTGTGTTGTCCCATGCAGCAGTAAAAAAAGCCAATTTTGACAAGCAGCCCTTCTAGCACTTTTCAGTCCAAAGGAAGGTGACTACAGGCATCTGCAAGCCGGTGAAATGCAGCAGGAGCAAGCGAAGACTCCCCGGGAGAGGGTAGCTCCCTCCAGCTTCTGAGAAAGAGCAGTTCTGAGAAAAGACAGCACAAACCTCCTCTCTGGGAAAACCACACGGAGTACATAAACTAAAGTGTGATGTTTAATGAATACCAAACAAAGCAAGCCTGGGGGCTCCTGTGTTACTACCACATTTGTTTTTCCCAGACTTTCACGAGTAGGATGACTGTACAAGGGAGCCAAGCACAAGATGATGGCTGCTGGTGCCTTCTCTGCTCTCCGTCTTGGCGTTCCTCCACAATTTCTAGAGGTGACCAGTCTGCCTGAGCCTATTCGGTAACAACCTGTAACTCTATGCCTCTGCCACCAGCGTCAAAGGCGGTCTGCCCACGTTGAACAGTTACCAACTTCACCAGCCAGTTTCCATCACTGTCTGCTCCAAATCTAATTGTGTCCTGCCACATACATGTGAAGCCTGGGGTCGCAAGCACCCCACTGTTGCGAGTTGAACCCCATGATGATGAATGAGAAACTGCCACCCCAACAAGGGGGCCCAGATCTGCACATCCTTCGAGACTGCAGATTCATACTTTGATTCTCTAGGACAGTTAAATAATCTGGAGCATGAGAGGTCACTCACAGAGACAGATTCACAGTCCTCCTCCTCCTTTTTTTTTTTTTAAATACAAATTGCTGGGCAATGGAGAAACTGTTGTATTGACTCAGTACCATTATACATCAACCAAACTCCTATACACAGTCAAACATACCATCAGACTGATGCACCACTTAAGCAGATGCGAAGCCTAGATATTTTGGAAAGCAAAACTCTGGAAATATAAAATGTTCATTTGGCACCACAAGCTTTCTCCAAGCCTCTTTCCCTCTCAGCTATTTCCTGTTTAATCACCAACACATACATTATGCAATTTTTGCAAACTGAAGAGCAACTCGCTGCTTTTAGGAATAGAAGGAATGTAGCCATGTTCACAAGAAAAATTGAATTGAGAAGGAAAAATTTTCAGCAGATCCAGTGACTTCCCTAGCCTGAAGTAAACTGCAAGATCCGTTAGTTCATGAAAAGAATCTCATTTTGCAAATACGCAATGAAGTATCACCTCTCAAGGTTGTGTACACTCTACAAATTAGTAAGAAATGCGTTGGCAGAAATTCGGGTAGCACATGAAGGCAGAATTAAAAGGAGGTATTTAAAGAAAAAAAGAAGGGGTGGGGCGGGGAAAGATGTTATGTTTCAATTCCTAAACGATTAAGATACCTCTTCTCATGGTGCAAGAGCTCTGGAGAAAGACTTTAGTTCAGCCGGCAGATGACAGTAAGAGCGACCTGGCAGGATGCACGTTACCCAGTCTCTATTCCTTGACAATCGGTACAGCAGGCCTTTCATCAGCATCTTCGGTCCTGACTTCATCACTGTAGCATACTGATTGCTTGTGACAGGTGAAAAAGGACACGAGAGGACAAGAAATGCTAAGGGCAGACAGCTTTCTCTCAATCTTGCTGATCACAGCGTAAAGTATTTTTGAAGTATTATGTCAGCAGCTTGACAGAGTCCGAAGAAGGAGATAAGTGTGCAAAGTCAGGGTCAGATGGATTACCTTGGCTGATGAATGTCCCGGTTAATTGGGGTTTGCATACTGTGAGAAACTCAGGTATTTCCGGTAGTGGCTCTTTGTCCTTGCATCAGCCAGCTCGGTCTTTGGCTTCCAGTTGTGATATGGTGTTTATTAGTCGCACATAACCCCTCTCCTGAGGTGGACTCACTTACAGCACTATTTAACGCACCTGGTAACGGTGACCATGAAGTGCTATCCCAGATGAAAAGGAAGCAGGAATATTTCATGGTGAATTCAGGACGGACTAGTTTGTAAGTCAGACAGACAGGAACACAGGTTGATTCTGGTTAATACTTGTTTTTTCCACCCTTACCACTAGTTTGAGCCTAAATGAGTCTTATTTCACCTCAGACTCAGAACTAGAAGGGAAATTAAACACTGGGCAGGTTCCTCTAAGTTTCAGCAGAAGGATTCAAGAAAATGCACACTGTAAAGGCAAAAATAATGCTTTGAGTAGCATCCATGAAAATTTAAAGTAAAACCTTTGAATTCACCTTTTTTTCTCCAGTAAACTGGAGACTATTCTGGAGACTCAGGGCTGTTGGTGTGTTTGCAGAGTTAAGAAAGCTTTAAGAGGAAGGAAAGATCCTGAGGTAATTATGGATAGTTAATTTAAGTCCAACTTCAAGGAACATTTTGAGGAAATCGGAAGGCTCTGGAGATGAACAGTGAGTCACTGAGCTTTTTGCTTGCAGGCAGTCACTGCTAATCCAGCCTGAGTAGTTGACAGCAAACCTTGTTGTTACCTGCTAGCGGTTTGTATTAAATGGTTACTCACCAGCCTCCTCTGGAGCCTCCACATTCTTGTTAGAACAGCTGCAGGCAGGACGATCGGAGGGAGACATACTTTCCCCTCCACCTGCATTGGTTTAAACCAGGCAGGACTGCTCATTTACACACTGTGACTTTTGACAAAGGGACAGTAGTCTCTGGGAAAGCTTGTCTAACATGAACTCCACGCACCTTACTCTGAAGGCAGGAAAGCTCCACATGGAGAGAAGTGCAACATGATGAAGCTTTGAAACCGCAGCATCAACACACAGAGCCAGGCTAGAACGTCACTATTAACCAGCAATGAGTTAGTTTACTACAATAAAAGCTGTTTTGCCCATTTGCATCATCATGCAGACTCCAGCCACGCTCACACCTTGCTGAGAAAGTTTAACACCAATGCGAATTTTGCAGGCCACAGGCGCAGGCTTGGCACCATGCTGCTCTCCATACAGGATGCCCGAATACCTGATTTGTCTGCTCTGCATATTCCCAGGTATGTTGCTTTGTGAGCTGCCAGTGTTTTGCCAAGGAGCTTCACCAGTAGCAACTGAAGCCTTTCATGCTCTTCCTGTCATAGCTGTCAACGACCCGTTAAAGCCCAACATCAGCCTTGCATTAGTCATGTTACATCCTCAAAACTTACTGAAGGGTTTTTCAAACGTTTTGCAGATCAAAAGCATCTGCTCCAAATCACTTTTTAGCCAGTCATGGTATCATACCTGAAGTTCACTTGTCTTTATTTATCCAATTTTAAAGAACCACTTTCTGTGTTTCATCAGTAAACCAGTAATTAAGGTCATATCACTTGGAGGCTTTACAATTAACCACATCATATTTCAATCACATGGTACCCTGGTTGCTCTGAGTGTTAGACTAAACGTAACATTGCTGTTGCATTAAAATGAGGAAGGACCAGTGTTTGACACAATTTTAATCAATGAAGTATGTGCCAGTCCCTGTCCCAGGGCCCTAGGAGCCACAGCTCTGCGCGACACCGCTCAGAGCACAGCAGTGTTTGCAGATTTGTTTTGCTGCTGCTTTAACTTTCTACCTCTCGGCAATAACTGAAGAACAATTATTTCTTATGACTATGGAATAAAAAAAAGAAAACCAACCCAAAACATATTTTCAACTATGTCATCAAAAGTAGCAAAACCAATGAAGAACCTGTCAGAAAACTCCATTTGCTAAATTCAAATGGCCACCATCCCTAACAGACACACCCAACTGTACAAGTAGCATTAAGCAAACAAACCAAAGACAAGGAGAAGTTTGTCAGCAGCCCAGACCAGTGTTCATGCCAACTGGCCACCAGCTGATTAAGTGGAAAACACAAAAACACAAATAAAAAGCCACAAAGTAGAAACGACCTAGAAGATACTTTCTGGCATATTCAAATGATGAGATTTAGTTTGGCATATGGTACTCCCACATCTTATGAAAAGCTGAAAAGTTGTTTTTTTTACTGGCATTCAAATAAGTATAAACTTTTTAATAGAGTCGGCTCTCCAAGAAAGTCAGCAGCTTCTCTGCTTTTTGGATGTAACTTATTTTTGTTAAAAGTTATGACTACAGGGTCTTCATGAGACCCAGATTACATCAGTTTAAGTGCTGTCTCAAAGAGGTATCAACGGAGACAAGACATTAAGGAAGAAAGGAAGTACTATTAATCCCCACATTGGAGATCAAGACCTGAAGCAAAGCAAGGTTAAATGAACCTTTCTTGTTTACTCAGGAAGTCTGTATCTAGCCTGGAAAACAAGTCCAAGTCCCCTAATTTCCAGTTCAGCCTTTTAGCCACAAAACAGACTTCCTTCCAGCTAATAAAGGCTTACAGGAATTTTAGTTCAGTGCTTGCACACAGGCAAATCAGTAAATCTTTCATAGCAGGAGACAGAGTGCAGATGTACACAGAAAAAAAGAGTAGATAAAAATGCTATTTTAGATCTTCTTTTTAAGCGTTTTTTTCTGGCCCTTCCCCAACCCACCCTCTCCTTTGCCCCACCACACCGGCAAATAAATTATCATCTATCTACATAATGTACACGTAGCTTGTTTCACTTGCTGCACTGTTGTAACTCCACTGAATTTATCTTTATCTTTGTTCAGGGAGATAAACGGAGTGATGCAAAACCCGCTAAATGAATAGCTTAAAGTTAAAGGAAAGACAATTAAACAGATGATTGCAGTAATGTGAATTGGTTTGAAGAGCTTACAGGGAGCTGCCAAGGTGCAGCTACCTTCTCAGAAGCTGAACAGCCATCACAGATAGTTCTGCAGACTGGAAGCTGCGAGTTTCTCCTTAATGATTATAAAAGTTACTGTGCATTATGTATTGCCTGTAATCCCCATCATGAAAGCATAACCTTCTAGAGTTCTAGCAGGGGTTTGAGCTTTACGAGGAAACTGCAGGGCCAGGTTGGAATTAAATCAATATGAAGTAGTTCTAAGCTGAAAAGTCGCTATTAGTTGACAGGCGAAGCTATTTCACCCCGAGAGGACAAAAATTAATAAACCCGTATTCCTTTGGTTTGAGTCCCCCCTGTCAGAGAGATGACTCACTGGTGTCAATGCATTATAGCTCAAGGTTGACAGAAAGAGTTGCACATAGCGTATTTCCAGAAAACATATAGAATTTAAACTCTGTGTTGACCTGACATCATGGTTTGCAGCAAGCCTTCAAAGTCCACCAGGAGTCGGTCTGGGTACAGAGGGTGCTCAGGCTGCAAAGGTGACAGCTGGCAATGCTGAAACCTACAACTCGCCTGATGCATGTCTCTAATTACTGCTGATACGACACATTTACGGTCCTGTGCAACATATTGAGAATATTACCCTACAGGCGATGTTTATTTATATATGCAGTATACACTGTCAAGTTAAAAATATTTTTTTTGCCAGTGAAAATACCTACACTTGGATTATAAAAGCACATTCTACACTCTGACTGGGGAATGCATTTGTTAGGGCAACTGCTTGGGAGCTGCTGCATACCTGAAAGTGGTCAGCGAGTCCTGCCAAGTCAGTGTGTATCCAAAAGAGCTTCTGAGCTCTGCTCCTGTCCTGTCGGCAACGTTTGTTTCTCCGGTTGGATGGAAACCCTCGACCTAGTCAGAGTAATTTCTGGATGTCATCCAACAGCAGTGAACATCGTTTGCAGACTTGCAGGCATCACCACTTGTAAAGTTCAAGTCAGAGCCCACGGTATGCAAGTGCCATTTTAAAGTGAATAATTTTAAACACTTCTAAACATTTCTATGAAACAACTGGTAAAACTCCTTCAGAATTCTATTCCTACACAACAAAGCAAATTTTACACATCAGGAAACACACTTCAAATGTTCCTTAGCAGGATCTGTTCGCTAGTACTTTTATAGATTAATGTTACCACATATTTCTTTCAAAAAGAATTAAAGGCAGAAGGCATATAATGGCTACCCAGCCAATCAGTTCAGAAAAGGGCCTGCTTTCACATCACTGCACACTAGGTTCGTAGGAGGTAAATGAGGGCTTTTATGTGACCTCAGAGCATACACATACAAACTGGCCAATGTTAAAATATGCAGCATTCAGAATTACAGGCGGTTTCAATGAAGGCAGAGGAGATCAGCTCTGTTAAAAACTTGACATGGAATCATAATGGGGTTTGATGCATTTTAGCATCAGGCTGGTCAAAGAGCAAGCAAAGGCTCGTCTAGCCTAACCTCCACCCAAGCACCATTTTCCTCTTGGCCAAGTATTCCTGAAGACTTGCACAGCAGGAAGCCTAGACTAGACACGGAAGACTTAGATGGAGGTTCAGGATAGATGAGGCTTTGTAATTGCATAGCAGGATAAAACTGGGATAGGAGGCAGACCTACCCTACGTGCAGAATAAACTAAGTCAAGTGAAGAAACCTCTGTTACCAAGGACAGCATCTATTTGTGAATTGCTAGGTATCAATGATGCAAAGTAATTTAAATGCAGCTCTTCCAACATACACCTAAATATCAGACTATGGTAAGCAGAAAAGCTAACATACTGCCATATTAACTTTGGAGACATAAGGAATTAAAGAGCTGAAATGCAGTAAGATCAGGACAATCATTAGATGAAAACAAACAAAATTATCTTTGTCAAAAGAGGGACTGTCTTTTTTATATTCTGGTCATAAAGGAAAAATGTTTGATTTCCACATCCTGCAAATGAACTACATGATGAAATAACATCACCTAATCTGCATAACTTAGATGCAAGACTTTATATCCAGGACGAGCCAAAATAACAACCAAGTAGGAAAAAAGTGTTCTTCAACAGAGTGGATGAAAAGCTATACAGGTTTATGCAGAAATTTGTTTGTTTATTAGAAATCTTACAACTTACTAGCAATAAAGAATATGAATGGTATCCATTTGCATGGAATGCACAGAGTGGAAGGACCAGAACAAGCCTTAAGATCAAGAGCCCTGGGTTGAGCTGTACCATCCACGACCCCCACGACAGCCAGCTCTGCCATGGACCCCCAAAACACACACAGCGGTTCCTGCTGATTTGAGATCTGCAAAGCAGGGGGCGGATAGTGCCAAGTAAGATCTTGTTGTTATCACATTTGGCTTTCTCTACCCTGGCATGTCTCACAGTTGTGCCCGTGCAGACTGCTGGACTTGCTCCGAGATGCCAGAAGTGCCTTGAAACACCTACACAACAGTCTCCAACCCACACCGCTGCTGAGCGTGCGACGCTGAGGTCAAGACCCGAGAGCGCTGGTATGCACAGCAGGGCCATGGGTGCAGTAAGCAGACAAGGTGCATGAGCAAGAGCATCTAGTTCTGCGTTCACATCACAACCAGGAAAAAGCAAATGCTCGCAGCAGGTAGCGATTTACAGGGCTTGCAAATCCCTGCTCCTTCAGTCCAGGTGCCCAGAGTTCAGGGCACAGACCAGCACAAACTGCAAGCTTCATGCAGGGAGAGAATATAAGCAAATGTATGTTCTGCAGCGCTACCGCAAAGCCTAATCTTTCTCAGGGGTTGTTGTTATAAAAGACCTTCAATATACTTGATCTCATTTACTTAAAAAAGGCTGTCAGAAAGACTTGTCAGCAACTTCTTGGAAAGGCAGCAGAGGGAGGGGAAGCAGATTGTTAACATTAGAATATCACCTACCATCTGGATGTGTTTTAACATAGCATCAGTTACAAGATTTGGACATAAATTCGCAGCCCTTGGTCTCATGCCCAGACAAAACTTGAACTCAAGAACTTGAAGACATGTTCTCGTCTGTGGGATGGAGCATGTTAATAAAAGCTCCAAACACTCAGGCAATTTCACTGTATATACTCCCTTGGACTTCTTTAAAAAAAATGTTAAGTGCATTTAAAAGAAAAAAAGAAAACTATGAAAAGCCAATAAACACCTACAAGCTCTACAGTACACTGAAGAAAGGAAAAAAAAAAAAAAAAAAGAAGAAAGGGAATAGACAGAAGTACTGTAATCTCTGAAATTCTGCAGTTTCAAATAGTCAACTAATAAATGGACTTATTGATAGGCATTGGCTGAAAGGAAGTTCATGACTGCCGCTTATTTAACAATGATCTCGGTCCCAGCCTCTGCTTTTGAATAGAACGGTTAGTGTAAAATGCATGGAGGAATAGAGAACACAAAGTAACCACGTATTTCATACGGAAGTACTATGAAGAGGTACTTAAAACATAAAGGAACTAAATGTTGCATTCAATGAGGTATCTTATTATTGACAAACTGTGTTTTGCAGCATCTGAGTAACTACGATGGATTTGAATTCCAAGGGGAATCTACAACAGCCCATGGAATTCCTTGTTTTAAGAACAGAGGATATTTAGGCCTCATCACATCATATTCATCAGGAATTCCCCACTACCACCACAGCCATCAGTTTCCATCCCTCTCCATCTCTCCCCATCCCTTCAGGACTCAAATGAAGAACAAATCAACCCCAAACTGCATTTTGATCAGAGTGTTTTTCATAACATTAGTTAGTTTCATTAAACAGATTCAATAAATAGTTCAATATGCAGAGAAATGAGACTTTGCCTGAAAATAAGAGAAATTCAATTCAGCCAGTCTGTCAGGTACACTCAGTCCTTTCAAAGCAGCAGGACTTGTCCAACACACCAAGCACCAGCCAGAGCCTGCCTGCATCAGCTCTTCAGGTGCACTTGCAAGACTGTTCTTCAAAAACAACAGCAGATGAGCAGCACAATAAAATGAGTTTACAGTAATTCATACTGGGTAAAATAAAGAAGGGCAATGTTCTTCCTGCTAGCAAATAAAAGCAGAAAATCACTTTCCAGCCCCACAGACCTGGGCCTATTTCTTAGGCTCACTTTCTCCCTCCCTCCTGGCAGCAGGAAAGACTCTGAGGGGGCTGAGAAAAAGCCCTCGCCCTACACCATTCATCAAAGATGCCCTACTATTTTGTTAATATATAGATTTATAGGCAGCACATGAAAGAATGTCTACGCTGAGCTCCGAGCGCTTTTAATAGCACTTATACCCAGAACACATCAATGTGAAACGCAAGTCTAACACCAAGAGCAGGTAACTACCTTGTCAGCAACATGAATTCACAAAACCCTAATAAACTTCTTCAGGAAAATCAGCACCAGCCTCACCCACACAACTCTCCCCGTCTCTCTGCAGCCCAAACCAGCACACCCTGGGTAAGATCGCTTCCTCTACAGAAGACCTTTTAAAGTCAAATAAAAACTAGAGCATAAAACTTCTAGTGCATGTTTTTAATAAATTATTTCTACATTTTAAATATTTATTGTCAACAATACCACCCAGCAATAACCCGCCAGTACCCATGTGAAAAACATAATCTGCGTTTTGCACTTGCCATAGTGATTTCCCATATTTATTTTCTTAAATAAGTAAACAGGAAGTCAGAGCAAGAACAAAACAGATTTTTCTGGATGGAAAACGTTATTTGGTGGTGAATCACTTTCTCTCCCCCTTGTTCTTTTTAGAGGGAGAGAAAGGAAAAAGGACATTTCAGATCATAAAGCACTAAAGATTAAAACAAGAATCAAAAAACCCCAAACATATCCTAAACCAACCCGTCACTTTCGCTGTAGCTTTTAACCATTCCTTACATAGCCAAATGGCGCTGCAGACGTATCTCCACCACCTACACAACCAGCATGTCGCTTCCCAAGTCATTTACTGCCTGCAGTGCTGGCAGCTTTACACCTACACGAGTTGTCTTCTCTGCCACGGAGGGTACCTTTCTGCCACGGGTAGGTAGCATACAGTCACTACCTTGTCAAAACCGAGCAAAGACACGTTGTTAAGTTAAAATAGGCAAGGTCAACTGAAGGCAGGTAATACAGCACTGCCCTTGCCCACTTAACAGTAAAAATGATGCACATCCGCACTGCTGTAGGAGTAGTGATGTTGCACCAGTGATGATTTAAGGATGCAGCAGAGAAAACGGCTTTTAGTAAGTTAACCAAGACAGTGGGTAAAGACAGGACGGACCTGAGGAAGGGACTGCGTACCCACAAGCCTGTCCTTTTCCAACTATCGCACTGCCAAAGCACACACCTTTTTGCCAAAGCAGGGCATCGCCATCTGTTCAGCAGGCCACGAAGCGCTTACATTTCTGACGAGGCTGCACGTAACACAGGCGAAGCTGCAACACAAGAAGCCCTTTCCCCAGGTTAGGGGAAGAGTCGATAAGCAAGTGAGAATTCTTCTGACAAGAAATTTTGATGAAAAACAACATGTTGTCAGACCTTCATAAAATATATTTTCTTGCTGAAAAAGGAAACGTTTTCACTTTGGTGGCCCAAAAAAGGAACAGATCTGTATTTCCCAGTGTAACCGTACATATTTCTTACGAAAACAGAAGTGTTTTATAAAAGCTGTCTATCTGATGAACTAAGCAATCTCTCTTAAAAAAATTTACCATCTCAAACATTTGGAAAGAACATGCTCTCCCAGCTCTCCTGAAAAAAGAGAGGAGTAACCTCACAGTAAAGCTCCTAAAATGCACAGAAGATCACATTCAGAAACATTGTATTTCACAGGAATTAGTCAGGAGAGACTGCAACTAAAATATGCAGTTACTGCTGGAGGCATGGGATATGGGATACCCTAACACAGCAGTATTAACTCCATTACACTGTGTGTGTGTGTGTAGTTGTGTGACTGTGTACACAAGCATATGTATATATACACACACACATATATACACACACACACACACACGTATGTCTGTATATTTCATGGTATGTCCAGGCTAAGATTATAGCTGGTTCAAAAGGCAAAATTCTTTTAAGCAAATTATCTGGAGCAAAACATTTAGAACATTCTTTCTTTCCCAGTCACTGTGACACAGAGCTTGGCTACATCAACCACAGCCTCATTGACTCCGTGGAGCTGCATTGACTAGCAAGGCTGTATTAACCTAAGGTAGATGCAGACTGTTTCCCTCTCCCTCCCTCTCTTATTTTTTACTGTTTTATTTTTTTAAAAAGGCGTACAGGAATTACAAAAGACTTGACAATAAGAGCCGCCAGCCCTCTGTACAGTGACACAGGCAATCAGGTCTGTAATGTACGTATGAATAATCGTGCAAATAAGTGAGGTGTATAGCAAATTGATGTTTCATAGCAGGAGCTTTTTCTTACGGAAGTCGGCATGTGCCAGTATAACATAAACACGTTAGCGTAACATAAGTTTTATTTTGAAGCATTTTAAGATCCTCAGAGGGAAAGTATTCTCTGTGTAGAGTCTATTACTATGACAATGTAAAGCTAAATTGGAAACCTTCTAAAATATGTTTAAACAACAATATTCCTCAGCTGATCTACAGCATTGATTTCATCTCGTCAGCCAGCATGAGGGGCTGTGTGTGTTACGGAGCGTGTATGTATGCTGCTAGAGCAGCGTGGGAGGATAAAATGGGACCCACATCAAGACATTAAGACAGCTGTGCAAGTCTTCCTTTCGCTATGAAAAAATATTGTCCTTCAGATGCAATATTGACGTTGATGATACATTTCCACTGCGTTTTTAAACTGAAAAGCCCCACTTGGTCACAAATTATTTCAGATATGAACACTCCAGTCCCAGCCCAAAGTTTTGTTATATCAAGGTACACATGAAGTATTGTGAACAAAAAGCCTGCCCCATCAAAGCTCGTGGGAATTTTGGTACTGACTTTAATAGAGCCTGAGTTTTTCCCTATTGCATCCACGTTATCCAGTTTCCTTTTATTATCACTCAGGTTGCCCTCCAACCCGAAGTGTTAACCTTGTAGTCAAGGTACGTTAAAAGTATTCACGGAAGAAGAGTACATTTATTGCATGTTCAGGCACTTCTCAGCGCTGACAAGGACTCGGGCTGCATCAGACTTAGGAGCTACAAAGCAACATTTGATCATCTCTTATCCCACTGAAAGCTCCTTTAAAATAAACAGATTGAAATGGTTTACAAAGCAACTGTCACACTACTGTTCCCGCTAAAGAACGCCGTGTGAGATTAGCTTGTTCTTTTTAAATTGTAATTTAGCCACGAGCAAAAATGGTTAGATGCATTTGCGCTATTAGGTATGACGTGCAGTCATCTTACTACCCAGACCTGTTTAATCAAATTGGCTTTCGCTCTTTCTCAGCTATACCCAGGGAAACACACATGAACACAACGACGTCCATCCCTACCCAGAAACAGGTTAAGTGCACAATATAACTTCTATCCTAATGCTACACCCTGACATTGGAAAGCATTTCTGAATCGGGACATTACAGTCACTAAAAACATGAGAGTCAAATCGAACCAAAGCAAACCAAACCATCAACCCTTAGTCAGACAAAGATCCTGCCCTGATTAAAATTCCTGTTTTTTTTCATTAGAAGCAGCAAAACCTTTAGCTGCTCTATACCATTGGGTAGACTTCAATTTGCAAAGCAGAGCGCGCTGCTTAAAAGGAAGACAATTTTTTTAAAGCAGCTAAGATTTAAAGGATTTATCTAAGTCGCAAAGAAGCATCAATTCCCAACCCCCCTAAATGGTGACTTTAAGAGTACATGAGATTCTACATCATTTAGTTGCTTTATCCTGTCTGCTTTGACAGGCAAACTTGTGCCATAAGCAAAGCCTTTTTAAAGTGTGATTGTTTTCCATCCTTCATAATTAGTCCTTGTATTCCCCGATTTGTCAGCTTGATATTAAAGAATAACAATTTTCTATTGTAACGTAGTGCTCTAAAAGCATTTAGCAGTTCCTCTTTGCTACTGAATGATAAGAGATTGCACTAATTAATTGCATTCCTTCTGTTTTATGTTTCATAAAAACTTTAGCAGAGATTTCAAGGGCACAAAAAGGACATTTAAGCAGCCTATACTCCCTAGAAAACAGCCTCGCGTGCCTTTAAAAATTTATTCCTAAAAGAAATGGCCATAATGAATGAAGTTAGAGATTTCTGTTTTAGAAGGACTTAAAAGTTCACATCTAGTTACAGCTAGCACTCTAATCCTAAAGATGCTCACTCCCGTTTACTGGATTTAAATACACTGAGGTCGGTAACGTTCCCCTCACATGAGTAAAGTTTTCCCATAAATGAATAGGCCCAGTATATCTCAAAAATTACTATACAAAGCTGAACAACAGAAACCAGCTAATTGTTTTCTGGTTTATCCATAAATACAGGATGGAGTTATTTTCTAGATTTCAGAAGTACAGGTAGTAAAATTAAGAAAATTAGAAGAAATATATCAAATATCAAACAAAACTCCAAAGATATCAGAGTTGGAAAATTAAGATGTGTTAAGGTACAAATTCCTTATGAATCAGTGTTTTCTCTAATGACCCTAGCTTTTTTGGGGGGGAAGAAAGGCAGTGCAATCTGTAAGCTATCTGAGAAATGCTGAGCACGATGGCAACAGACTCTTATTTAACAAAATATGAAACTGTGTATCGATATCAACCAGCTGTAAATTAATGCACCATAAAATCGGTTTTGTTCATTTCATGATGTGTTAATGCAAGGAGGTAAAATAAGGGATAGATAATCTATCTGTGCTTCTTATCCTACAAGTGTATATGATCTCATGTCAGCACCGACACTTTTCTTTCATATGTAATTAGGATGTAGGATGCCTATTACTAGGACACCTAGGTAAATATTAAATTAGGACATTTATTCATCTCAGTTATTACAGTTAAGTCACTGGAAAAAATCCTTTCACTTCTACAAATCTAGCATTAATCGAACTCTCAATAAAGTAAAGCGACTGCATAAATGTATTGCACTCATAGAGGTACTATTTAACTTTGAAGTTTAAGTCCAAATAAATATTTTCTAAAAATTGTGAAATATTATAATCCTCATTTTGAGATTCCCATTCAAGGAGAAGTCAACACCATGGCCGTAAAAATGCAGCACCTGTATTGCATAGAGGCTGTACGCTTGGTATGCTAATTGTCAGACTGTCAGTATTGCCAATCAGTGCAGTTACCATAACAAATAACCCGTGTCTAAGCCACGGAAATTATTTAGCACCTCGAAACAATAAATTCTAAGTACTTTAAATGAAAGACACAGTTTATGCATATTTCTGTTAGACAAACCGGGTTAAAACAGACGGCATCGCCGTAGATAGACATTCAGTTAGCTGAGAAAATGCCGTAATGGGGGAGTAGACATCTGAGAGCCAGCTCACGGCATTTCTTTCAAGTCACCAGGTCAGGGATTGGTTTCCTTGAAAGTGGGTTAGCCCAGCCCCTCTGAAAGCCAGGGGTTTCAGGAGACTGATAAACAGCCCCGGGGCATTTAGTATGCCAGCTCTTGCCAATAAATTGGCAGATGCTCCAGGCATTACCTTCATTCTAAGGGATGTTTTGTCACATAGCCAAGGCTCAATCTTTTGTGTTCTTTTTTTAATGAATAAACAGATAGTGTTTTGTGGCTCGATAAAAAAAAAATTATTAGATCTCGTCAGGCCTTTACTTGCAAAGAAAATACTCTCAGTGAAAGGATGGCCTTGTATATTTGTTGAACAAACTGTGCAGCACACAGAGGAACTCCAAGGTATGTCAGTGAAGCCCAATTTTAGAAATGAGAGCACAGGATCGCTCTGGTGAGCTAAATGCAGTAGATAGCACAGCAGAAAATTCAGAACTAAAACCAAAGGCTTTTGTAAGGTGAGGAATGATAACGTTATCTAATAAAAATACCAGAATCCCTATCTCAGCGTACCATTACAAACTTCTGCTGGAGAATTCAACATGCTCCAAGCAGGTCCAGTGCTGAAAAGAAGTTACAGTCCAGAAAGCACGGAAATCCTATAAAAAATTGCTTACATTCTTCCAGCAGAACTAACAGCCTCCCACTCTGTTAACCAACACTTCTTCTGTCTCTGGTTTGGCCACAAAGAAACAAAGCAAAACCAAAGCATTTAAAATACCTCAAAACCAGCTTTTCTGCCTGCATCACCCACACAAACAAAGAGCCCACGGAATTGCTTCACCTTCACTCTGCAATATGGAAGAGGAGGCAATGTGGAGAGCAGCAAACTACGGCGCTTTCCCCTCCCACGTAAGTATTGATAAATAAAATGTGTGAAGGCTCAAACTGAAGCATCGTATTGTTTGCCTCTAACAAGAATCCCATGTTACGTTACACTGACTGACCGGCCGCATTCGTGCTTGCTACCAGTACAACACATGCTACCTGCATGCTCCATACTCGCAGAGGCTGCTCTGTCTCGGACTCACCCCCAAGGTGTGGAGGAGCAAGGTTTACATTAACTGTAGAGACCTGAAATGGAGGCCGTAACTTTTGGGCTACAGCTAGGAAATGCTGCCCAAGGAATGCACTGAAGCAGCGCAGGCTGGCCTGACCCAAGGGTCTCGTTCCCAGAAGCTCCTAGCAGCTGCCCCTGGTGCACAATCTGGTCGGTGTCTCAGCAAATGGAGTATCCTACTGAACTGACAAAAACCAACTTTTCCTTTTTGAACCTATTTCCAGTCAAGCACTAAACAACTATTTAGAGATCTGACCAGCTGGGACCCGTCTAGATGTGATTAAACTCCTGTCTGTGCAAAACCAAAGGTCACCAAGTTGGACTGCAGTGTGACAGAGAGGGAAGAGTGCACTGCCAGCACGATGCTCTCAGGGGGAGCCCACTAACTCTGCATTTCGGGCCACGGGATACCTCCTGCTTGTATCAATTCTGGCTATAGACTGCAAAGCACATCTACCTTAAAAAGTTTCTCATGGAGAAGAGAAGATGGTTGGGTAAACACCTCAGCTGGGGTGAAGTACTGGATTATTTGTCGCTCAGCATGGCTGTGCAATTTTAAAGGCAAGACCAGCTTCAGGATTTTATCTTTTATTATAATAAGGCTTTGCCCATAACACAGCTTAATTGCTTTCAGCTTTGTGTACACACTAGGATGAAGTCTATATTTAATAAACTTTGCCACAACACCTGGTCAGGAAATATGCTTATTACAGACAAACTTATCGTAACTATTTATGGTTTAGCTTTGTCAAACTCAGCAAAACAAAATGAGCTATACCAAGAAAAATTAAACAAAACATCTTTATGCTGGTATAGCAATGTTTATGTCAGGGCTTTCATCAGTATAAGGTGATAAAAACAGAGTTAAAGATCCTCGTGCTCTCCTACCTCTTACTGCTGTGAGACAAAAGTAGTGAGTGCTGACTTGGGTGGCGTAAGGAGCAGTCCCCACCCTGAAGAGCTTACAAATTACATCAACAATTACAGAAGGAAAAAGAAAGTGTTACTTTTACTCCACTCTTGGGAAAAAGGCCACAGATAAAGTGAACTGGCCAAGGTGAAGCCAAAGCTCTGTAGCTGAAGTGAAAACACGGCTATCTGTTCAGCTTGCTTGGGTATTGATCCACAAGACCTAACCTCTCTACACTGTCAGAGTGCAATTTTAAAGGTGTACAGTTTTAGCTTTGTACCTTTCATTTTAGGAAGGTTCTTATTTTATCAAGAGGAATGCATGACATTCGTTCACAGTGGATAAACAGTCTGAAGAAGAGAAGATATATAATCATCTCGGCAAATGATGAATCACTTGCAAAACATTCTTCCCCTTTACTATTTTATTGGGAAACGCAACCTTCCTAGAAGTCAAAATAGCATCATGCACATTTACGCTAATGGCAGTGTTTCACACTGGCATCTAGTCTTGCCAACGGCACTGTTAACAACCCAGGGAAACAAAAAAACCATATATTTCAAACACAACAAGCACAAACACACAGAAAACAATCTGGAGAGACGGGAGGCTTGTATTAGCCTGGAAGAGTCCCTGTTGTCAGATTGTCCACATCACAAAACAACTGACCAACTCCAAGAAATGCAATAAAACGTGAATTCTCCACCGACAACTCTGGAACAATTTTTTAACCAGCAAACAGAAAAATCCAGGATCTGATTCTATTAGTTGGTGAGAGTGCGATGAACAGATGGGGTGATGCAGGGAGGAGGATCCCCATCATTACAAGAAATAGATGATTCTCTTCAAAGAGATGACAAGACCGTAAGCAAGAGTAGCTGCCAGACAGGGCTACGCTGGGTCTTGCCTGGTCAACAGAACATGCCAGAATGCTGGGTAACGATCCTATTAAAAGAACAAAGACTTTTACAACCCATAACCAGGTGCAAGGGTGGATTATGTCAGGAGGAGATGCTAACCCTGTCCCACTTGCCTGGTAAATCTCCCAGACAGCTCTGCATTTTCAAAGGCAATTTTATGTGACACAGCTTTTGACCCATTTCAGGATTTCAAGGCCACCATGTCACCTATGGATGGGGCCGTGATTGCTGATGGTTGAAATTAGCACATACTAATAGGCTGTAAGTTCTCCTCTCGGGTCAGAGATCAACTGCTGTGATTGCCTCTAAACCAGGGAAATGCTGCGGCACACAGTAGCCACAGACTAATCTCCAGGACAGTATCTCACTATTGCAGACAACTCCCCATCTCACAAATTAACCAATAAAGTAAGGCATAAGCCCTCCCTGCCATGGCATTTTTCAGGCTGCCTAGATGGTAAATTAGGGCCCAAGTTTACCGATTCTTATGTCAGTGTTTCCCCCGTACATTTAAGAAGTTAACAGAAGTACACAGAGCTCTTGAAACAGAAGTAGCTCGTGTCCCAATTCTATTGATGCCTTGCAAACATTGGCTTCCACACACAGTCCCAATCACAGGGTGCTGAAGTCGAAGCCAACATTCCTGTAAACATTTTGAAGCCGGGAATTCAGCATTCTCCCCTTCCTCTGATGACCATTTGCAACACTGCTTTGCCTTAAAGTGGGGCACTATAAAACATGATGATGCAAAACCAGAAAAACAGACCGACTAAAGCTGCTGTCAGAAATGGTCGGGGTCAGGGCACACATAGTATGGTGTGCATCTCCTCGGGATTTCTGCTTGCCAAACAGAACGCTAGCTCGGCTAGAGCAGGATGCCTAGGAGGCTTCATTCACGTACTTCTAACATTTTTACCTGACAAGATATTTTCAAGCTATTTCTTTCTGGAGTGTCCTGAAAGGAATATATCAAAACATAAGGATTTTTCTTGAGGTTTGAGGTCTGCTTCAAAAATACCACTGAGGTCAATGCAAGTCTTTGTTAAGCTCTAGCTTCAGCCTTCAGGAAAAACACGAAAAGAAAGAAAATTTAACACTTGCATACAACTTCTCAAACAAACCTGTGCCTGTCCTCTGCTAAACATTCCTGGGACATCACTACCAACACTTACAAAATCTTCTCACATTGGATCACATAATTACCTACCAATAGAAGACATTTATGAGTGCACTTACTAAGTGGTGTATCTGATGCTTTCAATTTTTTCTTGTTTTCTGGATGTCAAGATCTCAGTTCATGTTTTACTAAATATGCTGTGCAGTCAAGTCGTAAAAGGACCCTTCCTGTACATCCTTCATGGCTGCTGCATCGGTACATCCATCTTCAGGAGTGATCCCCGGCCACAGGCCAAACGATACAGAATAACTGATGTCTGCACTGATCAGAGCTTACCCTCTCCACAGCGGATTAGTCATGACCAAATGACCTATGCGATGGACACAATCATCCCCTGGACCCTACACAGGGCCCCTCATACCTTGTGACATGTTTATTATCTATTGTATACTCCCCTCCCTCCCAGTAAAACATATAAAATACTCCGAAAGCTGGGTCATAGCCTCCCCATAAAATACCCGCTGCGATCGAGTGCTCTTGGGGTGCTGCTGTGTTAGAGCAGCAAGGTGGTTCCAGTGACCTGGAAACACACATCTGCATTTGTCTTTTTCAGATACTGCCAATCAAAGAAAGAATAAGTACTTTATTATAGGCCTGATTTTTTGTTTTTTAAAACCTACAAATCAATTATAGCAATGGGGTACAGCTACTTTACTGCAACCAATCCCTAATGTTTATATTCAAACCAATAATACATGCCAACAGGTACTCCGTCTCACCTGTAGCAGAAATGTAAAGCGTACTTCAAATACTTTGGATGTATTTTTATTTCAAAAGGCTGCAATACTCAATATGCATAATGATGAAACAAATTATTTTAACCTACTACTTGAAAAACATTTCCTTAGAGCTTCATTAACTCAGTATTAAACCAAATTAGGATATAGCAAGCATTATCTACAGGGTAGAAATTAATGACATATTTGCATTTTAGTCACACTATAACATTATACAGTTGGGCCTGACTGCCACCTTTATCTGCAATAAAATTGTCACTGAAGTCAAGGAAAGCTCTCAGACAAGGTCTACAGCTCTCGGGGCGCGACTTCGCAGGGATGCTCAGGGAAGTCAACTGGCATTAGTTTAACATATGACCTAAAGAATTAGTTAAACTCTATGTGGATGCTTTCCTTCAGAATTAAAGTGACTTTAATATGATTTCATTACTTAAGTTTGGAAGTGAAGTAAACTAAATTGGATTAGGCCACTTTAATGGTGAAGAAAAGCATCCACACACAGTTTTGACGCAGTGCAACAAGCTGCTGTAAAAATGAACTCATATTAGTTTTCCCGTGTGTCCATTCATTCACAAACCCTTTAGCAAGGCTATAGTTTTAAAACTATTAATCTGATTAAATGAAATTTCACTTTATCAAATTACACAATTCCACTTGCTAGTGTGAAGAAATCACTAAATATTAAAGCGAGCTCCCTGGAAAAGTCACCCAGCTTCAGAGGAAACAGAGTATTTTTGCTGTGACACTTCAGAGAGTTATACTAAAGGACTACAAAAACACTCGCCCCCTTTTAGAATTTGATGAGTGACATCCAGTGCAGTATTTCAGGGGGCGGGAAGAGGGGTTTGAAATACCTTTTGGTTTTGCTTTAAGGCAGAGTAACTTCATTAGCAGAAATACCTATTAACACAAAGCACCATTTCCAGCTATAATAAGATCTCTAGCACCTTATATAGCCTTCCACACAAACCAATTCAGGAAAGTCAAATAATAATAGTTATGTCATTATCAAACAGCTCAGAGGAAAAGACAAGGCAGTTAAGTAAGGCTGAAAGGATGATTTGACATGTACTATCTCAAGAGTACTGGGCCAGTGGATACTGTATTTTATAACTCCTGTTGACAGAGAAAGAACGAGGGAAGATGAACCCAGAATGAGCGCTAAGGTAATTTCTAACACTCAAAAAGTACTGCTTGCTTTTCTTCCTAGACCATTTTAAACCTCAGTCAAATACTTTCCCTTCTGTCACGTTTGCACAGAAAGTCTGCAGACACCATTACACTAAAGGTGGAGAGGTCTCTCAATAGAGCTATAAAAGAAACGTTCTTCACAGAACAGATTTTAAACGTGCAGGGCATATATATGCATTTTTATAGTACCTTATTACAAAACAGACATCTGTTGGTGTCCAACTGCACCAGAACACGTCATGTTTTAGAGACATTCAGGTTTCTTATCGGAGATGAGCTAGTAGTAAGAAAGTACTCTCAGCTAGCCCTTGCACTCTTGAACAAGTCAGACACAGCTTGTATCAGGACATCCAGCTCTCAGCAGAATATGACCAGACCCACCATTACTGTGATGAATAAGATCTTGTAGTTAACATGCTCGTGCGTCATGAAGAAATGGGGCACAACAGCACATAATTAGGCACATCACAGAAGTCTGCATTTTCTTTAAATTTTCCCATAATAGCCACATTCAAAACTAAGCCATCAGATGGATGGATCTGTGAGCTATTTTAAGTGCTCTGACAACTGCCCTCTGGAGTCTGATAGAAGTTAGCAGCGCTTATAACAAGTAAACTAAAACTAGTGGGCTCAAAAAATATTATAACACCCAAAGTAACAGTAAAAACAAAATCAGTGGTTTGCGAGCTTCTTTCTTTGACCTTGCTGGCTCACCGAATTAAGAACAAAGGGCAATTTCAGCTTTATAGCAGTTTTTCAGACTGAATGTTTAGGATGTGGCAGATGCATACTTAATTACAACATGTTTGAAGTAGGTATCAAGATCAAAAGGAAAGAAATGTTACATTAAAAAGGAGAGAGCTGGTCTAAAGCTGCAATTAAAAACATGAACACAAGGGAAAGAGTTGTTTGAGTTGGTAGGGGAAACATTATACACAGAATTAAGATCAGTATTATAGTTTTAGAAGTGAAGCAAGCAAGCTAGATAAGCAGCAGCACATAATAATTGAGTATTTACACAGCTGTAAAACATCTACCAGGAGAATTGCGAGTACATGTGTTTGGAATCATGGCAGGGGAAATGTTCTCACCTGATCCTGTACAACAACTTGCTTTATTGCCTGGCTGCTCTTGGTTCCTACAAGAACACCAAGAAAGGTTCATTGGTTTAAGCCACATGTACCTTATCGCTCTCTACAACTACCTGAAAGGAGGTTGTAGCGAGGTGGGGGTCGGTCTCTTCTCCCAAGTAACAAGCGATAGGATGAGAGGAAATGGCCTCAAGTTGCGCCAGGGGAGGTTTAGATTGGACATGAGGAAAAAT
>NW_008795672.1:3011101-3013268 GCF_000699145.1 Aptenodytes forsteri | reverse complement strand
GTCGACGGTTGGACTCGATGATCTTAGAGATCTCTTCCAACCTTAATGATTCTATGATTCTATCTGAGTAAGCTAACAATCCAAACTGCCAGTTTATTCAAAGGAAAAAAAAAAAAATTACCAATAAGAGTATTAAAACTTAATAGAAGAAAATATTTAATTAAAATCTAAAATGAAGGAATCTTTTGCTTAAAAGCCTGGAAATGGAGTTGGTCTCACCTGGGTGTGTTGTAGCCTGGTGCTGGGAAGAATAAGTCCACTACCTTGCCTGCTACCGCACTGCGCATGGAAAGACAGATGCTGGTCAGGTCTGCCAGGGAACTGGTTTGACAAAAAAACTCCTCCAGGAAAAGAAAGTGCTCGATGTACTTCTACTAACAGGCTGACCAGTTCTTTCATTAATTAATTGGTCCTGGCTTATCAGCAGACAGACATATATTTGTCTTACCTTCAGATGTTTATGTAAGAATAATTTATTAATTTAGTATGTTTGTTATTAGACATAAAAAGCCTTTTAAACTTTCTCAGGTTTAGATTTGAAATAACCTTAGAAATTACTTAATCATCATTGTTGTAATCATCATAAAGCATTTTATAGAAGCTGGCTATATTTAACACATAGATGAAAATGAAATAGGTATCGCAGAGATAAAGAAGGACCTGCTCGCACCTACTATATCCTCTGCCTTCTACACACAGCACCTTCAACTTAAACTGGAAATAAACATTACTAGTCATTAGTACAACATTCAGCCACAGGGATTAGAATGGTCATCTCACACTTACTCATTTCTGCCCTACCAGCCTTCCAAAAGCTATCTGTGAAAAATGCAGCCGTGGTCATCAGCAACTTCAGTCTCAGCCACTTACAACAAAGTGGTAAAAGTTTTTAGCAAACGCTGAACACAATCTGTTGTGAAGCAACTACAGAAGGAGGCAAACACCCTTAGCTTTCCTGGGAAGACTGGGATGCTTCAGAAGAGGTTTGCCTGCACAAGAGCTGGTGCAAGCTTCCTAATACAGTCACAACCAAAATTACAGGAAGTTTTCCCAATCAACAAACTTGATTTCCTCCTCCTCTTTGCCACTTGTTCCCAGTATCTGCCATAACTAGGACACATTCTCTGTTGTGTCCTACTCCCCTTCTACCTCCCTGTTGGCACAACAGAGGGAGAAGGAAGCCCTGCTGCCCTGCACATTGGATACGCAGCTCTGAGATGCTCCAAGGGCAACTCTGAAATTCTTCTTCCCACAGCTATGCTCTCTTCACAATCCCAAACCCAAGAGCAGGAAACATATGTTGGGGCAGAGAGCAAATGCTGAGATATATCCCTGCAATCTCAAGGAAACAGGTGGTTCCTCACAGATCATTGCTAGTTCCCGCATCTCAGATCGGTCCATGGCCTGGGTGTGGCAGAAGTATAATCAGTCCTTAAATATCCTTTTCTTCTCCATGCTGTTCAGCCCACGCACAGCAAAGCCTCCGTTTCATTATGTCTGGTGACACTACGGTAGCAAAGAGATTCAAGACACACAAGTTTCCTGTTTTCATTGTGTAGCACACTTTGGCAGCGATATGCTCAAAAACAACTGATTCAGGTCATTAATCAAATCAACAGAGAGCTGGCTAACAATCTGTTTTAACTCAGTTGGCAACTGATAGCTGTCTACATCTCTGAATTTGTGTAGCCCCGGTTAGTTTTAATCAGCTGCACAGCCATTAAACCATCCTTCTTGTTCTCCAAATGAAGGAGACAAATTCTGGGAAATAAACTTCTGATGTGAATAGTTGTACTGGCTCATTCAGGGAGCCCTTACTGAGAATACTTGTCATGGTTTAATCCCAGCCGGCAGCTAAGCCCCACACAGCCGCTCGCTCACTCCCCCCCGCAGTGGGATGGGGGAGAGAATCACAAGGGTAACAGTGAGAAGACTCGTGGGTTGAGATAAAGACAGTTTAATAGGCAAAGCAAAAGCCGCGCACACAAGCAAAGCAAAACAAGGAATTCATTCACTGCTTCCCACCATCGGCAGGCAGGTGTTCAGCCATCTCCAGGAAGGCAGGGCTCCATCATGCATTAACGGTGACTTGGGAAGACAAATGCCATCACTCCCAACGTGCCCCCCTTCCTTCTTCTTCCCCCAGCTTTATATGCTGAGCATGACG
>NW_008795672.1:2991671-3010959 GCF_000699145.1 Aptenodytes forsteri | reverse complement strand
TGTTCCCTCCCAGCTTCTTGTGCACCCCCAGCCTCCTCGCTGGTGAGGTGAGAAGCAGAAAAGGCCTTGACTAGTGTAAGCACTGCTCAGCAACAACTAAAACATCAGTGTGTTATCAACATTATTCTCATCCTAAATCCAAAACACAGCATGATACCGCTACTAGGAGGAAAATTAACTCTATCCCAGCTGAAACCAGGGCAATACTCCATGTCTGTCACTCAGAATTGGCTGTTTCCTTCAGCGCTGCTGCCAGTAAGCTGTTGAAAAATGAAAGGCAAAGGAGAACAAACGCACGCAAGTGGACATCCAGATATGGTAAAATCTTGAGACCTTGGAACACAGTCCAAAAATTATCCCTTTGCCAACACGAAAATACATCTCAAGTTTAGGCCAGAAAACTAAGATGAGAGCTCTGTCTTTCTATGATTTAGAAACAGTATGTGTCTGTCAGTCTCAAGAGAAACACACTCACCTTAAAAGAAACAAATTAATACTGTTATAAATTACTACTAATAACAAAGACTAAAATTTAAAAAAAATAAAAATAAAAATACTAAGTTATTCCACCTTACCAAGCATGCGCTACTGCAGGACTGTGACCAAATAGCTCTTCTATTTCTAAATACATGAAACATGCAAGCTATAAATAAACAAGTTCACGATGTGCATCGATATCACAAACGCCACCCGCTCGCTCCGCTGTCCTTCACTCACTACAGCCCATTTCTGGTGTTGTCTTTATTTTCTTCCCCTTTGCAGGCATTAAGAGACTGAAGGAAAATGACGCAGCCTGTCAAACGCCATCAGGTACATTTGCACTTGTCTTTTATTCACTTCATATCATTTTTCACCCTGGATTTCTTGTATTTAAGTAGTGCCTCCTAGCCAGTGTCAGCTCATACATCAACTCTGTAAGATGAAAACTCCCTAGATCTTGGGTTAAGATACTAGTTGTTCCTCAGAGACTATTATACACATGCTTGGGCATTTTAATTGTTATTATTTAAGCAATAAAGTGCAGGTGGGAAGAGGCTTATCAAATGGTTAGCATCTATGCACCTGAAGCTTCACTTCACCCGTTGAGGTCTCTCCAGAGGTAAAATTATTTCATGTACCTATTAAGTGGCCTTACTGTACACTGACCATAAGAAAGCAATGTTCTGCTTTGGAGTTGCTTTCACATGTAAAAAGCTAGGAGCTCTACATGAATAATACCACTGTTACTATGACCAGCAAGTATATGACAGGCTTCCACACCATAAAATTCACAGGATCAGCCTATGTATTTATGACCTGTTTTGCAGTCTTTCAAAGTGCTTGAAGTTAAGATAGGAATGGATGCAAAATAAATGCAGAATCTTTGAAAACAAGCATCAACCAGCCTGTCACTGTGTAAACACGTTTGAAAGTCATGACAGTAAAGCCCCTCAGAGTATGAGTAAAGACAATGTTTTTGTTGGAGATTAACTACGATTTCTTGGGAGCTTCAGATTAAAAGAAAACTATGCAAATAATTCCAATCACCATGTAGATATATAACACGAGTCCTCCTCAAAAACTAGAAAGCAACTCTGCTCTAATGTTCCAGCATCACAAGAATCAGTCACCAAGAATAAAAAAGGAAACTAACGTATCTAAATATTTTATAAGAATGTCAGCTAAAAAGAAACAAATGTTTAAAAAAAACCTTCTACATTTGCATATAATTGAGACACAATCAGATGAAGCCACATTCAAAGTCCTACCATCCTCCAGAACATAACATTAATTTCCACTAAGCAGTTCTGCTAAAATTTAGGAGCAAGGAGCACAAAGGTGTCTTACATCCCCTCTGTGTTCCTTCTTCCCTCCTGAAAGGTCAGTGCTAAGGGGATGCCTACGCAGCCTCCAGAGAGCTTCCCTGAATTTCTAAGAGGCCACCCTGCGTGCTTCTGTCAGCACTGTACTCAGCCCAGGCAAGTACACTGTCTCTCTGAGAGATGCTGATTAGCTCAGGCTCAGCACAAACTAATTCCAGCGTAAGTCTTAAGTCTTCTGATATCAACTCACCGAAGACTGAACAGACATACCTCACCAGAGCCGCGCCACAAAAGTTTAGTGTTTATGACAGGAGCAATTTCTCAGAAATAGTTTGAAACTCAATGCTATGCAGTTTCATTCTAACCCATTTCAGGTGCTCATCTGATCACAGGAATACACCCCTTCAGTCTTCTCTCAAGCACAGAGGACCAGGCTTGGATTGCCTTTTCCATGAGCACTTTAGGAGAACAATTTATATAGCTTGAAGCGAATGGAAATCTTGAATTCAAGTGATATTACTGAAGATTCTCGGAAATGAGTTCTGAACTTGCAAGTGCTAGTCTTTGAACTGAAAACCCAGCTGTACCAGAAGTAACACTCATCAAAAGGGAAAACAGCTATATAATGGAAACCTTACACATCCAATGCAGCCTGAAGGTCGGATGTTAAGTACACTTTGCTCATTAACAGTCATTTGAAGAATTTATCCATCCAATAATTTGAAAGTGTACACACTTGATTCTCTGTAATGGCTGATGTTGAGTTCTTAAAAAGGAAACCAAGCCAAATTCACTGAGGAGAGAATTTGGAATGACCTACGAGGGTTTGGCTCCAGGTATTTTCAGCAGGCAAACGTGTAACACGGGAGGCCTGCGGGTACTTAGAAGTTTTAGTAGCTACCAAGCAGTGGGTGGCAAAGCCCACAGCTGCAGCTGGCTATTTCCAAGCTCAAGGTACACGTGGCTTCTTAAGATTATCATGCATTTTCGCTCAGAAAAGTGGGCAGACAGTTCTACAGACAGCAGTGGTACCTCATCAGCAAACGAAGACACTACTTACATGTTTATGAAATCTGCTATGAAGTCATGTTGTTTTCCAGAAGCCTGGTATGAAGGACTTCACCAGACCTATTAGAAAACCTGGCAGCAGTAAACCAAACAGACTTTTAAGGGCAACAAACAAGTAAATGAAACCCAAGAGGGTCTTAGGCCATGTCTAAAGTAACGAGGCAAACCTCAAACCCATGGCCACCCGTTGCTGAAGCCACTGCCAGTATTCCCAGTAGAGTCTGAAGCCTTTCTAGCTGTACAAACAGCATACTTAAAAACTTGACAGTGGAGTTGGAATTGGATAGCCTTATAAATCTGCTGGCTTCATAGCTTACTGAAGTTCTGCTTCTGAAGAAGTGAAGCGTCTCCAAAAATAGTAACATTTTATCTTAAAATGTTAAACTGCAGTCTTATATCCATATAACCTCAGGATCCATTTTGTTTCTTAAGTGCATGCTTTTGTGTGTTCACAGCATATATGAAAAACAATAACACAAAGGGTTAATACATTTTCAGTGTTAAAGGAGAAACCTCAATGTAAGAATCTTAGATGTTTTTGCATGCTTAAATTTTTGCTAGTATGTTGCATTAACATTAGGTTGGGGTGGGGTGTTTTTTATAATTTTTTATCCTCTCACCTTCAAACCTTCACAGCTCTTAACAGATCTCACCACAAATCCCCAGATGCAAGAGGACAGTGTTCCTCTAGAAACAAATCTGTTTTTTTGTTACTAACGCCACAGCAAAGACCACTTTGACACAGACTGAGTATAAGTTATTTAACATTGCCCATGGTAGAATGGGACAATGAACTATAAATGAATTTGATCCCCTCACACCTTCTTTCCTTTATCCTCGCTCACAGTGAAGCTAACACCCAGAGCCACTTGTAAAATACACGTGGCAACTGAATGGCTGAAGCTACCAAGTTTCAGAATTATTTTTTCCCATCCCGGCAACAGTAGCAGGAATAGTATCACGTTTTTGTCTGTTTCTGGCTATCCCACTGAAAGCACTGAATTTGGATGTACATGAGTGCTGGAGGTGCTTCTAGCAGGAAAAAAGTTTAAGCAGAAGATCTACTCAGGTGGTTTTCATGTAATCAGAAAAAATATTTACTTGCTACAGGTTAAATTTAAATTTTTATTAAAGCATATGAAAGACAACTGTCCTATGTTTTAATCAACCACAACAGCCACAGGTCTGGCAGGGTAGAAATGCTCGATTTCTGTAGCTGTGAAGACACTCATCAAGATGTCATCCTCGTTTGCATGGAGAATACTTGGATCCCGGTCCCTTTTCTACGGAGTGTAATCAATTTAAACTTCAGAGAATTTTCTTAGAAAAATAAGCAGGCTGGACAAATTTTGTCCTAAGCTTATAAACGCCGCACACCTACTTTTTATGACATTCATACCTGTTCCAGCCCTGCACTGTGATTGATTGAGTTAGAAGTTAAAAGTTACACTTGTTAACTTTAATTCCCTTCCATGCAGCTTTTAGAAGAGACACCACCACAAGACCCAAGATATTTGGTCACCCCACCTGGCTAGCGGTCACACCTGCTTTGCAGCAAGTGACAGCAAGTGAGCCCCAGCTGTGTACCACAGTTACAAATGAAACATCATGCTGGTCTTTGTCTGAATAAAACACCACAATGTCAGATATCGGGTTTTAGTGTGTTTACAGGTAACCAATACGGGTTTTTTGGCCGATGTGATGAGACACCAAATGGGATGTTGGGACCCCTGGAGTAGCCTCACTGTTTGGTGAAAGAGATGGAAAGTGAAAGACAGCAAAGATGAAAAACCAGCAGCAACACCATCTAGAGTTTTAAAAAGAGAGCTAACCATTAGAAAATGCAGCCACCAGCTTTGATAATGACATTTTCTGACATAACAGACATAAAAGAAAAGCATTAAATGCCAGCTTCCTCATGCTAAAAAAATTTATCAAAGTTACAAATGAGAGTTAAGCACAATATCCTTCTCTGCAATACATGGGGAAAGGTTCTCCTTTTACACCACCATAGGTAAACACGTTAATTCAGTGTTGCTCAGTGCATCAATCATATTTCATGAAGGAAAGGAATTTGTTTGAAAGTTACAACTCTCATAGCTCAGAATTTAAAGTTAAAAAACAGCAACTGCTGTGAAGAGTACAAGCATCTAGATTCTCCAGGAGTTCTCTTCATATTCATATAATGATACCCATTAAATGGTAGTTCCTCCAGAGTTATCAGCAAGCAATTAAAGATCCTCTGCCTTGGCTTACAGCAGAAGCTGCACAGCCCAGCAGGACCAGCCACGTGTGAGCAGTGGCCTTGCCTGGGGACAGAAGCTGAACAGGCCAAGAGGAGTTCCCAGAGCTTGGCCAGTCACTGGAATCACGTGAAGGATGTTGAGAGCTACAAGCAAAAAGCAGAAGCTGGTTGAAGCCACGGGATTAAGGAGATATCACCGCCCTCCTCCCTTCACTCATCTGCCAAACCAAAGCCAAATCGATGGCACCCAACCTGCAGAGCCTCCTAATGGTGCTCACACGAATCACGGCAGAGAGGAGATTGGACTGGCAGTTACATTTCTACAGGCCAATATTCGTGTGCTACAGGACTTTCACAGCTATAGGCTAAATCCATTTGAGAGCATGGAAAATCCTGTATTTCGTTAACCCATGAGGCAGCATGGGTTCTAGAATCAGGCACTGTGTTAACTCACTCTTCAAAGTAGTTAACAAAAAAAATAAAAGAAACATCACAAGAATGCGTTACAGGCATTATTTTTTTTTTTCTTTCCTATTAAAGTGCTCTAAGTACAGAGGAATATTTTTCCCCAAGTATTTACTTATCACGCCTTTTTCCTCATTTCGGGTTCTGTTTATTTTCACTTAAATGTAACAGATGAAATATTTAACTTCACAGTGTAAACAATATATCAGATACATCAAATGCTGGACTAAGTGGGCCAAAATAAATTGGAGATAGCTCGCATTCTATTTATTGCTACTATTATGATCTCCAAATGATAGCACAAGCTCTCATTGCAAAATGCAGTGGAGAGTTTTCCCAACTACCTGGAGGGATAAAAGCAAACCCGAGTCTTGTCATTACAGCACCCAGACAATTTGATTTAATCCTGATTAGACCATTCATTCTCAGGGCTCCACTACAATATCACATACGTCTTTATAATCTGTCTTCTACCGGTACGGCAGCAAGGCTGTTCATTCCAATAAATGCAGCTTTAATTGTGTCTATTGGATATAAAAAGCAGTTTTCACAGGAATAAACAATTACTCAAGTCAGTTTCTCACAGACCAACTCTGGTCTTGTATCTTGCTCTTGAAGCAACCCCATACTTAAGACTTACTCTTACAAGGCCCCTAACATTGATCCGAAAACAAAATGTCTTTAATCGAACAGGACATGTCATTGACAAATTCATTGTAGTGACAGATGCTTTCCACTGCAAGTATACAATAAAGCCTTGCATGTGCAAGCTACAGAATTTAAAGAACATAAAGCACGTTTCAAAAATGTGATTTTACACTGTCCTCGCAGCTATAGTGGCTGTGTAAAATAGAAAGGAAAAACATCTTTCCTGCCAAATCAGGGCAATATTGCATGTATTTAATGCACTTGAGAGAGGTATCTAATATTGTCCTCATAGTTGGCAATTAATGTCTCAACCGCAATTCTAGATTAATGGTTAATAGACTACTTATCTCTTGAGCTATGTGGAATGCGACTGTTATTATGTACCTAAATGAGTAACATGCATCAGACAGTAGAAAGTGGAAAGACTCTGAAGCCTAGCTCCATTATCACACTAATTTTCCATATGCTACAGAGACAACAGCACTAACTGGAACATGGATATCAGAGAAAAAGACTTGTGCACTGAGAGTCTGTTTGTAAATATACCAGAACAGCTCAATATTTCTAATTAAGCAGAGATCAGAAGTGACTTGTGCACTGAGAGTCTGTTTGTAAATACACCAGAACAGCTCAATATTAAGCAGAGATCAGAAGTACCACGAACTAACAGGAATGTCTTTGGCAGTAGCTCATCCAACCACATTTCAAAAATATTCTTGAAATTCATCTCTGATGATCACTTACTGCCAGTACCTTCTGAAATCTGAAGCACACTCAATCTTACAGACAACACCAGCAAATTTCATGCTGACATTACATGAAATTGAAACTTTTGATTGAAAAGTTCAGCTTTTGTTAATTGTACAGTATTCATTAGTTGGCCGACTGACTGCTTCCTCCCAATTTAGCCAATGGCAAACAGACAGAAAGACAGATAGTACAGTTGTAGCCCAGGCTACCAACATAAATCATTCTTCCAACCTTTTTAAAAGTTCTCCCTATGACCTTCATGCACACTATTTTAGCAAGAGAATGCATGTCTGCTGTGCACGGACAATAGGGATAAGTGATTTAGATAACATCATGAAATGATCTTTTAAGTTGTCAGCATCAAGAACCAGAACAGGATGAACAAATTTCAGTGCATAAAACCATTCACATCACTTATGTCATGTAATTGATGTGAAAGCCAAATATTAATTTTAAGGTCTGTGGATGCAAACCTTGCGAGTACAGTAGACATTCTGGAAATAACATTTTATTTTAGTTCAAGGACGGAGCCAAGTGTGGCTCAGAAGACTGTCACTTCTCAGAATGATGCAAACACAGAATGAGTATCAACACACACTATTAGGAAGGATATTTGTGGAAGTAGGTCTGTATTTGTGCAACTTAGTAGTCTCCTTCCCTCTGAAATTAGTATTTTGGAAGCTGTCAGACAATTAACATAATTTGGTAAGGATGTACCATGCCATTGAAGCAACTGGACTGAACACCAGATGCCTAGAAGCATGGAGTATAGGTGCAGTGAAGAAATTTGGTGGGTTTCCCTTTTCTGAATCGGACACTAGTGTGGAAATCAGCTTCAGAAGAGCAAAGCCTCATTGAACGTGACAGTGAGCAGTGTCGAGCTCTGGCAGCGTACCCTGAACCCTGTACAGGTACAGCAGCTCCCTGCAGAAGCATCAGGAAGGTTACAGAGCAAGTCACAGGAAAAAATAGCTTATGAGAATAAATACCAGGAACTTGTCACTTTTCACCAATCCCAGGAAGCACTGGACACAAATACTGTAGTATTAGCTTCAAATGGAGTAACTCCTGCGCTTAAAACTAGCTTAGGTCAGACTCTAATCTAGTTCTTGCTACACCACTGGTCTAGATCTCTGTCATCAATCCATATCCAAAATAGCATTTAAGACATTTCTTGGGTGACGAACTGATGATACCCAGGACCCATTATGAGCAATATGGCTGCTCTGAACACCTTAGGGGAACAAGCAAAACAAACCCAAGAAAACCCATACGCAACAACAACCACCACCCCCCCACACACAACCAAAACCTCACAAATTATGAAAACACTTTTACTTCACCCCCCTGAACACAATGACTGGACACCGAATTTGCAAAACTGTCAAGCCCTTCCTTTGGGCATCAGACTCATCTAGAATTATGGTATCATGGAAGTGGATTCACTAATCCGATATATTTGAAGACTTCGTGTTACTAATATTATAGTTGCATACGAAGGCAAAGGATTTCACGCTGCATCCAGGAAACAGTGACCCATGTTCTCTTGAGCTGCTTTCGCTAAAAGAGGAAAGAACTAAATTATGGCTTAGAAGTGTCAGGCAGGCTGGGGAACAGACAGAAGGAAAAAACCAAAAGAGAAAATTCTCTTTCTAAAGATAAAATAGCTACACTTAAAAGGTCAAGATTGGTCTGTGTCCTGAGTGAAAGAATAATTGCTAGACACTTAGAACATGAACTGAAACTCAAATGTAGACTGGCCTAGAGAGCATGTGTGAGAGTCAGGAGACAGAAACTTGTCAGTTAAGATGCCATAGTCATCTCCTACATTGCCAGCAGACAGTCACCAAAATATTCCACATCTCTTCCCAATTCTTTCTTTTCTTCCTCTTCTACCTTGCCACCTAGACTGTATATAGGAAAAAAATCTGAAAGTGCTTGCTGTTGAAGAAGTAATAACATTTTTAGCCCAGACCACTAATGACAGAAAAGTTATTTTATTCTGCCAAAAGCATCTAACTTCTAATTGAGAGCGAAGCAGAAGCATCCCAGCTTGTTATTACAAAGCATAAATTCCAACATGATTTTCCATGTGCATTTTGATGCTACTGCTCCAATTGACATCATCTTGCAGAACTCACTCTTCTTACAACTAATGAAACATGCCCTTCCATCCCCACTGCTCCTCAGAAACAGGGGGGTCTTTTCTGACCTAACCAGAATCTCAGTTGGCACGTGCTCCCGGTCCTCGCAGTTTCCCAAAGAAAACTAATATCCTACCTGTCTTCCCTCCCTAAAAACACTTTCTCCTAAATATGAACATACAACTCACATGAGATCACCCAACACGGGAGCAGTGGAAGAAGCCGTGCCCGCTTTGGCCATCCCAGTGAAGGCTGGTGAAGAGTAACACACAGAGATGAGTGTATCTGTGCACTTTCCTGTGTAGAATGAGACCTACTATCACCAGGACACTTCCAGAATCTGGAAATACTCGAGCGACACGCTGTTGATACACCATATGAAACCAGACAGATGACTGAGCATAGCCAGTGGCTTGCTTCCCACGTAAGTCTGCTCAGGATTTCTATTAGCTTGGTTTTTCCTCAAAAACAAAAGTCTTACAGGAAAAAGTTAGAATGCTAATCTTGAAAGTAACTTCTACAAAACCTTAAGGATTTGACTTCACCATTCTAAATCATTATTTTCTCTTATATAAAATAGACATCTTAATAAAGGTACAAAAATTGTACTGCAAGTATTAATATTTCTTTGAAAGCACACATGAGGATAAACAAGATTCTAGTCGCTGGCAAAGGAAATTGATTATTTGAACTTCCATGGAGCCACAGGTCATTTATTTCCTTAAAATTCCTTCTATCCTAAATAGAACTACAATATCTTTAGTGTAAGTCGTAAATAGAACTACAATATCTTTAAGTGTAAGTCGAACTAGCATTTTAAAACACTTGGCCTTAGCAATGGCATTTAAAATAATGTGGGGATAATTACTGACATTTACTGTGCTGTAGGGAGAGCATGCAGAAAAGGAGTAAGCAAGCATTTGAGCTACACCGATGCCCAATAGTTCAACAATATTATTAGTGTCAGTACAAGACCACATTAAATCTGGTACTCCTCATCCATTCCAAGTTTGTAGACACTCAAGGAGCACTTATCTTCCAGTAAATAAGAACTCAAACACTGTTCAAACTACTTGAGGATGCATATTATAAGCTTGATTCTGGCACTGTTCAGGATTACAGATACAAATGATAGAGCGTACTGCTCAAAGGAGTAAGAGCGTTCTGCAGGCCTTCGTATTTCTAGCCTGAAACTATCAAACGATCGAAAATATTTGTGACTAGGCTGTCAACAAAACAACAACAATTTTATGCTAAAGTAAACAATTATTCCTACCATTTTGTCTTAGAAAGTTACCTGGAAATCTCCAAGTAAAACCTGTGCCATCAATTGCTGTGGCTGTTTTAAAAAGACCTGCTGAAATTATTTACAAATATCTGAAATCCACCTAAACCACTCAAGAGACAGATAGCATTTTCTGCTGGTCAAAAAGATGCAAGTTCTTGCAGATGTCAGAGGACTCTTGTCCCTACATCTCCCACCTTAATCAATTGAGAAAATGACACCAGCAGTGGGTGGCTTTCCTAGTGATCATCCCAGGCTCTGCTCCCCTGTATTTAGTATGCATTCTGCCTTTCTTTGCAACTGCTTTCTTAATGCTAGTCCACCTGTTAAAAACAGCACCTTCCCCCCACCCTGACATTCCCTATGCAGCCTATTGAACCATCTGAAAATATTCCAGAAGGAATTCCCTATTCGTAGTACCCCAGGAGTTCCTGTTCCAGTTCTTATCCCATATACTCCAAAGAAACAAGCATCTCTGAGATAGGGACCGTACCCTTTTTTCCTTCCCCTTTCTCAGCATGCAGTAAGTTTGCCACTTGTGGGTATTTTGGTGCATGGAGCCAAATCCTTTTACTGCCTGAGAACTGATGCAAGTCTTCCAGGTGTCCAAAAAAGCCACAGAAGGCAGAACTTTTCATTCTCCCTGCCACTCGAATCAGACATCCTGTTGCATGATTTTTACCTTAATTTGGCAGTGACATGCCCAGCAAACACTTCCAAGGACTGTTTATTTACAATGGCATTTTAAAATGTTAAGTATTTGAGGCATTGCTGTCTGAACAGACACACATACATTTCAGATGTTATCTGGAAGACAATCACTTAATTTTCAAGGTCCAACTATCTCAAAACATTTCAGATGTTATCTGGAAACTTAATTCTTAATTTTCAAGGTCCAACTATCTCAAAGTTCATTCTTTTGGAAAAAAAATTTAAAGGATCTCAAAGTTCATTCTTTTGGAAAAAAAAAAAAAAATTTAAAGGACATCAGCGAGAACAGAACTTTCCTAAAGCTTATCAAAAGCTCCATAAAGAATAACCCCTTTTCTTACTCAGGATGGTAAGGACTAGAAGAAGCAAAAGCACTGTGCTTTGGACAGCGTACGTGGCTTCTCCAGCGCTTTTACACGTACAAGACATACAAGGGTGGGACTACAAGAAGATTCTTGGGAAAGGCTCTATAAATAAGAAAGTGGCAGCAGGATGGTGGGAAGAAGGAGGACTTAACAGCACACTGACTTTTATGGTAATTTTTTTACAGGGTTCTCAGCAAAAGCAATTTTTTATAAGACTAACTGCCTTTCTCCAAATCCCTTTTACCACTATTAAAAGCAAACAAGCAAACAGCCATGGTGCCCACCACCACCACCCACAAACACAATCCCTACAAAATCAAAAGAACACCTTCTCTGTTCTTGCAGGGATTTGACAGCCCTCACAACACACAAAGAGCCAATGAGCTAAATTTTTCTGCCTTGCAAAGGTCATCCCTGGTCACAGATCCAGCCTTTGGGGCATACGGATCTTTCCACCTCTGATCGCTCAGTATTTGGGATTGAGAACTTTGAAGGAAATCTCTGCTTGCATGGAGCTCTTCACCGTACCCTGGTGAAGAGACAGAGAGACTCATCCACGCTGGAGGATCTCCCTGGAAGCATGCTCAGAAGGGTGACTGGGTGGGGGGGCCACTCACCCCACTCCATTTGAGAGTCATCTTCCCCAGCAGATGCTACCAACACAACATGCCCAGTACACCATCGGACACATCAACAAATGTCTGATGGGGCCGGCTGGAGACAGAAGTTGGCTGGACAGCCACGTGCAGAAGGTGCACAGGAAAAACTTGGGCTGGCTCAGCCAAACTGTTGAACTGCTAAACACAGGAAAGACAAAACATATTCTTTAAATTAGCATGTCGTGTTAAGGTTTGGTTACTGGCTTAAGGGCAATACGCAAGTTGGAAAAGTGAACGTTTGGGACAGTAGCGAATATACTTAAATTTGTTTTCCCTGGCAGCTATTGTTTATCTTGCAAGAAGTACTTGCAAATTACACATTTCATAATAAATATCTGCTTAATTGGAAAATAAATCTCTATGTTTAGTCTGACTTAAGCTTGTCTTGTATGTTTACATGTCTACTTCTCTTTTTAGCAAGTGCAACAAAAACACTAACCGTACACAGACCTTTCCTTTGGAACTTTCCATCAACCTTGGCCAGGCCAAGTCTTGCTTTATTTATTGCGTAACTTTTCTAGGAGGTAAATACATATCGTCCAGGAAATAACAGCAGAGTTGTTTTCTCCTGACTTCATCAACATGGATAAAACTGTTGGGGAAGACTTAATCTCTGAAAAAATGAGTCTTCTGATGTCCCAACACAATACGCTGCCTAGAGGAAGGTGCATGAGCATGCTACACAGATGTGTTCAACTCCCACAACTTTTAAGCGCCTGCTCTTCCTGAGCTCTAAAAACACTTGACAGCATGTTTACGTACCCAAAACAATCCTTTCCCATGGAATCTCACCAGTTTTATATGCCCTGGGAAATGAAGAACTGGAACATATTCAAAACAAGCAAATACACATAGTAAAACAAGCTGAGGGCTCAAATGGCTGAAATTTCTAGAGATGATACATAACAGAAGGCAATAGTAATTTGTTTACTATAATTCTCTATGCAAAATACAACAGCATGCTTCATAATCCAAAATATATATTGAATCTAATGGAAGAGCTGACATTAGGGAAAAGGGAAAAAGCAAAAATGTTGCATGAACCGGAAAAATGTTTTCATTCTTGAAAGGATATCATTTGGGTAATGATTATATGGAAATGTTGGATGAGTTCCAAGGTTTCTCCCCAACACCATACACTACTACACCTTCCAACTAATTACTTCCTGAATTTTTTTCAGGTAGGCATTTAAAAAAAGAAATCTCATCCTAAACTTCCACTGGTTTCTAAATGCCTAGTGACAAGTAGCATAATAGCCAACAAAAAAAGCATTTAGCTGGCAACTATTAAAGGAGCTTTTTACATTTGGCTTGAGGCTTTAAATATTAAACATACACTAGAGACTGCTAAAAAAAAAAAAAAGGATTATTTGCATTGCAGTGGCACAGGATGCCCAGTCACAGGTCAGGATCCCATTCTCCCAAGTATGCAATTAGTTTACGGCTAGGACTGGAAAAGAGCAGGAGTACAGCACTATATTATTTGTCGTGCAGCCTTGAACATTACAGCCTGACAGTAATGTCCCCCCCAAGAGGGGGACTCTTGGCCCGTCCGCCAAGGTTATAAACTGCCCTTTCTGAAGGAACTATTTCTTCACAGCAAAAGGGACCTTGGTTTAATATTTCATCTGAAGGACAGAACCCCTATTAGGGACAGGCTCAATCTTACTTCTGTTGAGTAAAGGTTAGCTGTAAATTTTCAAGGACTGCATTAAAAATCCTGGAATTTGACAGTACATGACACCGTATCAGAGCATTAGCATTGAGAATTAACACAAATATCAAAGTGGACCTTACAAAACAAGATTCTTCTGTGATTTCTCTTAAAAATATTCTAAAGTGTCTATATTAAACTCTTCAATGTTGTACAATTAGCTTTTCATTGCTTCACCTGAACTGCATGTTTTCACAAACTAAGCAAACAGTACAGCCCAGCATTTCCCAAATCTCAGGTTGCAGCCAACACAAAATAACGGAATATCTCCATTGGCTCACACTGAATTTAAAGGTGAGGTCTTAGAAATGTTTTCTACCTATTGAAGCACCTGCTAACATCAAACTAATACTCAAACAACTCAAAAAGCAAAGGATTTGAATTCTGTTGCCCTAGCTCTTACAGATCCATCTATAAAAGCTTTAATATTTCAAAAGGACACAGTAATATCTGCCACAATAGCTGTATTCTGTAAATACCTTGAAGAACTTAAGTTTCACTCATTCAGTTGCAGCCACGAATTTTCTCACTTTTGCATCTCCAAGTTAAGAAATTATTTTAATTGGACCTTTCGCCTTAAAAATACAAAAAACTTACAATATTAAGGCTAGTAGAAAGCATCTAGGGATGCTTTCAGTAACCATCATTTGATGAGTTAAAGACAAATGCTCTAGGTTTCATACGAATACAATTACAGGTTTTTTTCCCCCAGAACTTTCAGTCAGTCTCTTGCAAAGTAATGCCAATGAACTTGACAAGACATCAGATTATATTTGTCAGCTTTAATGATATAAATTTATGTTCATTAATTACTCCAGTCAATCACAAAGGAGAAAGTCAACTTTTCTGCCTAATATTTCTACTTTTCTTCATTGAACATGGCTTGCAGCAGTGGCCCAAATTTGCTAAGAACCTTTCAAAGTGAAATTACTGCCTCCAAAACACAAAAGCTAACACAAACCACCGACTTCACAGTAAGATCTATGACCTACATGTCAGGACATTGCACAGAATTAGGATTTGGTTATCAGAATGATTCTGTCCCAAATTGACATGAAAAGGCAGCAATCCAGCAAGAGGTACCTCATTCACGCAACTCCTCTCCCAATCCTCCACAGTTCAATTCACGACTTTCCCTTTTACCAGGACCCAGCTTCAGTTTTAATCTCCCTACCCATGTAAACTAACAGGTCATTCATCCTAAAAATAAGCAAGTATACTCATTAATTTATTCTAGCAGTTTCTTCAGTCAATGCAGTGGGCTGCGTCCTGAGCTTTGGAAGTCATACCAGCTCACAGTGCAAATGAGACCGCTTTTGTAGTCACACAATGAAGTCGTTTTCCCTTCACACTAACGAGACTTAAACCTATGACTGTTCTCCCCATTTTCAAGAAAGTTTAAGTAATTCCACGTGCCAACCAAAAAAAGAAAAATCATTTGTATCTCCAATGTCTCTTTTTATTTCTCCAAAGACAGCAACAATACCAGAAAAGCTACAATTGCTGCATTTTCCACTACAGCTCTACTTTTATTTTAAAAAATTTTGAGGGTGGTTTTTTTTTTTTTTTAAACTATAGCATTACTTCATTGGATAAAGCATTAATATCGATGCTACCCTGAGGACTCAAAAGGCATAATTTCAGAACATGATTTACTACCAAATGCAACTCCATGTGGATGTTGATGTGGCTGCAGTACCACCTGTGCAACGCTTTAACTTTGCTTGCTGCAAACAATGCTTATGCAACAGCAGTTTGTGTGTTTTGTAGTTTCCCCAACTCTATTTTCCAAAAGAGCGCAAAGAATTACACGATTAAGTTGTCTGAACTGCAGAGGAAATTATAATAGCAATGATAACAAAGAAAGCAACAAATTAAGTCACTCTTCACTCTCTGGATTACAAGTTTTCTCGTTCTGCTTTTACACCTCTGGAGAAGTTCAGCGTCATTAAGTATAAAACTTTTCAAGAAGTCTGAAGGGTTACACACAATCAGCCATAAAACCACTCTAAAAGAAGTTGACATGCCTGAAAGTTTTGTTAGCACCTAATATCCTCTGTGCTGATAATTATTTCCAGTTACTTTAAAAGGCCAAGTTAATGATTACACTCATAGTAACAGGTGTGGATTCTATACAGCTGGCAGAAATCCTTTCCTCTGCTAAATTATGCCTCGTTGCTATTCACCTGCAGAAACAGGAAGCCGAGTGCCCTCGGGAGAAGATTCAGACACAGAGCTAAGGATTATCCACACAGGTGTGATACAGCCCAAAAACATACCCCACCAAACAAGGCACACCCTTACAAAAGATATCAACGTTTCAGATGGTTTCAGACTAGTGTTGCCCAAGCACACACTTTATTTCCACTTTCTAAAAGTGCATTTTATACCCACCCTTCAAGGGCTTGAAGCAACTGTGCTCACGCCAGACTATTTAACATTGGCTGCTCCTGCAGCAGTGGTACAGTCGCATATTCAGTGACACTGAAGGGTTACTTTGTGCCGGCATCTCAGGAAAATCTGATCTCACAGTCCCCAGAGCCTGTAATGCTCTCTGCACAGCCAGGAGACATTAAGACAAAGCCTTCACTCTGCAAAAATTATTCTTCAGTAGGAAGATAAACACTGTCTCCCAGAAGATGCCACCAGGAAACAACCACATTTAGCTTCTGTCTGAGAATTTCAGGATTCTGTTAGAGGCTGCCCGGTGGCCCATCTCATCTTTCTACTGAAGGACAAATGAAGCCGATTTCATTTAACTACAGAAAACTCAAAAAAGCCTAGCAAAAATATAGTCAGGGTTGAAATAATCTACCAATATTTAATATGTTCCATATTGCCACACCAGACCTTCCCTTTCCTACATCTGCTGTAGGATTACGAGGAAGGAAAGAATTTTAGTCCACTGCTTTGAGAGTTTTGCAAGGAAGGTTCAAATTATTCAGGCCAGCACTTGATCTGTCACTCCAGGATTAGACAGCTACAGGTGATGAGGAAATCTGCATCAATATCTGCATTATTTTAATTGACTTTCAAATTGTCAAGGAATGAAATGCTGCTGCCAGAAGGACAGATCCCACAGAAGAACCTGTCTCACGGCAGCCAGCTGGAAGAGGCAGGAGTTAAGCCAACAGCTACAACATCAGTCAACAAGCAGCAACCTTGCTCACACACAAGGTAAGCAGGTTGCAGAGAGAACGCCAAGAGAAGCAGGATTTAAAAAAAAAAAAGAAAAGAAAAAAAAGGGCAAAAAAGCAAACCTTTCTTCCCTCTCTTCCCTCCCCAAACTCATGAGTGAGTGCAGTGAATCCTGCTTTAATAATACAGCTGTACACTAAATGAATTACTTTTTCCTATCATCAGGAATAAGGATGCTCAGGAGAGCTTACTAACTTGCAGCTCACCTCCATGTCCCAGTACTAGCTTTTGAATCAGAGCTAGCCCACGCGCTGCTGGCTCATGCTGCAGGCCCAGCAAGCTTGTGTCTGCCTGCAGTATGTGGCACAGCACAGCCACGATGCTTCATAAAAATCACCACCTGTCTGATGCTAAGAAAATCCTTAGATAACTTGCCTATAGCTTTTATCTAAAACAAAATAAATGTATTTTGGTGTCACGCCTATGTTAGACACCCTTTGTGGATGTGATACTTGCAAATCTAGACACAGTCACAGAACCAAGGCTGCCCCTACTTTCAATTTGAGAGGCCTTTGGTTTATTCAGGGTACTGCCACGGTAATTTTGCAACACAGACGGTCCTATCAGCATGTTTCATCCTCGCTCCCACATACGACCTTCTTTGGAGGCAACATCACCCAGGCCATTCTCCCTCTGCCAGGTCTAATGCCCCAGGTGAGTTTGCAGGGAATTGTTTGGGCCTCAGTGTCACCTGCATCTTCAAGCAAAGCCGGCTAGATGGGAGCGTTCGGTGGCTTCCCCTAAGCCATGGGAATGAATTTGCACAGGTGAACTATAACTGAAGGGTTTGCAGTTCATCAGCAATACCTCACAGTATGCAATACATGAACGAGGGCTTAGAAGTTGGACAGCCCGCGTACACATTACAAAAAAACAACCACCATAAAACAAGAACACTCCTAGTATACTGGGACACCAAATTAAGCACTGCAAATTCAGCAAAAGCCAGAAGCCCCTGAGCGTGACTTTCTCGTTTTATACAGCAGGCTTGGACAATGTTCAAAGGCCTGAGGACATGAACTTCTATCCCAGTGTGTGTCGGTGATGGGGATACTCGTGAATTATCACTTAAGTTATCTTCTATTAAGAAGGTCCCTTGCAAGGAAGAAGTCTCTGGGCACAAATCTAAGACAACACAAAGAAAGCTCATCTCTGGAAACTAATTTAGCTTCAAAGACCAAGCCTTGTAACTAGCTTTCTATCTTGACAGCATGCATAACATGAATCCACTTAAAAAATACGGTGTAACTGAGCTTTCAGAAGCAGAGAAATTTATACTACTTGCTTAAAAAAAACCAAAAAACCAACAACAACAACAACAACCATGTTTTCCTACTTCAGTGAAGGACCTTTCCAATGCCCAGTTGGGCAACTGTAAAACCATACATCTTCATCGTACTCTGAAGTTTAAAAACCACACAGTTTAGCTTGATGACTTAGAAAATGGTCTAATTGAAAAAGATTCTGGAGTTCAAACAAAATGCTCTAAGCTTTCTCCCCGTGGTTTGCAAAGGGAGCTTTTGGTGGGTTTGGTTTCAGGTTGTTTTTTGGGTTTTTTTGCACTTTAATGCAATATTCATTAGTTATTTGCCTCCTGATCTAAGGTTTCAATTCCAAAAGCTGTTTATCATCAGCATAACATTTTGAAGTGGATGCAAACCAGAAGCCTGCTTATAGCTCTGAGATTGCTAGGTAACAACCAGTACTCCTCCATCCCCCACTCACCTTCTCACCCCTACACACCAGCACTTTGACTAAGACCAGCAGTCCAACACTGCACCACGTGTCACTCCACAACTTCAACATGTTTCTGACTTACTGAGGCATCTCTCATGCACCATTACTAAGTCACTTGCTCTGTAAGTAAGATAGAAAAAAAGACTAGAGGATGCAGAAGACATTCAAGAAGAGGACAGGTCAAAACAACGCTTTATGTAATAGGAAAAGGCTTTTCTGCATTCTGCAAGCGTATCAAGTAATGCCCGTCATTCACTTTGTGATCAGCGTATATCAGTTTGACAGTTAAAGATTTCCAGATCATACAGGATCTTGCAATATATTGTATTTTTTCTTATCTTGTTGATTTATACAATGGTTTACTAATTAGTAGCTGTCTGACTGGAATTGAGTCTCTGGAGCAAACATTGCCATTCATATCATAATGATATTAGCCAAAGACATTCTCAAGCCTCTTCTGGGAGATCATTCATTTCACAGGTATATTAACTTCTTGT
>NW_008795672.1:2983204-2991622 GCF_000699145.1 Aptenodytes forsteri | reverse complement strand
TCTCTGGGGAAAAAAATAAGCACATCTAGACACAGGAGATATGATTTATCTCCAAATTAAACAGAAAATAACTTTATTAATCCATATTAGAATATGGCCTGTGTCTTAAGGCAAATCCAGGTTAGAGTACTGCACCTTCACCTCAACTAGTAAGTGCAGGGAAAAGTACAGATGTAGGTGGAAATAACATCATAATATTTGTCTTTAACAAAATCCAAGCAAGTTTGGATTTAAACCAGAATTGTTCATTCTGCCTTACATGACAGTAAGCAGATACTAATGTCTATTCCTACTCCCCATTACTATAACTAAAGTCAAACATGACATTGAAGATTTCCAAAAACATTCCATTCGGTGCGAGGAGGCTTCCTTACACTGAAAGTAATGAGTCTCATTCTGCAAGTTATCCTATTTAATTTTATATACACCTACAGAATCAAGTATGAAAAAACAATTAAAAAAATAAGAACTATCAAACTGAGGGAGTATATCTGCTTTGTAAATAGTCCTGAGACAAGACCCACTCTCAAGAAGGAAGAGCTCCCCCACCCCCCTAACAAACAGGGCAGGTGGGAGCCTGAGCTCTAAGAAGTAGCCCCATCTCCTCTGGTGCCCATACAACTCGTTGGGGTACATATCACAGTAACCCCTGGGCCTCCTTGATTAATCCCTGCACCTCCTTGATTAAAGGAGAAGTAACTACAATCTCCCTACCACAACCATCGGGGCAACTACCAGTCCTGCTCAGAAAGCCCATATCCATTTCTCGGCCATGTGCAGCCTGGCCCTCACGATACCACCCTGAGCTGACAGGTCACACAGTTTTCCTTCCATAATAAATATCAAAGCCACAGCTGCAGCAAGTTGCATCCTTAGGCAGCAATCAGTTCTCAGTGTTAGCAGGATGCATTCGTAGGCCGACTGGCAAGATTCCCCCTGAGAGCTCTTTCCAACCTAGTGCATCTGATGGCAAGGGGCAGTGACAGATGACATCAAGCGATCGTCTGTCACTGCCCATGAGAGCTATATTCGCACACAAAATTATCGCTGTTGCAATTCTTGCAAGCCAGCAGAAGGGGAAAAAAAGAAAACAAAATGCTGAAGTGAACAGTATCAACTGACTGGTAATACCCCCCTTGACCCCTAAGTGGAGTCCTCTTGACGCTCACAGGTAATTCTATTCGGTCCGATCTCCATTCTGCTGAAACACCCAGGTTAAATTGAGTTTTGTCATTTCCCAGATGTTATTGAGCTTCAAAGCCTGGTACCCTCTCCTTGCACATACCCCTCTTACGTAGAAACACATTACTGGTATATTCAAGCAAACTCCATGCATGTGAACGGTGTTTATGAAGAGCTCATTGCCTAGCCAGCGAAAGGAAAACTCTCCACCTTTGCAGATAAGAAACACAGATGTGAGAGAAAGGGGCTTTTATTCAGCAAGCCACAAGGCAATGCTTTTCTTGAATTATATGAAGTTTGTGTCTTAAATTTACTGGATCTGCAATGGGGACAAAAGTAGCCTTTTCAGTTCGAGCCTTTAACTTGAAACGATGCTATTTTGTTTGGCATGTGACTCTACAGCTCATAACACGCTTGTTCCCATATTCTCAGGCTAATTCTGTAAATCATTAAGAGCATTAATTAGTGATATCAATATATGAACATTCAGACCACCCAACAATCTATATTCCAAACATAAAGCCAAGCCAATTAAACAACATATCTAATGATGCTAGGATATTATACTAAATGGAGCAGATTTACAATTTCTGAAACAGTCCGTTAAGATTATGTGTGAAGTGCTTTTAATTGCCCTATATCTTACTCTTTCAGTCATACCCATATAATTGGCATCTTTTTAGTCTCTGGGGAATTTACTGTCAACTTACAATGCCCTCATGATTCAGAGATTATCCTCATGTTGGTGTCATCGTCATGTAGATTAAATTCAAATGTACAAAATTAATACACAGCTGAAACAGCTCAGTTTCACCAACCGCAGATACAGACATTAAAGCTCCATGCTTCAAATCCCTTTTTTGAATCAGGCAGAGTGAGATTGGGGCGTAAGTCTCTCTAGACCCTGAGGGATCTCGTATTGGTCAGTCACCCTCTTATTTTATACAACAGGAAAACTGAAGTATGCTGTTCTCGCTCTAGGAAAAGGTTCACAGAAGAAAGTCTAGTCGGAGTCACCAGCTGGATGCTTCATTTCCATCTCTCACTTTTTCTGTTCACCTCCCAACCCACTTTGGAAGCAGGAGGTGCGACCTGCCAGCCACCACCACGCCCTGCACTGTGCAGTCAAAGCTGAATGCCGGACTCAAGTCTGAGAATCCCAGGAGGCAAACGCAACTCCAGGTGTTGGTCAGCCGTGCTTCAGGGGCTATAGTCTGTGGCCACACAGAATTGCAATGGCAGTGTGAGCCAAACATGTCTTAAGTCTTATGACACAGGACTGTTTTAGCAAGTTTGGACTCGTATTTCAAGTCCTTGAAATCCTCAGATGCCAACAACGCCTGAAACTCGTCTACAGAGCACCATTTTGAGATACCACCAATACTAAAGAACTATTCCTTAGGCTCTGAGCTGAGACTGTTGCCGACCGGCACTTTTGACTTAATTCATTAAAATTACACTTCTGTCTCTCATTGTTCTGGTAATATACTACCATAGCAACAAATGAGAAGCTGCAAATTATACACGTGACTCTGAAAGGAAGTGCACAGTTCCTGTATATACAAACTTTGATCTACTGCAGGATGGTCAACAGCATCTGTTACTCTAATATCCCACATTATTATAGCCATTTAGCTAAACAGATCATACAAAGATTGTTCCATTAGCCATCTTCCTGGCATAAATCCAGGGAAGTTGCTGAGTGGCCATGACCGAGTACCAGCATAAATCCAAAGGATTTGGACGGACGGCTGTGGCTAAATGCCTGCGTTCTTCAGTGGTAGGAGCCTTATGTTGTTATTTCCAGGCTCACATTTTTAGCTAAATATTATACATGCATTTGAGCACTCTGAAGAAGGCGACAAAGTGACATGTCATATACAATTATGTTTGTAATTGCCAGTCCAACCATATGCAAGTCTCCTTCACATTTTAAACCTGCTCTGAAGGCAATCTGTGAAGAGCTGTTTTAACATAAGATGGATGTATCAGAGTTGCAGAGCCCATGTGCACTGTACAGCCCATCCAGAAACCAAAAAGAAATGGCAAAAGCCGTCCTTCTGCACAGGCAAAATCTCTGCATGAGAAAACAGGACATGTGCAGGACACACAGATACGAATCGAGACAGAGCTGTGTACATAGATCCTATCGGTTCTGCATGAAGCAGAATTGGAGGCAGGAGGAGCAGTGAGAGGAAGGAGGACACACAATTATAGCCTGAACCCCGGTAAGTCCTGCATGAAATGCCGGGGGCGGGGGGAGGGAAGGGGCCTTCACTCTGCCTTATGAAATGTCTTATGTTACTTCTCAACTAAGAGAAAAGGCATTTTCAAGGAATTAAGAGATCTTGTTTCAACAGTCAGCTTTGCAACAGGACTTCTGAAGAGGCTAAGATACTTTCCCCCGCCCGCTGTAACTATAAGAGTAGATAATTCTCCCCTTACACAAAGGCTATGAAGCCAGAACGATTTTTGTCAGTGAAATGTAGGAACACTATGGAGATGAGTGCAAATACATCAGACCTATTTCAGTCTGCAAGTCAGAACGGCTGACTTGACCTCCAGCTTTCTTTATCTTACCTATACCCCCTTCCTGTGTACCCTTCTTGATTTCAGTAAAAATATTGATTGAAAGTTCAACATATGTGAAAGCAGGACCTAAATCTGGATATGCAACACACTGATATGCAAAAGATACTGGTATGAGTTGTTGGTGACAAGATACATCTGCAGTCAGTATACTGAAAACCTACTTCTGGCAGCAGAAAAGCAGTGTCACTTTTCAAACTGATTTTCCACATTTTAAAATATACTGTATGCAAGTCTAATGAGAGAAGCTTTTCACCTCATCCATCTAGTATGCATGACATCATTATGCTCAAAGAGTACTACTGCAGCGTCTCTGACAGGCTCTCCCCAGCAACTTTCACTGACAAAAGTGTGTATAGGTTTCTGTCTTCTGGTACGTCTGCAGAAGGGTACAATGCAAAGCCAGAGATTTATCTGAGATAATTTTAGACTATGACATTTGCTGATAACATCCGACATGAATAGGTCAACTTACTCTGCATACAAGTAGTTTACAACCAACTCAAAACCGCACACCGCAGAGAGGATGTACTTTCCACCTACAGAAAGCACGCAGTCTACTGAATTCCTTTGAATACAATTTTTACAGGGCACCGATAAACACGTATTATTTAAAACACAATTGCTAAATCATTTTTCTTTGCTGTCAAGTACCAGTTACTTATTAGCCACCTCACTGAATTATGGACCATTGTATTATCATAACCAACCACATTGCTTTTGAGGCAATGCTAAGAAAAAGCTATTATGGATCCAGACCTAAGGACAATTCAACTTCGGGGGAAAAGCCTCGAGCTAGAGAACTGAAAGACAAAGTTCCAGCTATCTTCAAATCCCAAGAGCATCATAGCAACCAGATATTTTCCTGGGGCAGGGGAAGCATATATGATATTTAATGATCCAGTCTAGTCCTCTACTGTGGTATGTGACTGCTAGGAAGAGGAAGACAACTGCAAGACTCAGACTGTCCTTGGAACAGCACTGTTGCTGCTCAACACGCATGATGCCAGCTTCCCTTCAAGCATGTTTGGAAACTTTCAATTACAGCATGGGCTAGTGACAGAGTGAAGATCTGGTTATGGAAGACCGGCTGGCAGAAGCACCTGGCAGATGACTAAGATGCGCCACCGCAACATGGACTTCAGCGGCAAGGGAAAAAACAGCTCAGGAAGTCCTAAGGCTTACCTTCATTTAGAAGGATGTTCTTCACAAACAACATAGTCCTATGCTTATTTTAATATTTAGCAAGCAAATCTGGATTAAAAGCAGAAAAAAACACCTCAATTTCACTCTATTTATTTCTTTATTTTTAGGGAAATTACAGAATAAAGCCACCTTTCCTAAGATACCGTATTGTTCTTAAAGTTCCCTTAAATACAGAATATTTTTATTTTTCCCAGTCTCAAAGTTAAAAGTGCCCAAGATAAATTACAATAGTTTTTCTAATGGCACTCCCTGCATATTTTTTGGCCATATTCCTAACTTTCAGGCACTAGTGTTCCACTTCATAGTACTTTTTCTTAAATAAGGCCTTATGTCTAGCTGTCCTGAGTAAACCCAGAGCAGCTAGAATAAGAGACAAAAAACTTCCTTCAGAATTTTGTTACTGTTTTAACAGGGGCTTCAATGAGCATCACTTAGTACCAGACAGCTGTACCCTGCTAATCAATATTTTTATTATTACTCTTGTTAAACAGCACTTACTGCTGTTTATCAGAGATAATCAGCTCTCCGGGTAGTAAACCACCTGTCCAAATTATCCATAGTCCTCTTATGTGAGACATATTGTACAGGTAAATACATTACAGTTTACACAGTTTATTCAACGTACTGCGATCAGCAAGACAGCATTCGCCTAGGTCAGCTGCGAGTTAGCCTTCAATAAACATTACCTGAAATAGCTGGCAGCACAGCTGTGCGATATCGGCTAACAACCCACAGACTTCTCCAATTCTGAGGCAGACTTTGTTATCTGGATGGTGTCTGCATAGGTCGTAGCCGCGGCAGTAGCAAAAGGCTTAGTAAAGCTCTGCAGGCACACTGTGACTGGCCTTGAAATCAGGGGTAGGTTCTGGTAATCCCCAGCCCCCAGACAGTACCAGGGCTCTTTGGGATGTGGAGCAGGGGTAGAATTTCACTTTTCATGTGTAACTGCAGCCTTGAAATAGCAATGTTATATATACCCCCACAGACAAAATTGTTATTGGGCTAATTGGACAGCTGAGTGTTTAACATGCCCTGGAGATTCAGGATTTAAATATGTTCTTCAACCACTAACAGCTCTCTTCTACAATAGTACATCTTGTTCCTCTCACACGATGCAGAGTGCATCTTGGATAAAGGCATGTGCCAGTCTTAAAAGCAGGCTCAATCTCCCCACTAAAAATTCAGATACTGGAAGTTACTTTTCCTGGGATATGAATGAAGACAGAAACCTAAATCCTGTATGTCACAGTTCCTACTCCTTCCCCCCAGTGCGAGTGTATGGGGAACAACTCGACATCAGTAGAGCTACAATATCATAAACTCGGTATCAGAGATGAGAACATACATCTATTATTGTTTTTTGTTAATAACTGAAGGATGACGTCAAGAAGTCATAATACACTGGAAAACTTACCTATGTGGAAAGATTAATTAGAAGAAATAATGAAGATGAATACTCATTTCCTGTTTAGTGAAGAGCCTTAACTCTGGAAAGATGAAAAAGGAGGTTTGCCTACTGACAGCACATGCGTCTGCACACGTACACAAAACACAGCCAGGGGAAGGCACAGCCACTTCAGACATCTCCCCTCTTTTGGCGGTTTGACGCCCTCCAGAGCTAGTTCAGAATTTTAATTGCAAAACCACTGCCTGTGGAGGAGATACAGTAGCACAAAACATCAGGAAAACTGAAAGCCAGGCTGTAGACAAGAGACTGTACACGCCACTGGCAGAGGCTGCCTGAAGATTTTACAGACCTTCTAATCCAGCAGAATATTTGGAGGAGACTGGCAATATAAACAGCATCTGTATAGTTAGAAATGCTCAAAAACAATAGCCACACAGACACACACAGTGAACCTAAAACTCTCACGATCTGTAGCATGAGGTTGGTTTTGTGTCTTCCCAGTACTGGGATATATAATGAAAGTTGTTGTTAAAGCAAAGAAGACGGGACTGAAAGACGATTCTCTAGGAAAGGATCCTACAGAGCGTCTTCTGTCCTTACACACTAACCCCAAATCAAAAAGGAAGGCAGTGTTGTACAATGGAGTACTTTGTTATCACTGTACATACAGGCCAAGGGCTTTATCATTTCTCCTCTGCGTGATGCCAACTGCAAGTGTGCAGAGCTGCTGTAAAATACCAAGACTGTAGGAGTAAGCAAAAGGCAGGAGAAGGAAGCAAGGGCAAGTCCACATTTTTAATGGTAGAAAGCCTTAAAGCAAGTAAGGCAAGTATTAGTGCAAAACTGACATTTATTGCCAGTCACTTGTGTTTCAAGAATGTTTTTCAAACTCCTTAAAAAAAAAAGGAACTAGAACTTCCAAACACATTTATCACAGAACACTGACTACTAGTGGAGTGCATACGCTCACAGGAAGATCACACGTATGGAGACAGAATACATGTTATCTAAAGATCATTATTTTCAGTGCACTATCTCTTAAAGAGGTGGGGGTTTTTTTAAATAAACAAAACAGCATGGTGGGGAGGGGAAACACCTAGGATATGAAGCATTAGTGAGACCTGTCTGAAATGGCAGAGTTTCAGCAGAGAAGGCAATCTGACAGGCATGCCGAGAGATCACTTATCCTCCCAGCGATCAGGAAAGCTGGTGTCCTAGAAGCCAATTTTTGAACTGTGCTAATAATAGGTCAGTCAGCAAAGCCAATGCTGCATATTCAACCAAATCTATGTACAAGCTGCGGGCATGAACACAAGAGACTTTTTTAATTAAGGAGGAGAAAAGAGACTGAAGGCTAACTTATTACACACCATTGTCTCCATTTACCGCAAGCCCTCCTCAGCTAGAAGACATTAACATCTCTAACACCAAAGCACACGTACTGCAGTGGGTTGGAACCACGCTGTACCAGGTGCTAATTAGGCAGTAAAACAGCATCCCTGCTGCAGTCCTACTCACAGAGGGCTTCTCAAATAGACAAAGTCAGGGCAGAAGTGGGAACGGGCACAGGGACGCAGAGCAGCCCCATTGCTGAGTTATGGCAAATCATGACCAAGAAGAGGCAAGTACCCAGGTCTCCCGACTCCCAGCTGTTTCCTAAAAGCAGACATTGCTATTAGTTAAGGCCAAGTATATACTGAAACATTAAATGACATGATGACCTGATGAGGTGTGAATGGTAAGAAAATTCTTATTTAAGTCACATAGCATTTGAAAGCTTGACAGGCATCCATTAAAGAAGTCACTTCAGTGTATGCTAGTCAACTTGGCCACAAGTTTTCTTCACTGAAATATTTAAGCTGAAAATTGTAACAACAAAACAGTTTCCAGCAGCCAGATCATGAAGGTCTCTTGCACAAAAACTCAAGTTTCCAGTTTTTTTGGTTTTTGTTTGTTTTTTTTTTTAAATAACATTTACAGTTATCTACAGCCAAAGCTTACCAAGTCTCAGCCCATCTAAACAAAAAACAAAC
>NW_008795672.1:2962524-2981115 GCF_000699145.1 Aptenodytes forsteri | reverse complement strand
TCGAGGTGGGGCCTCCACAGTGCCGAGTACAGGGGCACGATCACTTCCCTACTCCTGGGCCACACGATTCCTGATACAGGCCAGGATGCCATTGGCCTTCTTGGCCGCCTGGGCACACTGCCGGCTCATGTTCAGCCGGCTGTCGACCAACACCCCCAGGTCCTTTTCCGACAGGCAGCTTTCCAGCCACTCTTCCCCAAGCCTGTAGCGCTGCATGGGGTTGTTGTGGCCGAAGTGCAGGACCCGGCACTCGGCCTTGTTGAACCTCATACAATTGGTCTGGGCCCATCGATCCTGCCTGTCCAGGTCCCTCTGCAGAGCCTTCCTACCCTCGAGCAGATCAACGCTCCCGCCCAACTTGGTGTCATCTGCAAACTTAATTTATCACACGGGTCCTTCTGATAAGAAGCTTTCTTAGCTTTGGTATTATTTCTGTTCATGCTGGTTTGACACCAGAGAATGTGCGTATGTAGATTATACATAATGTTTTTACAGAAGTCCATGAAGAAGCACCACAAGTACTGGAGCACTGAGAATACAAGTCATCTAATACAGAATTTGCTACTAATAAACCAAAAACCCCCACTCCGTAAAGACCTAAATATACAAGTCTTTTTCAGTGCCTGGTAGAATGCCAGGGTGGTACATGGATCTAAGTCGTTCTGACTCCTGTGTTTTACAGATAAAGCAAAGGCAAATCTATTCATATGACAAACCGTGTCATAGAGGTGTGTCCAATATTCATTATCAAACAGTATTAATAATAAGAGATGTTGACTGCTGAAATGCTAGACATGCTAAAAGAATGAGGAAGAGCAGCAAGTTTTTCATTGTACATGTTAAAATAATCCCTTATGTGGAAAGACATGCAGCATCTTTTCTCATTCAATTAATAATATTTATAATCTCAGTTCTTCAAAGGGTCTAGTTATTTAGCCTTTTTTTTTTTTTCGTCTCCTCCTTTTACGTGCCAGAAAGAAAAGTGTGAATACATGTTTAATGATGCACTTCTTGGATGTTTTCAGCAGTGAGATGCATCACTGAGCAGCCTTGCTCTTGACTAAATTAAGCCAAACAGTTGGGGTTTGGAGGAGGTATTTTTAAACCTAGTAGTATTAAATATTACATTAGTCTCATTAAATTATTAGGTATATTTTAAATATTGGTTTATTAACTTCAGCCTTTATTGCATGCTTGTCAAATGTACTGTAAAACATATAAAGATGTAATGAAAAGATCTTTGACCCATAGGGCAGTACAAATATTGACCCAATTGTTTTAAAGCTCCAATTCAAAACAGCCACAAAAGAACTCTCTTAAATAAACACAGCCAAAATCCCCAGCAGCTGGAAAAAGGCCACATCTTCTTTCATTTGGATGAGGGCAATGGGATTGCCACAGAATTTACAAACATGCTGAAGCCAAGCCTAATCCTACAGAATCCTATCTACTGCGGGCACAGCCCTCGGGCTCCACTTCACACATTCACTCTGCCGTCTGTGTTGGGTTTTCAGGCCCAAAGAAACTCACGATCACCTCAGGACACAAGAGGGGAAAGGACCTTCCAGGTCAGAAAAATCCTCTCCTCTTATCATAAGGAACCACTTCATGCAGTCTCATGAAATGAGAAAGCTCCAGCTCAAGGTACAGTATTTTTGCTACAGGCTCTTGTAGCAAGCTCATATGCTGTGTCTGAGCTACAGCATATTAATACCAGTTCTGTCAGCCACGTTCACACATAAAAACAGGCCTATCCCTGTAAGAGGAGAAACTACCCCCACTCCTTCCCCTGAAAATTGCAAAACTGTTATTACTGAAAAGCTGTACAGCTTGAGTTTCTCTGCCTTTAGATATCCTCAGCCTGTCAGCCTGAGCAAGCCAGAGCTGGGGGAAATACCCAGGTACTTCTGTACTGCTGTGGTCTCATCACCCCACCTTCTCTCAAATACACATAGAAGCTTGAACTATGAATTGCGCAAGCTAGCCTCTGAAGCGGGCTCCTTCCTGATAAACCATTCAGCTGGGCTGTGCTACTGCTCTAATGGCAACCAGCACAGGAGGGAAGCTTCAGCCACACATCCCCTCCGATGGAGTAAGTATCACCTCAGCACTTGCAGTAGTTTCTCAACACAAACTTCCTTTGGACAAATGGAATCATCATCTGTTTACAACAGCATTTCTGCAGAAGGCATTGGAAATCGCTGTTGACTCCCCAGGACTGAACACTTAAGTTTAGTTTCACGACACAGACTGTTAGCTGATCTCTTTTCATGGTGCCGTGGATGGGACTGGGTCTGCATCCTCTATGTTTTCGGCAGGTTGCCATGTCAGTGTGGTAACCTAGCTTTAAAAATAAAGAAGAATAAATCAGTACGTGCTAGTGAGATGAAAAGGACAGCATATTATACCATCCTCTGACTTTAAAAAACCGAAATGGCTCCCCCATAAAAGCAATTAGTTGCTTTCCTCCTTTTACTCCTTTTCTTAGGCAGTGTCAGAACTGCACTGAGTCAATGACTAAGTGTCTTCTCCTAACATCCATTTGATTGTGTAACATAACTTCCAGCTAAAGGATGCAAGAATAATAATGCACAAACTGTCTGACAATACATATTTCTTCTCCTACTCTGCCTATGCACCCATTGATATATTTATTCACAGACAGAAATCACAGTCTTTCTCTGGCTTTGCTTTGCTAGCTAGGCTAAACACACCAAATGCTTCCAGCCTCTTCCCATCTCCTTGAGAAATGCTTTTTATTATCACTCCTTCTTATTCTAGCAGCTGACTTACTCTTCACCTGGTCGAGTTTTGATTTATCTTTCTTCAACGCTCATGACCAGAATAAACAAATGAAAGAAATGGCATTCCTGTATTTTTTTAAAAAAGAGTAGCAAGGAACTGAGATATGTTTTAGTCGGGTCATAAAAATACGACAATGCAATGAATATTGTCTGGTTTTGCTATAGTTAAGAAACATTACAGAAACAATAAGATATAACAGACGCTAGCTTGTCACACTAATTAATTTTTCTTTTTTAAAACCCATGTTGAGAATCATTCAAGTAATAATATGAAATCAGCCAACACTCTGCATACAGATGAAGCAAATATTCTAGAACCTTCAGCAAGAAAAGAATTTCATACTGAAAAATACAATTAAGATCAGAAAGCTGTCCTGCCATCTGTTTAAAACAAAAAGTTTTAAATTTCCTTGTTGTTATCAGAAAATAGCAAAACACTATGTATGACTTCATTTTGGAGGATTATCTTTACTGATGACAGCAAAATATACTTAAATATGCAAATACACCGTAAGCATGTCAAACTGCAGGATACCACATGATTATCAAATTGTAAGATCAGAGCTTAAGTAAACTTAACAGACCTTCACTGCAGGTATGATAAATTTCCTTGTTGTTATCAGAAAATAGCAAAACACTATGTATGACTTCATTTTGGAGGATTATCTTTACTGATGACAGCAAAATATACTTAAATATGCAAATACACCGTAAGCATGTCAAACTGCAGGATACCACATGATTATCAAATTGTAAGATCAGAGCTTAAGTAAACTTAACAGACCTTCGCTGCAGGTATGGCCATACTAGGATGGACAACAAAGGTGAACCTAGCACATAAAAATCAAAGAGAAACGGCCCGCGGTCAGAAGAACCTGTATGCATTTTCATCCTAGGCTACTGTTTACTCTGCTGATAAAGTCATTCAAACAGAGAAGTTTGATCAACCGCTTTTTAATGTGGCTCTTGTTAATGTCCAAAAGCAGTCGTGCTGGACTTGGGTACCTGGCACGACACACTGGAGCCAGCCCAAACATAATTAAATGGTCAAATCACACACAGTCACGAAGAAACGAGCAAGGCACACGGATACTTATTTTGCATTGAAGCAGTCTTGAGCAATTAGTTTACTGTTTGCCTTGCCTATAAGTTGTCAGATGTCCACTCTGCTGCAAAGCAGGCTTCTGGGGGCTCTTTGTCTCTTCAGCCTGCCTCCTTTCCAAGTTCTGTTCCTGCTCTTAGAAGTAAATGCTGAGAGGATGACTCCGCTAAGCCTGGCTGCCACAGATATCTTCATACCACAAGAATGGCCATCCTTACAGTCTTTCACATGTGGCGTAACCTAAGTGGCATGGATCTGAAACTACAGACCTAGGATGATTATTAGGAGCGTATGGCTCCTGCAAGCATGAAATTTGCTACTAACTAACTTATCAGAAAGCTACAGGGGACAGCAAGAGAAGAGTCCAGACTGGTTACATACATAAAACTTCTTGGTAAGAATTACTTTATTGGCAGCCTTTTTGATCCAGCATCTGTTCGACTCCAGCGTTATCCAGACTCGCCAATTGGGCTGCAAACCCTGCGAGGATTGCTGGTTCATGGAGAACTACAAGATGGGGTCAGTGACACTGATGGAGGGCTGCACTGAACATACATCTTTACCAGGAACTCTGAGCTCTGACTGCATGAAGAACAATCTGAAAGACTGTCCAGATACACTACTAGACACCAGACACAGTATTTTTTTCCTTTCTCTGCAACAGAGAACAAACAGAAAAGGAAGGGAACAAGAAAACAATGCAAGCAGCAGCTCAACCAGCCAACAAGTTTGAGAAAGCTGCAGAGCTACAACCACCGGTTCCCTAAGCTAAATAAAAATTTAACACAGGGGGAGCGGCTTTTTTTGTTTTGTTCTTCCCCCACCCTGCCCAGCGATTCATGTAATTTTTGTATAACTTTACTGGTAAGGCAACAGCAACCAAAGAAGCCAGATTCCTAATTTAAAAGCCATACCATTATCCAGGCAGTAATTTACTGCTTTGCACAGTGTCTGGCAAACAGGACAGTGGAATGGCTAGAAAGATGACTGCTACTCGTGCCTTGTCTCCATACCCGTTTGTAGTCAGGTCCCAGGAAAACGTGTCTGACCAAGGATGCTGGCAGGCAGGCTTCTCACAGTTCACCACTTTGTCTAGCAAGGCCTATCCTTCCATACTCAGAAAATAACAGGCCCTGGTTATGACAAAAGGAATTGCTTAAAAAATAATAACTGAGGGGAAAAAAGAGAAAGCAATCACATAGAGGGTGTATTGTCCTGATATTATTTCTTCACGTAGTTCCACTGTCATCACAAGATCACTTTACACAAAGAGAAGGAAATTAAGAGAATTTCCTATATAACCTTCTTTTTCAATATATTTGTAATTTCACAATAAACGTGAACCCAACCATTCTCTGCAACAGCAGAAAGTGGCATTTCCTTCCTGGTCCTTGAACTATCAGCACCCCAAAAGAAATATATTTACTTTCTTTAAATAGATACTGCTAGGATGGGGTTTAGAAACAAGCTTCACCTAGTTGTCATGAATTATTAACCAGAAAAAAATCCCTCTTGTTGCCCTTTACAGAGGCTTGATTTGCAAGTTTAAAAATCAAACTGACACTTACATCTCTTGTACAAATACCCAACCTTTTAACAAAATGCTCTGAGCATTATAAATACATTTTTTTCATTAATATGAGAACAACAAATCTATAAATAGCTATTCTTCACAGAATTGCTTCAAGACATTGTTTTTACAGACAACAGTAGGAAACTGAAGGAGGTCTTAGTGCCAAACAAATTAAAAGTGAAATAAACTCTCCAATCAACTCTGGGTTTCCATTTATTATTACAAAGTTCGCTGTTATTTTTCAGCTTATACGATTAGTTTATGCAAGGGAAGGAACAAAACCGAAGACTGCACTGTGTTCTGGCATAGCTACTGGGTTGCTATCAGTCATACCCTTCAACTTCTGAGGGCGTTCACTTTGCTTCTTTGGGCAGTAATTTAACAACTCTGGACTGTCAACAGATGAACCCGCTATTAACAACCACCACCGTGTACAAGCACAAGCAAAGAAAGACAAGATTTTTATTACAACTCCATGGTATGATTTCCAAATGCACTAACTCAAAACTGTGCTCCATCTCCTCTAAAAAGCAAACAAGGAAGATAAATACGATTTAATGTAATAGCAAGTTGCCTGTACAGTCTGCACATTTAATGGTTGCTACCTCCTCAAGCAATTTTTGCACTTGTATCTAAACATAAAATCAACAGGAACTCCTGAAAAACAGCTACGCAACCGGTAAACCAGGTTTCCATAGCCAGAATACTACAAGTACGCATTTAGTCATTTTGGCATATACTCCAACACAAGGCCAAAGCTCAACCACTACCAAGTTCTAACACCATTTTCAACAGGGAACCGGTTCAAGTACTTACTTGAAAATTCATCTGTAAAAAAAGGAGGAACTCATTCAGTTCCTAGTTTTGACACAGTATTTTGCTACAACAATTGCAACAATAATTTTCTATTATATGTCTGATATGGTATATGAAACAAACTGCATCCAATTGCTCAGAGCACTTTTTCACCCCAGTGCAGCTCCACAGTCTCGAACAGCTGGAAACACGACGGTGCTGATTTCAAGAGGTGACACGGACGTGAAACTGGAGTAACGCAGCAATGAATCAGGCCATGAGCTTTCCCAACAGCTCCCCAGCCATAATAGTGATCTAAGCATACCGGAATGTTTTTAAAAGACAGTAAGTGTCCAGCGAGGATTAGTAAGAACTTAGTGACGTGGCCCACCAGGCATGGCCAGGGAGCACGCGGCAGTTCAGGAGGAAGAATTCAAAGGGAGCTCTGGCCTATGGGAATTCTGGGTCTGCTGTGCACCACAGCCAAAATCCTCAGTGAACGGAACGGAAAACAGAGAAACCACAAGCCAACCATGAACCACAACAGCATCCCAAATGGATCCTTGCCTGTAAACCAGGACAATTATACACCTCACTGGCCATCAGATCATTAACATGGCTGGAAATTACCAAGTCTTCCATTCATGTCTCCAAGTTTTGTGCGCCAGGGATGAGCCACAGGCCTGCTGTATTTGCTCCCCAGAAGAGCAGAGGAATGTATACTGATGTAATGCTTGCCTGCTGTGCCAGGACTGGCATGCAAAGCCTCCTGATTCCTGCCCGCCACACCACAAAAAACAGAAAGAACCATTCTGGAGCAGGAACCTTTGCTCTTACCTTATTTTGATCTGTCCAGTAAAAGAAGAATCCCTGTGGATCTGTTCTGAGAATAACTGGAGTCACAACAGTGGAGTCCTGGAAGAAAAAAAGGACAAACAAAAAATCCACGTCAGCACACAGAACACATAATTATGCACTAGCTGCTTTGCCACCCATATTAATGAATTGCAACATACAAAGACTGAATTTGCCTAGGAAACCTGGAATAATATCCACTACATTAAGACTTTTGTCAATTACTTTCCATTAGTATTTTTCTATTTTTTCTACAATCCGACTATGAAGATTTTAGTAATGGAAGTATATACATTCCACCCCACCTCCAAATCAGTTGGGAACTTGTCTACTCTGGTAACATCCATAGCTCGAGTCATTTAAAACCAAGCACATTTGTAAGTACCGTAAGTAAGGCAACCTGGTTTCCTACATGTTCATGTATTCTGACTGACAGCAGGTACCTGACTCGGGAGATACAAGCTCTACCCGAAGCCCTTCCCGCAGGTGGGCGTTCATTACGTGTCTCACCTATTGGGATTCCATGGTGCCTAACAATAATTGATATCAGTGCAGCCTGGTCCTAATAGGATTCCTCCTCTCTTTCCTCTACTATTTTTCACAACATCTGTAAAAACGCCGTTGTCTTGAGACCTCTACCTGTTTGCCAAATTCGATTTAAAAAGTTATGGAGGGGGCACAGAAAGGAGGACAAGCAGACAGAAAAATTGCTTAAGCCTTATCTCCACAGGAAACCAGGCTAAACACACAATTCCTCCTCAAAAAGGATGTATATTTCTGTTAAAGTGTTATAGATATTACAGCTTTAGCATTCACCTACTTCCAGAGCAGCAATATGTGAGGTCACTCTACATTCCTTTAAGGAAAAAAATGGGCTCTAATAATATTTAAATCAAATACATTTAACTGTGTTTTTTGTAACTGCAAATAAAGTTGATGGAAGTGACATTATCATAAATAAATAAAAACTTATGCAAGCGCCATTTCTGAGGCAAGAAGATACTACTTGTCCATATTATGCCACCAGCACAGTCCTTTGCGACAGAGTACCGAACTCCCAGCAACGGGCATTTGTGAAACAGGGAAGTTGAATTATTCCCAGTTTACAGCTGGAAAAAACAAGACCCAAAGAAGCTAAGTGACAGGCCCAGCACCAGTCAGAAGCCTGCGGGGGAACAAGTAGAAGAATAAAATGGAGTCAAGCGTGAAGTGTGTTTTTATCTCAGCACAAGAGAAATACAAATAGAAGAGCAAGTTCTATGCTAAGAAGAAATACAAGATCAAACCCTTAATTGAGCGTAAACGTCCTCTTTATAACCAGAAGATCCAGGCTGTGGATTAACTGTGCCACAGGTACACTGACACTCAAATGGGTGCTACGTGAGCTTTCGGAGGCTGGGAACAAGTGTGGCTGTACCAGTGCCAGGTGGTGCTATGGAAATGTCCCAGCTGGGATCAGAGCTCATCCACAAAGTGCCACTGACCCTTCTTTCCCTCATTACAAGAAAACAGCATTATATGCACTTCTCCTAAGAGAACGGACATACAGAATTTGTACCATCTATTTTTTTTCCCGTTTCTCCATAGTTCCTAGTTATCTTGTACACCTGAGAGTCAGGTACTGTTTGAATGCAACAGGCAAATTTCTTTTTAAAAAAATGCCAAGTCCTGAAGAGATGTTGACTAGTTGTCTATACCCACAAGCTTCTACAAAAGTGTTCTCAAACCTATGCCTTTCAAAAAAGAGAGAAAACCCTGCTCTGGAGATATAGCTCTCCTTTTTTAGCTTATTTCATATGTCCCATGCAGCCTGTGTGTAAATATGTAAAATATGGAAAGAAGACGACTAAGTGTCCTTCTGCCTTTGGATGAGATATACACAACTTCAGGAGGGGGAGCCGGGGGGGGGGGGGGGGGTGGAGAAGGAGGTGATGGAAAACAGACAGGCATGAAGCGATTATGTCTAGGATTAATCAATTTTGCTGGTTAATCATTTCAAATCAGTTGCTTCAACCCAAAAGCTGTTTGGATTTGTCTGTGCTGATGACATACACCTGTCAAAGTATTACTTTTATAGCTGTGGGTTGTAAAATGTTGACTATAATCAGACTCAAAAACGTGGAGGATGAGGGGAAAGAGCCTTCAATATCTATTAGGTGACATAAAGGAAACCTCATCATGACAGGGATAACGATGAGTCTTAATTTAAGATCCTCTGTGCTCCAGGAAGGTGTTTGGTTTTTATATCAAAAAAGGCAGTTGTGCATTATGCCTCTTTTCTAAATTAACTACACTACTCTGACATTAAGCATAGCACAATTAACACGCTGATGAACATGAGAACCCCACACTGTCACGCTGTATACAAACACAGGATCTGAGAATAATTTTGTACATGTAACTGTGTAACGTGTCTTAGGAACTCTTCCACACAGCAGCAATAAAAGTCATGTGCACAATGTCTTATATTAGCTTGTAGAATATGTAAGTCCCTGCCGCCAAAAGCCACACTCCTTAGTTCTGGGTGTGGAGGAATGGAAATAAACTTCTCTAGTCAGCTCTGCAGGTCCTGCTTCCCACTCCACATTAACACAGAGTCCTTTGCCACGTGGAACAGGTCTGCTGCTTTTACACTGCTCTGCAATCAGGGCTTGCAAAGGCAGGCAGCAATCAAAAAGATACATGAAAAACCCTTTATACACTATACATTCAAGAAGAAGAGTGGTTCAAGGCTCTGAAATAGAAATTTGTTTCAAATTACAATTGTCTGGTACATTATTTACAAAAACTATTGTACTAAATGGGAAAAACTGTGGTTTGTTACCCAGCAAACACACCTGCAGTCATTCATGAGAGTATCCTGAAGCCCATTAATTCAATTGCCTCACCCAAAGAGCTGACCTGTCTCCTAACTCCCCTGAACAGATTTACCAACCATACACAACTCTGAAGAAGAGGGTAATAGACAGGAGACAATAGATAAAGGGGAAAAAAACCCAAACAAAACTTGAAGGACAAACAAATAGGGAGCAGACGTTTATTTCTTCCCTAACCCACTCAGATCCAGACTGTGAGAATAAAACGGAGGGGGGGGGGGGTCGTGTGGGTGGGGGGGGGGGGGGAAGGTCAGTGTTGTGCATCTTTAAAGCTGATGGTTTTGGAATTTAACACATATTTAGGTGTCTAGTAGGGGCATAGCTCTTACGATCCTCTGGATGTCAACAAAGCAAGTAACCCTTTGGGTAGGAGCCCCAGATTCTTGGGACACTTCCAAGTATATAAGAAAAGAAGCAGGAGGAGGTGATCAAGGCAAAAATCAGATGTGACCAGAAAGGGGAGAGGAAGAAGAGAAAGACAGAGTGTCCCAGTCAACGATGCAAATGGTTGTGGGTTATCAGGCTTTTTAAATGCCATCCGTGGGTGCTTGTGCCAAGCAGTGGCTTGGTTTCTGACAGATTGCTATTGCAAATTCCTTGATAAAGAAAGACTTGGAGTGGCCCTAACCTGGCAGTCCCAGTGTGCTGCATATCACATCAGTCTAAACTTAAGTGAATAATTTTTTTAAAGGGCTTTTAATTTCACCTTTAAAAGCCCACCTTTTTATTTGTTGACTTAAGGCCAACTCTCTACTTTCCTCCAATTTCACAGCCTCAAATGAGTGATTGTTCTATACTTATTCCATTAAGTTGCCTCCTAATTGGCTGTACAACCTCAGACCCTGCATTAGCAATATTCTTTATTTTCTACTTTTAAACAAAAAGGTTTCAAATTTATGCCCACAAAGTGCCACAGACAACTTTGGGATCCTTACCAACCAGGCACAGCAGAACACAGGCGTAGAAGATCAATGGACAAATCCATATTTAAGTGCCTGCCAGGTAACTGTTTCAAGGTCTGATTTTAAGTGTGGGTCCCCTAGACTACATCTAACATCAGTGAGCAAAAAGTGCCACCTCCATTTTAGTATTACTGACCAATAAAGACTATCATACAAAGCCAAACAGTGAAGAGGGTGGAAGCCTTGGTTTAGTTCCCTTCTAACTATACGCCCATGCTTCCTACTCCTCAGAGCACCCCCATGACCAGGCTGTGCATCCAGCCACAAGGGATGGAGCCTTCTACCCTACTCCCCAACCATCACTGGTAAGACCTGAAGAGACATGAGGCGAGAAAAAACAGCTACAGAAGGGTGTACTGCTCTGCCACCTACGTCCCGGGCTTTGGCCCTTGCTCCCAGAACTCTCTGTACTTTATTCAGTACGTATTAAGGCAAGGGTGTAACACTATTGCCACTGTGTTTTGTGCCAAGCACGGTTCAGTGTTAAAATGATCAGAGAATGCCACAGGCTGGGACTAGTGTGCCAGCAATGCAAGTACCGGGTCAGTCCTGCCATAGATGAAAAGTTCCTAATGGATCTTAAAAGTACCTACAGGGGAATGAAAATCTACATGTACCTTGTCAACTAGCAAGGCCATTAGTCAGATGAGTATGTGTTTTAATAAATCATATATAGATAATGATGATGTTTCTTAGAAACAGTTGCAGTCAAAATTCACATCAACAGATTTTAAAAAGAAAAGCAGACCAGCCTTTATCTTCAGCTCTTACAACAGATGAGGCTCATGCCACTGCCTTATTAAGCCAGACCATTGCTTCTTGGTTTTGCCTCGGGTTTCTAGAGACATTGAACATCCACAAATATAACCTGAAAACTTTTACTCACATCATTATTTCATTTGCTTGAACCTACTCCTGGAAAATTTCTGCCAAACTGCTTCCAAACACAAAGCTAAGAAATACAGATTGTTTCTGGCAGTGGCAAAATATTCTGCAACTTTTCTTTCACTTTGGCAAAAGGGCTTGAACTCTGGTTGAGCAAGGGTGTAAGGCTGTGGGAAAGGCGTGGGGAGGGTCCCTGCAAAGAGTTTTCTTGCCACCTCACAAGCCAGGGGGATTACAGGCTTGAGGGGCTGGAGAAGGAGGAAAGGAGAAAGGATAGCAAACCCACAGTTTACATGTGGTCAGCAGATATCTCAGCTGTTAAATTCCATAACACACTTGGTGTACTCAGGCTGGAACTAAGCAGGATTACCCAAACAAGTAGCATTATGAATTTCTTTAGACTGACAGCTGAACTATGAGCGAGAGGGAGAGAGTACCCGTCCCCCGGTTTTGCAATGAACCACTGAAATAATTCGGAAGCGTAAAGATGCCCTCTTTTACTGAGGGCAGAAGAACCAAATCCGCTGTGTAAGGGAACAGATTGCAAAAAGGAAATGTTGGAGAAGGTGAAATGAGTGCTGGAGGTTGGAAGCAGGACAAGAAATCAAAACCAGAATTGAGTTTACAGGACCCGTAAACTGGAATCCCACTTGTTCAACAGGAACATGCAAGAAAATATTCTTCACTCTTAAGAGTGGTTAAACCCTGGAGAAACTTTGGTGATGGCACCACATGACAGAAGTCATCATTCTGCTAATTAAAGACTAACTTCTTGCAAGTTTCAAAGAGCTACCTTGAGCGGGATTTGTTTCTCGGAAGCAGACTACCCTGTCTTGTTTCTCAGGATGTCTATATTCTTGGGCTGACTAGAGCCTTACCTTACGTAGTCTTGCTTTGACTGTGTGAGTCCTTATTTGTTGTAGATGTTGCAAAGTATGCAGTCAAGAAAGAAGGAATAAAGGGAGAAATTTATAGCTAAGGTAGCCAAATGCCAATCAGGAAGATTTTATCTCTGCCAGAGAGTTCTTATGTGATGCTGAGCAAATCATTTAAACCAGTCTGTTCATGGGCATAAATGCTGTATTCTGATTTTGAAGGAATACTGGAACTGTATTTCTACATTTCATTTTCTAATTTTTAGAGATGCTGAGCCCAAATTCATCTGAAGTCACTGGGGAGTCATGCTGAACATCTGACTGTATGGTGCTATGCAGTCTGAAAATTAGGTCCAAGGTATCTAATCACAGATTAAAAATTAGGAAGTTTTTTATGTTGGTTTCTTTTTTTGGACCTACAGCAGTACAATTGGGAACACATTTTGTCATCTAATGGGTCTTGTGAAAATAAATTTAAAAGTGTTTATGAAGCATTTACTTTATAATAGATAAAAGACTCCATAATGATTAAAGTTAACTCTATTTCACCACAGCCTTTGTTTAAAAAAAAGTCTTGAGCACTCAAACATTAAAGTGAAGAAAGCATACAGTGCACAACTTCAATTCACTGTTAGCTTTCCTCTCACACAGAATTCCTCGTTTACTTAAGAGTTGTTTTCTGATTTTCAATTTCCCTAGTATCTACCAACACTCCAAAGGGCTCAGACGCTACAATAACACAGATGTTATCTGCAACTTAAACATGAAGTCTTCACCAGATCTTCCAAGGTAGGCATCTAACCATTCTGCAGGACATCCAAATCTTTTTTCCTCCCAAGCTAAAGTCAGCAAGAGCTTTCCAAAGGAGTTAACTACATTCAGGCTTTCCCCTTTATTAAATGTTAACTGTTGAGAAATTTTAAACTCGATCTAATTATTCTCCTATGTTGCAAAAGACCAAAACCACAACTTCTACTCATTTAGATAAAATATTTTTATATAGCACAGAGCTGATATTTGTTTACTACATAAAGATTAGCAACAAAGAAAGAAAAAACAACAAAAACTCTAGAAAGTTGGACTAACTTCTTCCCTCCAGACTGAAAACACTCAGAAAAAATAAACTCTTTTCAGTTTATTGTTTTAGTTTTATACACACAGAACAATGGTTGTTCATTTTTCATGGCCTCAGTAATGTACTGTAGTGACAGACTTGAGCAGAGTTAAAAAAAAAAAAGGTAGGAAAAAAAACCAAGTTACTTGAGCATCAACATCTTAAAATCACTTCTGAAAATTTCCAGTTTTTTTCTTTGTTTGATCTCAGCTTATCCGTAATAATGATATCTGATTTTGTATTTACTTGAAAGGTTAAAGGGGATGTATCTCATACTCTTGACAATCTTCTTTAAAAGATTCTAAATAAATAGAGAAGCCCAAAAACTTTACATAGCACTCACCGTCTGAGCTCAAAAACATTTCATAGAGATGAAGAAGAGCTCTAAGAGAAGGGCATTAAAATAGAACTTTAACGTCCTAGGTTCAGTTTTGCTGCTTACTGGAATAACTGGTGAAGTGCTGTAGCCACTAAACAACGCTACCTATCAGCAGGTTTGTTTCAGTAACTAAATATTTAGGAAAAAAAAAGGTTATAAAATTGGAATCATGTCCCTCAATTTAGGTAGAGTTACATTACCTTACTGATATCGTTAACTTGCAAGTAAAAGTAAATAGTGTAAGCCACAGAGAGAGCAGTCAAATTCTTTATGTAAAGTACATATTATCACTAGGGAAGATAAGAAAGCCTTTAAGCAAGAACTGAAAACAAATCTATTTTTGAATATACACCATCACGTTAACTTGCTTCAGTGTGCCAATTACTGCTCTTAGAAAACATCAGTTCAGCTGTGCTGTAGCTGTTGAGCTATTTGTTAACTCAGTTATGTCTATCTTGTTCCCACTACAAACCAGAGAAAAATAAAGCAAAAAAGACAGCCAAGGCAGGTTTCAGCCCCTTCAGACATCAGATCAGTCCAGAGAGAAGCTCCCCTTTATGCTCAGGTTTCATTAACCTTCTCAGCTAGCAACACGTTCTGCTACATTAAGTTTAACCCCCTGGAAAAAAGCTTCATCCATGGACTTCATTACACCCTTTTTATGTATTTATTAAATTGTTTTAAAACTCTCATCAGGAAGAGCTATTATAACCTGGGTTTCACTACAGCACAGTGGATCAAGTCAGTTCTTCTTTAAGCCTTCCCTCTCTCACACAGATACCGCTTCTCTCTAGGAATAAGAGAGTGCATCTGTTCAAAGACCAGACCAGTACTTATGAGGCTCAGAGTCTCTTCCCAGTAGTAAGGGAAAAGTGGTTATAAAGGCCCAACTGAAGGCAGCGTGAAGAAACATGACTTGAAGAAGCAAGTGCTCGGCCAACTGCCATCTTAAACCAGACACACACATGCATATATCTACAAACAAAAGCAGTCCTAAGCAACCAGTCACTTGAATCTTTCACGTATTCAAACATCAGCTGTTTCCATTCAGTGCCTTGTGAATACAACCTACATATCAAGACCAAGAGTTAATTCTAAGATTTATTTTCTGACCTGTAATACTGTTACACAATAAAACAGAAACCGTGTGAGGAAAAGCAAAGTAACAGGACAACAATCATCTGTTTGACTTCAGTGCTTTATATCCTGATCCAAAATGGAGTTTGTGAATAGTGTGACTTGTCTTGCAAAGCCAGAACTTTTTAATCAATCCTAATGCTTTTACAATTTAGAAACTGAAGCTGGTCCGCAGAGGAAATGGAGTTCCAAGCCTCCTGAGCTGCTTGCCTTCCACCTGCCTGTATGTGATCTTGAGTGGTTGACGTAACCTCTTCCTCTCCTCCTAGCAAAGCTCAGGCGAGGCGTTTCTCTTTCAAACTGGATCATCATCACACTGGGGGGGAGAGGCGGGCACTGGATGAGGTTCATGGGCAACATGTAGCAGACTTCACTGCTGTTCCTCAGAGGGGAGGTCCATATAACAACATCAGTACCACATCTGCTTATTAGCAGCCTCAGAGTTACTAATTAGGCACAGAGCTTCTAGAAGCTCAGGATGGGAAGTCCATGGGTGGATTGGTTTTAAAGTCTGTATCACTACAGCTTTTGTCAGATTGTTCTGCACACCATGCTGCAGCACCCTTCTAAAAGCTGGCAAATATGTTCTTTAACAACTGTTACTCTATACACCATGAAATTCCTTACACGCCTCTCATGCTCTGGTTTAAATCCTTCCAGCATTCCCATTTAAAAAACCCACTACTTTTCAGTGGTTTATAACTCAGCTGGAAAAATTTTGCTTTGGGCTGAAGCTTGGTACAAGTCATAGGAATTCACCGAAAACACTCTTTTGCTTTATGAAATGCAAAGCAAAGTCAATAGTGTCATCTTTAAACTGCGAAACAAAACAGCAGCAAAGTGTACTACAAGGGTGTGCCCTGGAGAGGAACGAATGCTGCCCTAGTGCACAGGCGATGCAGAAGAACAGAACTCCCGTTCTCACTCAGAAACAGTAAGTAGAAAATGGTGCATAATAAACATCAGCATGTGAGCCTCGCTTTTCTGAACAGCCCTGTCAGCACAGCAGATCCAAAGTACTCATTATGGTCAATTCTATTTCACTGTTACATTTAGTAGTTTACTATTTCTCATTACAGCCTATTGTTTCACTGGAGAGTTTGTGCATGCCTATTTACATGAGGCACCACAGAGGTTCAGATTAATAATCATCATTTTTTTAAAACCTTTCAAGCAGATTAATTTGATAGAAAACAAAGACTCTGAAGTGGTTATTGACTACTCAATGGCAAATACTTTTCAAAGTCACCGAACACACATTCGTCTGAAGACCTTCTTAGAGCCAGAGTGCCAAAGGAGGTTCATTTCCCTTGATAGCTTTGATTTTGTGGGGCTTCCACTGCTGAGAAGAAAGACTATGGGCAAGATAGGGGGGCTGGGAAATGCATACATATACACACAATGAATGGTCAACAATGAGTTAATGCCAGTATTCTTCATCACACAGCGTGGCTAAATACGCATCAACTTTCACAAGGTTGCTGATGAAAGCACTCACTGAACACAACAGGACTCTTTCTCATCTCAGTCACACATTCCAGGTAATATCTGTGTATCGCTGAGTAACACCTTTAACCTGAAATGCACATTTTTTGCTAGAATTTAGCCGTATTTTATTACTGTAGCCTTTAGGTTTACAATTTAATTTTTTTTTTCCAATTAGTCTATAGCAGACAGGCTAGCCACTGAACACCCACTGTGCATGGAGAACACCTCTTCTTTAAATTCTATGTATACAACATACTACTTGGGAAATAGCACTTAAACTAACAATTTAAACCGTTGCCTAATAGCTTGGACTTTCAGTCTGGAGAGTTAAATCACCGCTAACTTGACCTCTGCGTATACCTGTGGAAATTTCTTGGTAGCTTACCAAAAATAAAACAATAACTGCAATGACCAGGCTAAGGTTATGCTGCCTTTTCCTATACTAAGGAAAACATTTTCTCAGGCAAGTCATTCAAGCCTAGTTCCCGAACATGAGTAACCTGTGTCAAACCAACGTTTGCTACTGCGGACAAGGTCAGGTTGCTGAGCTTATTAAAAATGTATTAGCTTATAATTGTAAATAAAATTTCACACTACAAGTTGCTCAGTTTTTTGGTGTTCTCTCCCTCCTTGAGAGAGTTTATCACAGGTTTATAGAGGTCAGGCTCATACATTTGGCTGCCGGACAGGCTGAAAGCAACGGCAAAACAGCGATACGTAACAGGACAAGAACAGTTGTTAGACACATGAACTGCTCCTTCTCCCTCTCTCTCTGTTGTCCCTCCAGTTGTTGCTGTGGATGTCTTTAGCTCAGACGAATTCGCAGCAAAAATATGAGAGCCACATTAGGGCTCTCAAAACAAGTTACCCTCAACAATTCTCCTGACATTCAAACTGTCTGGCATGCCTGCCTTCTTTCCCAACCACTCCTCTACCACAGCTCGAGTCTCACAATGCCCCTCCATCTCCAGACACCATCCGCAGACAGAGTTTTTTGGGGCACCTGCTCCTCCATGCACAACTGAGACACAAACACCCGATGCTGTATTGTAGGAACAAGGCTAGCAGAGGACTCATCCTTTCTGTTTTCCTTCTTTGCAGCACAGCAGTCTTACTTTCATGCTCTGAGAAAAGGAAAGCTAAACAGAGAAAAGCTACCTTTCTCTGAAACGGTCCTGGGCATAGCCTGCAAGTGAAGAAAGAAATCCCAGCTGCTGAACAGCTGTGCTACCAAAGGTGAAGTGAAAACCACACTCCCCTCCTATTTGAGGCAATGCGAGTGTAAAGGGTTGGGAAGCATCAAGTGGTAAGGGGAAAGTGGATGTGATTTTGAGGCAAGTCTCATGCCCTAATGAGCCAAGAAAGAAGAGTGCCTTCTGCGGAGGAAGGAAGATGAGTGGGGGTACCCAAACAGCGAGCCGTGGGAGAACGTGTCCAGGGCTCCACAACCCCACCAGAAAGAGAGAGGCAAGGGCAGGAGCCAGAAGGAAGGAGAGAGGCTGTGGGAGGAGGAAACGGGCGATGGAACAGGAGAGATAGGGAACAGGTTGAAACAACTATGTTACGGCGACAGAGGTGGCAACGTGCACAATAAAAGAAGGAGGCAGGAGAGGAAGAGGCTCGCGAAAGGAGCCAGATCAACACAGCTCGCACCGGCCAAGCCAAGTGAGCCGGGAGAACCTTTGGAGAAAGTTTGCCCGGCAGACAGCCGGCGGCTTAACAACGCCTTTCGGCTCGGCCCGGACC
>NW_008795672.1:2907504-2961514 GCF_000699145.1 Aptenodytes forsteri | reverse complement strand
GCGCTCTCGCTTCCCCCGGGCCTGCGCCCCGGGCTGAGGCTTAGGCAGGGGTGCTGGTCCCAGACCACCAGCGCCCAGCAGTTGCCTTCCTCCAAGTGCGGTCCCGGTCAGCCCTCTCAGCCCCCCCCGAAACGAGAAGGATAACAGGAAGACGCTTGAAAATGCACTGCGGGAGAGGCAGGCGTGGGTCTCTGCTAATGCACCGTTACGCCTGTGAAGGGAGCAAAGGTGAGTGTCTATGTCGCTTGTCCTACTGACAGATGTGGCCAACGAGTGGTACCTCTCGCCATCGTCAGGCTTCAGAAGGGGTGAGCGCAGGGGATGCTGAGTGCAATTTTAGGAAACAGTTACGGCAAAAGCAGAGTGGAAGGGCAATGCTTAGCCTGCAAAGTGATGAATGGGATGCCAAAAGAGGAAAGACTTTTAATTTAAAGAGTGTGGCACATACAGTTCCCATCAAAGCTTGATGTTTTAAATACACAGAAATTGCTTTACCAAAGATTTTTGCTCTCGTAAGATGAAGGGGCTTCCTCAGGACAAAGGCACATAACCTTAAGTCAGTTTTAGGTATACTAAACTCAAAAGGCATAAAGATGGCAAAATGTCCTCTCGCCCGGCAAAATCCTAAATCCAGGGGTTTTAAGGAAAGGTTTTTGAAGAATAAAGTTATATGTGCTCCACAAATGACCTTCTCTCTGTTAGAGTCCCTGTGCAGTTGTAGCAGAGATAAAGCATCAGATGAGGTAACACGTGAGATTTCTAATTTCTCTGTAGAGGTTTCCAATTGACACTTATGATTTAGGGACAGCAGGTCAAACTTCTACTATAGACAAAGCAAACAATGTAGAAAGAACGTCTTGGAAGAAAAATTTTAATTTCAGAGGCATGATATTTCAAAAAATTACTAGGTAGAAATATATACAATCTGAGTGGGGAGATGTTCTTTCTTCTAATTAAAGAGCTACAAAACTGGCATATCGGACTCCCGATTTGCTCTGTTAGCTACAGAGTTGTTAAAGCTCTTCCTCTGGGCCTCTTCCAGCTTCTTCCCCTTCAATAAGAAACTTTTCATTGCCTTTAGTGGGAGCTGAATCTGCTCCTTTATGATAGTCCGTGCAGGCAGCCTGCACGTTCCAAGGACAATTAATCCATTTGATCTGCTTTTTATTCTTATCGACCTTCCTTGCAAACGCGGGTGTCACATCAGTCGGGATGCAAGTCTGCTCTCTCTTTGCTGTGCTTTAATTTCCGTTCATTTGCCGTGACTTAAAGAAACAACAACAAATTCTGGGTTTGACTGCACTGACGTAAGTACAGGATTGCTCTGCGACGGGGTAAGGGAGAGAAATTTTTCAGTACCATTTTCCCAGCTGCCTTTTCATCACAGTATATAGCATATGAAAGACCAAAAATAAAGTAATAATATTAAAATCCCCCAGAAAATAAAAGCGAAGAGCACTGATGCTACAGTACTTATCCGTGATCCCTTAAGCTCTTGTATTCACAGCAGTCTACCAAAACCAACTGTTTGGAAGATGGAAAACTACCGTGGATGGTTGGCACCTCTGTGGCAGTTTTCTCAACAAGTCCATAATACCTTTTCACTTGGCTTAGCCTTCTTTGCAGTCTCCCTTAGGGAAAAACAATCACAGTTCATGATGATACCTTACGATTGCCGATGATACCGTAGACTCCTGGCAATCCGTTAGTCTGAACATGGAAGAGGTGATCCTATAGATCAGTATAGGCTCCGATACTGGTATCTGGTATTTCAGATATGAAGTATTTTGTTTGGAGCAATTTTGTGGCTTTTCAGACTCAAGTATTTTAATCTGATGGTATTCGGCTGAAGAGAAACATGCCTTTTATATGGCAGACACCTAATGGATTTTGCATCAAAAGGAGGAAGAAGCACAAAAGGAAATGGCACTGTGACTGTGCCTTTTAAACAACAGTTCTGGAAAGTACTTATGATTCAGCCTTTGCTGAAATCCTGGGCTCAGTGAAATCAGTGGGAATTTTAGTTTCAACCCAGATAGCTAGCTTACGTGTTACCGCTATTGCTTAATTAGCATCTGCTCCAGCTAAGAATACATTTCTTGGTACGCAGTACGTACTGCAAACACTTAAATTAAATGTATATCTACATTCAAGCTTTCTTTTCCACAAAGCATGGGATCAGTGACCTGGAAGCCAGCTACGCTCAGCAGGATTGCTACACCCGGAAAGAGTATGAGTATCTTATCATTAGATGATTGGACCAAGCCTGGCAAAAGAAGAACCAGACATCTTTCTCCAAACGTGCAGTAAGCCTCACTAAATATCTAAAGCGTTATGCATGTCTTCTATTTCTTCTTGACTCAGCCCCTTTTAGTTCCAAGAAATTAAAGGAAAGATGTACTGTTAGAAATAAACTCGGCAGAGGGCTTATTCAGGTAGTTATTCAAAATTGTACATATCAGATGTGATATTGCTTATATTGCTGCAGGAACTGATTTCTGGACGTTTTCATTTTTGTAGGTTCAAAAATCTCAGCCTGGACAGTAAAATGATTGCCTTATGTAAATAATACAAGTTACTGGAACGCAATATACATGTAAAGCATTATTTTTTATATAATGCACTTAGGTACCGATACTTCATTTCCAGGGGAATAAACTGAATACGCAGCATGTTTTAGAGACACATGTGGAAATGTATGTAGACAAATAGGAGAAAGGAGCAATAACTGATTTAAGTAACAGATGGCGTTGATCAAAGTCAGGTCAAATGAAGATATGGCAAAAGCTATACTGAAAGACTGTATCATGAGATGATATGAGAAATGCATTAAAAATAAAAGCTACTCTTTTAACTTTGATCTCAGGGAAATATACATGAAATATCTCAATGTCACTTGCTATCCTGAGTTTATTGGTGTAAGTTTACATTTTGAAAAGAAGCAGCAGCCTCAGGCTTGAAAATGCTTCAATGCAATGGTGTACCTAACGTACTAAGAGTTAAACATAAGTGGCAGTGTTTGCAGGATTTGGGATTAAAGATAAACTCGGCTTCACCCAAAGTATATCATCCTAACTGCATTTTAAATTAGGCCAAATTATACTTTAATTATCAGTGGGAGCAGGATCATTAAGTTTTACAAAACAATTCTCCAGAAAAGAAATATAGAAAATTTGACCCTATCTTTCTAATAAAAGCTCAGTCATTCTGAGAAAAGCGCCTTTCAAATAATGCAGACAGTAGAACTCAAATCTTACTAATGAGAGACGAGTGCCACAAGGTGTAGCGAAACTGCCTTGTGTGTGACTGTCGTGTTAACAAATGAAACCTACCAAATGCAGTAGACCCAAGAGAGATCATAATTATTTTTTTTAGTCACTCATTGACTAAAATAATTCACCTGTTAAATTAAGACTTCCATAAACTCATGGCCAGTGGCCACTGGAATATGTTTATGTTTAATGTGATCCATTTACTAGGTGTCATACATACATAACAACAGCAGTCAGATATTCATCTTTATGAGTGAGACTGAAAACTTATGTGGCACAGCCACTCAATCAGGTGACTCTTCAAGAGTGAATATAAAATTCTGGCACACAAAACACCATAGCAACAAAGACAGCCTGGCAACAGCAGCTGCTGCACGAAAAGAAATTGGAAGGGGAGGGGGAATCTTATACAAAAGTCCATTTCCTGTCAAAATCAATTTAATTTTTTTTTTCCTTCATATCAGCGTCACAAATGTCTTTAAAATACTGGGAGAATAGAGATTAATGCACCATGTTTGAAATTACGACACAAATAGTGTCTTTGTGTATATGAAATGACCCAATCACTGTTACACTCACTGGGACCATATTTTACTCTGGATAGATTGACCGGATACACAGCTGGCACCTATGGATCCCTGGGCCGGAGGAAACAGTTCACGGTTCTCCGTACAATGCCCTATATGAGGAAGAACGAACCCCTGATGGTTTGGACAGAAGATGCTGCCGAACAGAATTCCTCACCCACTGGCACCCGAGACCTCCACCATGACTCTTTTCATGTCATGGTAGGATTAATTCATTTCTGTGGCAACTAGCAGAGCTCTGTGCACGTGCTTTTCACAGGTGCATTTCATGTGCAGAATCAGAAGCTCAAACTGATCTGGATGGAAATACTTAACCTTTTACTCAGAAACTTTTCTCCCCCTCACTCTGTCACAGCCCTGAGAGCACTAACAGGCTGTAATGGCCCTGATCAGTTCCTCCCTGGGGGCTGCCCCCACCCCTGCCCATGGCCCAGGACCCCATTTCATCTCGGCCTGGGGCTGTCAGGCCCTGCCCCAGTGATGTTGCAGGATGCCAGTCTCCAGCTCCGCCACAGCCCTGCCCGGCCACGGGCCCGCTGACCTGGGCCCAACCCATGGACTGACGTCCTAGCCTGGCCTCAGCCCAGCCCCGTCCCCATGGCCCTGCCGTCCTGGGGCTGTGTCTAACCCTGCTCACCCTCACTGGGCCAGATCCTAACCCCTACCCACAGGCTGCCATCCTGCCCCAGCCCCGTGGAGGTGCCTGATGCCCTGGGCTGGGGGCTGCCCCCCCAGCCTGCCTGGCTCTTTCGCTGGGGATGGTGGGGTGGGCCACAGCTGGTGAGGTCCTTCCCTGCTGCCCCTCCATCCCATGGGACCCCCCATGGCTCCCAGCATCCTGGCCACCAGGGAGCCACTGGCCCTTGTGGTGCACTGACACTCCTACCTAACTAACCTCTATGTTAAAGAAACTATTTCCAGAAGAAGAGTAAGTTAATGCAATACTTGCACAGTTAGAATCACAAGTCGAAAAGTCAGTAGGTGCATTCCCTAGAAAGTGTTAATTCACCCTTTTTTATGTAATATAACCTGTTCTTGCTTCCCTGTTAAGTTTATAGCATAATAAATTTTTGCAGATTGTTAAAACCAGTCCATAAAACATACAACACATTTAAGAATGCTGAAGTTAACTGTGAAAGACTTCATGGCCTACCAGATTTGTTAAATCACAGCTGGTGTAAACTGTCAAAGGTCTGCTGACTTCAAAGCTGTGCATTTGTTTATACCAGTGTAATGTCTGCACCTTTGCCTTTTTTTTTTTTTTTTTATAATTCTAGCTCTTAACTATTGTCCCAGCTGTATAAGCAGATTAGAACTAACTGGAAAGCACACTGTCTCACCTGCTTTTATTTACATCCAAGTTTAGCTGTGAGTCGAACTAAAAGACAAAAACATTAAATGGGTTGGCAAAGCAGAAATTGCCTTGAAAAAATCCCCAACCCTTTTGGAAACCAAAAATTATGTGCTCTGGACTCTGTAGCTGCCAAATGAACGGGACCTCTGTGCTTCATGCAAAGAGGAGACTGCCCAGTTTATGCTTTTTTTGCAGTGCCTTAAAATTACAGAAATCCTCTCATGGTATCTTTTGGAAGCATAACGAGACAGTCAGCGTACACTTTCTCTGGATTCCCCTCTGTAATTCCCACAAAACTATTACGTGTACTGCTATGACAGAGCAATATTCTGCTTCTAGGAAAAAGGAAAATAGTCCTCAGCTATTTTCCACCGACACGACGGTGGAGTCGTGTCCCATGGAAGCTAATGAATTTAGGCCTAGGTTACAAGTTTGGTACAGTTTTAGAAAAATTAATATATTAAAGCTGGAGGCAGGATGGCTTGTCTTTAGAAAGGATGTGAGATTATGAGTCTGAAAAAGTGAATTCTGTTCTCAGATCTGCCCCAATCTTCTTTTCTTAAACTCAAATGAATTACTTAATCTTTCAGGTCCCTCTAGATGACTCTTGCCCATTGACAGTTCCTAAAGGCAAGCAGCCCAGCATATACATGCCCTGGATTTCTAGACACCACCATAGCACAAGGGCTTGGTTTAAGTAGCTTAAAAATTAAGCTGAAGTACAGCAGGTGTACTTCATTTCCATTAAACATTTATAGAAAGGGTTTTATAATTCTTTCAGATGATAAAAAGTTAGGGAAAATTTTGTGTTGAGTTTGTTGCATTGGCAATTTGACATATTTCCAATTTATTTATTTTTTTTTAGATTTCCCAAGTGCTGTTGTGTCTTTTGATACTCCTCACAAATTAAGCCAAAAAGATTTTGATGGTATATCTTATCTTGAAGTAAAGCAGCTCATTTAAAATTTTATGTCTTGCTATAATCCACTAACATTTTTCCCTATTCTCTTTTCAGAATTATTCTTATAATACACTATTCTGAATCATCACAGATTCTCATTCCCATTCTGGCTATTTTACAGAATTTGCAGTTGTAAAGGGTGAAATTCCACAACTGACAAAACATTAGTCACAAAGCAACAGAACACCATTTACGTAGTTTTAAACAGTTGCTCTAAACTATATTTCTAAGACTTGGAGCAATTGTGTTGTGATGTAAATCTTAGAATGAATTGTAACTCTTAATGGCGAAAAAACAACTCCCAGTTCCATTTCAGAGAAGCTGATTTAAATTTAATTCAGTTCTTAACGTTGCTAATCTAAAAAAAGCTCTGGTCACTAATAACATGTCTAATGGAAGAGAGGACTAGTCTCCTACAATCGACTAGCAGCCTAAGCACAACTTCCCAAGTCAGACTAACTAAGGATGACAATGTCCTCCATGACCATAAAGCTCAAGCTGAACCAAATAAGCTAAAAGCTATTATGGCCTATCCAAACTCTTATGCTGCCTAATCATTAATAATTTTAGTAAGGATTTTTCAAGATTTAGTGCATTCTCTTGAAAAAAACAGAGCACCGTTCACCAGGAACTAACAGTAGCTGCTGCAGTAGTCTAGGATTTAAGTAAAAGCTATGAAGCCAGAAATACACTTTCAATGAATGGTTCGGTTGATGGTACTGTCACTCGGTGGCAAGGAAAAGCACTAACAGGTAAAGCACTTGGCTGTCTGGGAGGCAATCCGCTCTAACAGGATGCCTGCTGAGCAATCAGAAAAAACATTTACCAACCTCCCAAACAGGAGACATTGTTAGAAGCATAAAGACATTGTCAGAGAAAGGTAGGAGGTTAAACGGAGGAGGAAAAATGCCTTTTTAAAAGAAGACCACAAGCTACATCTTGGTATTTATCGAGCAAAACATAGCTAGCAGGAGGAGGAGAGGAAGAAACAGCCAATGTCTGTCTATTCCACAGCAGTACAAGATCACCAACAAACAGTGCTGGTCGCCTTACTCCCATTTTCTCTTCACATTTTGTATCAGATGTTAAGCTGCACAATACCCAAAGTCCTCTTGTTCCAGGAAAAGAGAGATGAAGAGGACTAATAGGTCAAACTGAAAGGGCCCGATCACATTTCGGTCAGCTTTGATGGGAGTTCAAACAGGCCCTTTGAAAGCGAACAACATAAATTATCTTGCAGTTATCTTTTTATGGGATTATGCAACCGTTTTGATGAAACAGCTGATGATTAATTTAGGATTCAACATTCATTTTCCCAGTAGTCTTGTAAATATATAAAAGGTCATGACATAATTTCAAATAAGGAAGAGCAATTATTGTAAAGAAATCTCAGGTTTCAGAGCAGCCAGCAGATACAGAACTGCGAGCAAAACAAAGCTAAAAGTGAGCATCACAGACTATAATAAAGAATACCTCTTGACTTCTCTAAACACAGTGAGATTTGCAGTAGCCATAGGGAATATCTGGCGCACGCACTGATTTGAATTAATATTCCCACCATCAGTGTTGCCAGTATTTCACAGATCACCTGCAAGCAGACTGTCTGCTTACAAAATTAATCTGAATGTAAATGCCAATTAAAGAAAGTATATTTTTTATTTATTCAACACAAGAACCAAGAACAATAGACATTATTTGCTTTTACAGTGCCAAGAATATGTTAACTTATTTATAATCTTGTAATACACCAAGAATTCAACCATGACTATAGCCTCATTTTGCACATACACATTGTTAGCTGTTTGGACAAGGGCTGTTTATTACTATCTAAGTCAGCGACATAGACGAAGAGAGGAAGCATGCTCAGAGTGAGTATTATCACTCCCCTAAGAGACCACAGTCTTACAAGAAGTCTTAGACAAGCTGAGAACTGAGTCCAGATTTCCAAGAAACCTAATCAAATATGTTTCTCTGTTCTCCTACATGCCTCACAGCACTGATAAAAAAACACAGATGTTTTAGATATGATGCAATAGCAAGAACTAACAGAGCAGTATAGGGTGGGGGAAAGGATCTTGTGATTAACGTTACATAAACATCAATCGATGGTTAGCGTTTAATATTATTTGGTACCAAGTTTGTCAACAAAATTCTATCCATTGATACTATCTCAAAGCTAACATAGTAAGAGTTATTCTTGAAGAAGTATTTGAATTAAAGCGTAGCTGCCTTGCAGACTAGTTCAGGAAAAGTGCATAAAAGAAAACAGAGGAGAATCAAAGAAATGTGACTTCAGCTTGGCATTTCAAACAAAGTCACCAAAAATTCAATAATGTGAGCTCATCACTACAAAGTCAGAGCAGCGTCAGTCCTGCTTCAAGAGAGCTTCAAATCCAAGTGCCTGATCACACACAGCAATTATCTTCCTTGGCATTTCGCTGATTTCCATTGAGCTGTAGGTACTGATTTCTTCTTAGGATCAGTTCATAAAAGGTAATTTTCACAGACAGAAATGGGACATGGGAACTCAAGAGGCCCTTAGCGTGGAGGCTGCATCTATTTAAAAATCCAGAATTTTACATGCAAATTGATGATGGGCATCTGTTTTTGAGAGGAGATGCAAAATGCTAAAATATGACTGTATTTGGACAAAGGTAAGCTCTATTTTCTGTGAGGCAGGCATTTCAGAGTCAGAGGTCCTTGCTTCTTTCCTTTCTCTACCACTATTCATCAGTGAAAACCTCCTCCTACCTCAAATTACTGATCTAAAAAATGGACATGGGTATTACCTGATAAGCATCTTGCAAGCGGTAATTAATATCTAATCGCACCGTAGAATGTTGCTAAAAAAATGCTAGCTTTATTGTAGAAAAATATAAAACACAGTAAATGTTGGCAGTGGAGACACAGGCATTGGGTTGGGGCCAGTTTGCTTCACTAGCAGAAAACTGTTTCCCTCTAATAATTTTGTGGAAATGATCTGGCCTTTTACTTACGTAACAAAGTAGAGCAAGAAAGTGAGGAACCCAGTCCCCAGATTCTATGCCCTCAATATCAGCTCCGCATCTTTGTCTCTACTATGGGGAAATTCTCTGCACGTAAGACCTCCCTACTTATTTTTTCAGCGTCTTCCTACACCGGGGAAGAACACGTACATCTCAGCCCATCCCCATGCTCCAATATTTGGCAGAGGATCATTTCATTTTGTACTAGAACTGTACAGACTGTACACGGTGATGTTCTAGAAATACCAGACTGTTAATACAGGTGAAGAATTCCAGTTGTTACATGTGTGAGCATGGAAAAACTTTGTAGTCAACAGAAAATGCGATGCAACCCACAAAGAAGACAAACTGTGAATCTCAAAATATTGTGTTGATTGTAGAAGAAAGTTCATGCATAGAGTCAGTATTTCTTTTTTGTAGTGTATCTTAACGACATGCATCTCAGACTGCTGTATATGAACGTCACAGTTATGTTAACAGGTAATACAAAACATGATCAAAGTTTAATGCTGTGGCAACACATGCAGAAGGGGAGGGGTTTCACTAAATGGAAGCAATAAAATAATAAAACTTGGGGCATGTGTGCAAAATCTGGAAAAAAACCAGAACAAAGATCTGTAGAAACAGTTTTGCAGAGTGCCCTGAAACATTTATGATCACTGAAAGACTAGCAAGTTCAAACCAAACTGCAAAGATACAAGAATGACTGATTTATATATAGCCCCTAGCAGGATACTCCAAAAGTGCTCTAACATACTACCACCACTGGTAGGAAATGGCTGACTTGTGATACGCCATGGAGATGCCATGATCTTCCCACTTTCCTTCCTGATCTGCTTTGGAAGATAATGGTTCTCCACAGACTTAGACAAGGTTGGAAGGGCTGATGGGCTTTGAAATCTTCCGTTCTTACTTGGTGGGCGAATCACTGTTCCTCAGTTCTGTACCAGCCTGAGCAACTTATTCACGTTTCCTGCCAGATGGGATTTTGTCTCCCTGCGCAGGTAGGCATCGTGTTTGAGAAGCTTTAGGAAACACCAGTTTGCCGGCACTGCGTTCAGTGGCCTGGAAGGGCTGGGTAGCAAATTGCTTGTTTCTGGCAAGACAGCGTGTTGTGTACTCTCAAATACCTTTGCGTGTTTCTGAATGGTTTCCACCAAAGCTAAAAGTGTAATTATCTGAGAAATACAGTTTATTCCTCCATAGAAAAAGAGCATTTCAAATAAGACTAGGCTGTGCTCCTGTTTAGATTGACAAACAATTTTTTTCAAACCTCTCTTCTCATGCACACATCTTTTATAAGAATTAGCATTTTGGGATAGTATTTTCTCAGCATACTGTTTTGGTTTTTTTTTATAAGAACATTGAAAATGAGCACTTTTTAAGTATTTTCTGAGGCATGAGAAAGGGAATTGATAAGCCTTTTTCCCTTTATGTGGATAAAATAAGTGATATAGGTATGTTGTCTATGCATGCACACATTCCTACTTATATTAAACTGTAAAAATATTATGCTTGGAACATGGCATACAGGTATGCCTTCATGGAGAACTAGACCTCCCGCTGCAATTTTTTTCTTCATTTTCTAAATCAAATTATTTGAAACATTATAATTTTTCAATAGAAGGAATACTTATTTTCCTCTCTGCAACACTTAAATCCTCAAGCCCAATTACAGCTCCTTTTGCCAGCCTCTTAAAACTCATTTCTGCCCTTAAAGAACCAGCCTGCTAGACTGCAGCATGGACCAATAGATAAATCACAGCTGAGAGCAGTTTATGAGGCTGTTAGCTTAGGAAACCACTAGCCACCACTTCCCAAATGAAACAAAATCCATCAGTTCTTTATTTCCCTCCTGTCTTTAGGAGGCAGCAACCAACCCTTGCCACAGCCACCTCTTACCTGTGGCCTGCACCTATCAGCTCTCAGGACATAGTGGAAAAAATGGAATTTATATGTAGCCGTGCTCTAGGCATAGTGGGCAGGTGCTGGGATTAGTTGCCTTCCGACAGTGCAAGAGTCTGCTGCACTCAGCTCAGTTCCGCTCCACTTCACCTGTGCACTTGTGGCTAAAAAAAGCAATCGATCTGAAACCATGCATGCAGCAGGCTAAGACTATTCATGTATGTCAAATATTAGCCTGATGATCGGAAGGCATGTCTGGAAGCACATGGCAAATCCGTGAGGGACAGAAGGTGCATCTTCTTCAGGATTCTGGATGCTGCTGCCAAAATGTGAGCCTGGCCCCAAAATACAAGCGAGGTTTGGTGACAGGAGAAATGAATTGGCCTTGCCTTTTGGTACTTCAAGCTGAGAGATGGAGGACAAGGCTACTCTCAAAGTCACCAGGAGGTAGTGTTTTAATCACACCAATGCACAACTGTTATATTTTCAGAGTGTATGCTGTATTCCCAAATAAAGGTTTTCTTTTTTGGCAAATCGAGTTGAAGTTTGAGTGAGAGGATGCCTGTTAAGATAACTGGGGAATGTATTTGGAGATACTTGACATTTTGGCAAAAGGGGAAGATTCATACTTGGGTAGCACATACTACATACAATAGCTATTTGAATTTGGCCTGTACTGTTTCCAACAGTTTAGCATCAGGAGGCTTTTCTGCATAACACTTTTTTTAAGCATCTCTAAAAGCTTAAAAAACAGATAGGAGCTAGATTTTTGCTTGAATATATAAAATGGTGTACTCTAATGAAGAATCTTAACCTCTGTGAAAGACCTCCTTCCTTCTTTTAAAGATATAGACAGCCACAGCCCACCTCTAATGGTAGCATTTCTATGGTCTGAGAAAAGGCTATTAGGAATATACTGCCTTACAGTGCTATAAAAATGAGTTAAAAAGCATTTTGCTGCTAGGTATTTTATATCTACAGCTACTCAGAAAGAAACCTGTCGTCTCTGTTATAAATTTGAGAGAGGGAAACATGTACAACACATCTTTGGGTAGCACATACTACATACAATAGCTATTTGAATTTGGCCTGTACTGTTTCCAACAGTTTAGCATCAGGAGGCTTTTCTGCATAACACTTTTTTTAAGCATCTCTAAAAGCTTAAAAAACAGATAGGAGCTAGATTTTTGCTTGAATATATAAAATGGTGTACTCTAATGAAGAATCTTAACCTCTGTGAAAGCTCTCCTTCCTTCTTTCTAAGATATAGACAGCCACAGCCCACCTCTAATGGTAGCATTTCTATTCTGAGAAAAATATAGACAGCCACAGCCCACCTCTAATGGTAGCATTTCTATGGTCTGAGAAAAGGCTATTAGGAATATACTGCCTTACAGTGCTATAAAAATGAGTTAAAAGCCATTTTGCTGCTAGGTATTTTATATCTACAGCTACTCAGAAAGAAACCTGTCGTCTCTGTTATAAATTTGAGAGAGGGAAACATGTACAACACATCTTTATAGGTAGAAAATGAAAAACGAAAGGTTGTTTTATGTATAATATATAATACCACTGACAGTTTTCAGTGTATGAAAATACTATTAAATATTTAAAGGGATATTATGTGTGTCCCTTAATACCAAATGATGCAAGATCAGCTGTGCATGAAAAATAATGATATTATCAAAGTGAACTGTGTCTACTGAAGATATTTGGTAACTGAAATAGAATTGCTGCACTTACATCTTTGGAGATATTTTCATTCTAACTTCCTGATCTTGGGTGTTTAGTTGTCTGCAGTAAACACCCTTTGGCATGACGTTTCTCTGCCTTTCCTGAAGTTACACTTTCGGAAATGGGCGTGCTACATGCATAGAGACTGTTTTGCTCTCTAGTGGATTTGTTATACTGCATTATTTAATCCGTGCAGACTCTCTAGGGCTAACTAGGTTTGACACAGTGGCAAATGGGTGCTTTGTCTGTGCCATGGCATACAAATGAGTTTCCCCAGATACACTGAGAAATTGCTACATTGCATTCGTGATCATTTCCCATGGCATTAGTATTCATTCTTGATTAGCTCTGCTTGCTTTACCTGTATCACACATTTGAGTCAAAAATTTGTTTCATATCTCAGGTAAGCAACTTTGTGGATAGATAAATATTAGTGAGGCGTCTGCAAAATATACTCACATTCCCCCTCCATTTGTAATTTAAAAGCCAGCCTTTCTGGCACAGTTGTAGCCCACATGGAACAAAAAGAGGCTACCACGCAAAGTGGATATGGAGTGCTGCCAGAATCTCTAAAGGAAATTGTGTAGTATCTCTACACCTCCATCTGCCTGTCCCCACATCAGTAAGCAAGAGAAAACTTTATGTTCTTCTGTGGCAATTTGTAACCCACCACAGTACATAGAAACTGGTTTAGATACTGACAGATAAAGGAGAGGTTACATTTTGAAGCCCTCACCCTCTTACAAGCTAAGCTTAAACTGCCCCAAAGGCCCTCTAAACCATCCTGGCTGGCTGTGCCGAAACAGCTCGGTTGCACTCCTAAAATACATCCAGCTGACACAGCTGTATCAAAACCTAAAGGTCTTAAAGATGTGCCTAACGTAGCAACATAGCCAAACACATTCTGAAGCATGGGACTAGTCACCAAGTGAAGACAATTCACAGGCTTACTAGTAAAGCGTTAAATAGCCCAGTCATTAAGGAACATAGTGATCTTCAAATCCTTGTGCAACAAAACACTGTAGTATTTGTCTAAATTCAGGAATCTGCATGGTATAAATGTAGCTGCCATGGTTTGTGATCCATTAGTGAACTATTTTATATAAAGCACCATAATAGCTTTGTGATTTACACTCACTATTTAACACTCTCTCTAACAGCAGTATTTTGGCAGTGATTTTCTTGTTGTAAGTGTTCAGTAGAGAACAATTTTCTTGCAGTCAGTAATTGCCACATCTCAAATAATTCTAGCCTTTTAGTATCGATTTTCAGAGAACCTTATGAGGAGTTACATATGAATATTCAAGAAGTATTGTATTATAAATATAACTGGTGGAGTACAATATATCAGATTAAAAGAGAAAGATCCTTACTCATTACAGTATACTTCTAAAATACAGCAATAATAATTCCTTTTATATTTCAGAAATAAGGCTCCTAGCACTGGCACTTGGATTTAAATCAAACTTATTCTCAAATGATCGAAGTCTTTGTAGTGTAATTCTGGCATATATTATTTTTAGGTTGCATTTGTAATACGTGTTTTCTTTACTCCAGGTTTAGCCTTGATGATTTTCTTAAATCAGTTAGTCTTTCAGCTGAACTCTTCCTTAATGACAATAAAATCAGAAGCTAATGCATGTTTGGTGGGGGTAACTTCCCCAGTCATGCCAGTCAACAGGCATTTACAATAGACAAGTCTTTTACATAGGAGACCTGTGAAGTATGAAAGAAAAGATGGATAACCAGAGCTCGTTTCCATTAACAGGACAAGTTTCTCAACTGTTTAATCAGGCTGTACTGCAAGTTTTGTGGCTTCACATGAAAAACTACTGACAAAGGTGTTATTCTGAGAAGCACGAGGAAAGCACAAAAATGGTGTTTGTAGAGCCAGAACTTGTGCAAAAGGACCAACTTCAGAACAGTAGCTTCTGCAATTTGCAAGATTATGAGAAGATGGCAAGAGCAAAGCCCCAAAGGGATACTGAAAGAACTGACTATAAAAATATATAATAAAAGCACGTATAGCAAATGCCTGCTGACATATGTAAAGCACATACAGCCTTCAAAATTTCATACAGAGAGGAAAGCAAGAGGTGAGAGTATGAGCATTTACCACAAGTCTTCTCCCAGTAATATTTTAGATCTTCCTCCATTAAAATTAATCTGCCACTTAGAAGTAAATCAAGATCCTCAAGTGATATGAACTGGTACAAAGCAACAGAGCAACACTAATTCATAACCCCCAGAGATCCAGAAAAAATCTAGCTCATTTTAGTCAATAAAAGCTAATGTTCTTACAGACAGACTAGTCCCAATGATTACACAAAAAATCTTCTGAGACAAAACATGACAGCTGTTAAAAGGCAGAACCCGAGACTTAACATTTATGGCAATAATTTGGAGAAATGATTAAACAATTGTGATCAACATACGAATCATAAATTGAAGCACCATCTGTTATTGGGACAAGGACAGTAGAAGGACCACAATGCTACTATGACAAGTTCTAGCCCATCTTTTACTCATTTATTACATTTGGAAGAACAACACACACTAAAGGGTATATAATTATCTAAGGGACAATTTGTACGCTATCCTAGAGCTATAAACTTATATGTGAACAGAGAGAAAAGAAGATATCCATATTGATAAACAATCTTATTTGGAACAACATTTGGTAACTGACACTGCTTTTTCAAAGAGATGTCATAAAGATGACAAATAAAAAATCCAGGATATGCCTCTCAAGGATCCATGCTTGCATGGAATATCAAGACATTAGTCAGCGGCTAATCCTATAAAATACTGTTTCTGTTTAATGCAGTTTATCAGAACAATATGACCCGCTGGCAAAGGAACATAAGCATGATTACAGATATTCCTGTTCTACTGTCAGCTATTAAGGATACTAATTTTATTCCCTACTTTACATGTTTATGCTGACATGAATAAGCAATGCATTCTAATATACCAGTGATTTAACCTTTCTCCTTCTTAAGCAAATAATTTTAAGACATAATTACAAATAAACATTTAAAATTTGCTTAGAGTATAAACAGAGTTTAAATGTATAGAAACACAATTAAAATGTTTAATGTTTCTTTACATTAGATACTTCTGAACTTATCATATCACAAAAAGTAAAACAAACTTCAATTTCCTAAGCCATTTCTATGTTATTTAAGGAGACACAGAAAATTTTCCTCTAAAATTTGTTCACATGGCATGGCTTAAATAAGCACAAAACCTGCTGTAATTACCGTGAGACAGCTAAAAATAATGATCTGCCTGCGTGTAGCTAAGTGGGATTAAGTAAGCACTGGACCAGATCTGCATATGCTCTGTGTTTGTAACTGGATCAAGACTTTCACAAGACCTCGGATACCCAGTTAGGGATTCCCTAAGAGGTCCATATCTTCATGAACATTCAATGCCGAAATGTTCATCGGAAAACACGGCCAGGTATTAACTGCCTAGACTGTATGGAGAAATTTGGCTCTGATTCGGATGCTGAGCTATCCTTTGAAAATGGAGCTCAACAAACTATTCAACATCTCGATTTAACATCCTACCCGCCTCAAGGATGGGAGCAAGTAGGTATAATTCAACTTAAATTTGCTTTAAAGCTTTCTGGTTTCTAGAATACTTTTCCTGACTTTCACATTCCAGTGGCTGCGTTTTCATTAGTAATACAACAGAAAACCCTGATACAGTACTCACACACACGCCAACATGCACTCCCCCCCGAGGGGGGGGTCCCCTACTTGCTGCACTCTGTACTGACAGTGCCCTACCTTGCTGCAGGCTACTCCTGGTGTCCGCCACAGAAGGTGCTCGGCCAGGCCCAGGTGGGGAGGTCTTGATGCCCCAGGAAAACTTCTGGCAGTGCCAAACCCAGTTCTCGCCGCTGCTGTTTCTGCTTCAAGGTCTCTTCCTCATTGTTGCAAGTTTTTATGCTTTTTTTAACAGTACTTTTCAAGCTGATGCCTTCTTTATTTCAGAAGTCTCTTGGTAATTCTGACTGATGGTTGTCTTCCACTTTCATATGAGCGGTTTTGGACACGTGCTCACAGCCCTTTTGTGAAGCCCAGCTACACACCCCATTTACGCTGCTGCTCCTACCTTGGCAGGTGGTGTTATCCAGGCTGTTTGCCATGGGTAGGCTGGGCCAGCACAGTGCGTTCTTTTCATTTTTGTGGATATGGACGTTTACAAACAAACCTGAATTAGTTGAGGTGACTTAAATTACAGGCAAGAATAGGGGAAATTATGATTGATTAGCTTATTTTTTTGATAAAAAGCTACAGATTTTGCTCAGTGACCTTTCTGTGTAGCTCAGCCTGTTTGAACTGCTAAGTATCGCCAAACTTAATATCAGGTTTGTTACACCACAAAGTTATGATGCCTCCTGCATCCACGTGGTGTTTCAATATCCAAGGATCTATTATTTGTTCTGACAGCAGAATTGGAGCTTTTCTTTCTTTTCTATAGAATATCTAGTGACCGTTTTGAGGTTTGACAGTCCTTTTGTACCACAGGTATACAAAGCTGAGAATCCAGGAAACTGTCTTCCCTTGCGGCCATGCTTCAGTTCTTTCTCCTCCTCCCACCTTTATTTTATCTACTAAAATGAATGTACGCCTTGTTCTCAGAATGCTTGCTCCTCACACAAACGTGCATGAAAAACGATGGGAATGCTAAGTGGCATGTGAGATCATCTTTGAATAAGATTGAGCCTGAAAGCTCTTCAGAAGTTCAGACTTACTCTTATAGGAAAAGAAGATGAAATATGTCAGCCCCAGCTACTGTGACCACTCATTTATGCTAATGGCCTTTGATGGGAACTTCTCTCATCAACAATTTTTAATGCCTCTTCAGAGTGTTTCTGATTCTTAATAGGCCTAATAGTGTGGGGAACTGAAAGACATCCAGATGAATTATGCTTTCACAGTAACATTATACTGTCATTCTCTCATTGCTATAACTTTAAAACAGTACTTAGGGTTAGAGTGACCTCAAATGCACATCAGATCCTAAGCCATTTTGAGATCCTTTTAGCTTTCATTATAACTTGGTTTATTCTGCAGACACAACTTATTCTAAAATCTAATCTGTGAGGAAACAGGAATTGGACTTTAATGTGACTATGAACAGCCAGAGCAATGTCGACTAGAATAAAAAGCATTTATGAAGACATTCATCCTTTAGAACAGCCAATGTCCTCCTGGGCTGAAGAAGAGACTGTCTCAATAAAATGTTGAGATAGATCCCAATATAGTTGGCTTATGCTGCCCCATGCTTTAAGAGGAGAAAAACTACCCCTTTGTAGGGTTCTCAAAATGCACAAAGCAGCACATAGGTAAAGACAAAATCGACAGATCTAAACTGCACTCCTGCAAGGCCGTGCTGGAGTCTGGCCAGGACTTTCAACTTACTCTGCGTCTCTGAGCAAGGGCCAAGCAACAGCTGTACAGATATGACTAATTCAACCTACCTAGGACCGTACCAGGCCAGAGTGAACAAATTGGCAAGCTAAACAAAGCACAATTTATCCACTTGGGCTAGTATTTCTGCCTTTCTTTATTGATTTTTGTCATTGCAGAAGTTGGGGATGAGATTTGTTCTGGTTTGGTTTTTTTTTAGTTTTTTGGGTTTGGGGTTTTTTTTGCATCTTCCTCTGGAGTATCTGCCTGTTGCTTGGTATGGGGTATAAGACAAGAGCATCCCAATTTTCCAAAGATACATTGACTTAAAAGTGAAATACAGACTCTAAGAGAGACTTCCTGAAAAGCTCTTTTCTCACTCAATTTCACAGATGAAAAAGGAGGAAAGTTCAGAGGAGCAGGCACAAATGATATCATAACACTTACCAATGTTTACAAATAAGTAGAAACCATGAGAGAAACAGAAAATGACAATGTATATAATCTCTTAAAAAGCAATAAGGTCAGAAGAATCCATGCAAATCAAGATCTCTTAGCCAGAGATTTTTTAAATTAAAAATCAAACCAAACTAAACCCCTGGGGGAAAACAACCTTTCTGCTTCCTGAAGGCAGAAAGATACTGGTGAAAAAAACAATCAGGCAGTTATGGAAAGCTCAGCAAAAGCAGCAGATATAACAGTATACAAAGGACAGGCAAGTGATTATCTCTATTCCTGCAAGCTTGGACATGCAAAGAATAGATGGATCAGAGATAGGTGCATATGTGCAAATATTGAAATGTACAAATGCTGAGAAAGGAACCCGTGACAGTTTGTGGCACACAGCAGCAGAACTTTACCAGGTTGGCATTTGGCAGCTAATTGATTTGAACACGGAGAGAACCACTACATGCTGATACACAAATGTTATGGATCAATACATGCCAATGGGGAGAAGGTTTGAATTAAGAACATTCAGGAAAGAGCCCCTTTTAATACGCAGAGTTGCAAGCCATGAAAAAATAACAACAAAACAGTATGCTTATCTATCATATACTTATTAGCATATTGAAATCCTTCATAAGAAGGATGCAAAACCTAGCATTAAACGGTGTTCCAGCCTCATTAACAGAAGCCACAAAGTAACTTGGGTTGTATGTGTAATGGAGAGAACACAAATAAGGGCTAGATGCCACTTAATTTATTGTGTCCCGTGTTTCTTACTGGTTGGCTCTAGCACTTCACAGCAGCTTGGGAAACACCGGGATTTAGATATGGGTTAGATGAGACAAATCTGTGCCATCAGGTCTAATCACATTAATTCAATTCTGCCTTACACTGAAAATACACCCTGCAACATTGAAATAGCAAATGAGAATACCAGTTGCAAATGCAATCAGCCAGTGGAATCACATGGAAAGAGGAAAAAGTCATCAGAGATTTATATACCTGTGCCAGTTCAGAGCCTACAGCATGGCAATTTTGAGAAACGTGTTGGTTTTAAGTAAAAAGCTTTAGAGCGTTTTCAAAAAGGACACTCTACCCATTTCCTGAAAAAGGCAGGTCTGCTGGTGGCAAGCACAAAGAAAATAGAGCCATCTAGGATCTTCATCTAAAGCTGTTCTTTCTCACTTCTGTAGTATAGGGCTACAAGTTTGTTCATTAAAACCGTAACTGTTTTTTTCCCAAGAAAGAGAAGAGAAACTGGCTTTAAAAGAGGTGCATTCCTACAGTCATAGGTAATTAGCAAACAGAAAACTGTCAGGAGATTTTGGCAAGCCCAGACAATAATGACTCACAACAATTTTTTTAGCCAAGAAACTTTTTCTATACCTCCTCAGTCCCTCCTTTCTGTTACATTCAGTGTGGCTTTCAACTTCTCACTTGGTCACCTGCAATTGCTTGTCTCATATGTGTTTGGGAAATATAAAAGTCAACTGGGGTAAATTTATAAAGAACAAATAAAACCCCAACCCCCTGGCAGCTGTGGGGGGGTGCTAAGCAACAGCAGGATGTTCTCAGTGTAAGACCCAGTGACAGGATGCTTCCATTTGATATTTACTTGATCACCTCTGTCATCAAACCGTAATATCCAGGGAGTCAAGCCCTCAGATAAGCCAGAACACTCCTGGATTCTACTAACCCAGTCCTTGTTTTAGCAACTCTTCATTGGAGATAAAGGAAGGCCTATTAAATTGATCACAAGACAAATAGTAAGCAATTTGAGGTTTAATTCTGGCTTTGGTATTAACTTTGAAAAATCACTTCTTGTAACTGTATTTCACATCTGCGATAACAATTGTGCTCTGTAGATGTGCAAGGGTTAATTAGTTATATTTCCCCTTGAAAAATGTGAAGTGCTACATAAGCATTAAATATCATAAATTTTTCCAATAATAAATTGGCATAATTCCTAGACCTGATTACAACTTGTCCAAAAACCATGCATAAGTACACAAAAAGGTACATCATCCATTATACATGACCTTGAGCAGCCTAGAGAAAGGATATTAGTCTAAGTAATCCACTAAGTATTTTGCTCTCTCTAAAATGGTCCAGAATTAATAGATCGTAAAATATGTATCTTTATTCTCCCCTATCTTTGCTTGCAGTTAGTATGGTAATAAAAGTTGTTTCTTTAATATAGTATGAATTATGAAAGGTCCACATGCAACAAAATTAAATTGGCATTCATTCAGTTTGGACAAAATGCAAAAATAGTTAAAGAGTAATAACGCTGTTCTGATTATATAAGTTGTACTTAGATACTCTATAGCAATGCAGCTTGAGAGCCTTATAGGAGTTAAGGGATTACAACATCCTTCTAAAAGGGTGTCATCCTCATGTTTACAAAGAGCAAAAGAAAAGGATGAAATGAATTAAATGAATTGCCCAAGATGAAATAAGGGCCAGACTGAGCTAGAAAACTTGGTCAGTCTCCTAAGCTGTTGGTTAGCAGTCACACCTCCAGCTCTGTCTTATCAAAGGATTTCCTTTCTGATATAGCTATTGTTTTATCTTCTTATTTGTCAAGAATGAAAATCTCCAGAATGGTCACATGGAGATACATAACTCTGAAGGAAGTAGCTATTAGTATTTAAAAAAGCAGACAATGTAGTGGAAGAGAGGTGAAGGAGACAAAACACACCAGACTGAATTCGCAACAGAAACATAAATGTTTGTGGGAAGAAGTCCCTAACAGTAAGCTCCCTGGATTCTCAAGACCAATCAAAAAAAGCAGTCCTGGAAGAGAGGAAGCATAGTCTCGGAAGCCCTGAATTTATTTCACTTGCATAATGACACAAGAAAATCTGGTGCCTCAATCATGCACAGTAACTTCTGTGTTTATAATTGCAGACAATAAGGACTCTGGCTTCTGGAAGGGACTCAGTTTCTAAAATAAGACCGTAGACATTTGTGGAGCCACACAGTGGATATATTTCCTCAGCCAACTTAAATTTCTCTTCTTGGGCAGCTAGTGCTGCCCAAGAAGATTTTAGGGGGGATTTTCCTGACTCAGCTTCAGCTCTGGGCTTGCTTCAATGAGTGATAGTTCTTTAGGACTCTCATCCACACTAGTTGTAATGAGGAGCACAAGGTGACAGAAGGCTCTTGTCATCTTTGCCACTGCAACTCAACATCTCATGAATTTCAGGGAGCAAGTCATTCCGAGTCCCTGAAAAGGAAGAACAGGACATAGGAATCCTCCTCCCAACCTTACGCTCCCATACCCCCAGGCACACTACCTGAGCTTGTAAACATAAGAGAACAGCAAAAAGCTGCTTGCCCGTTTGCTGTCCTGTCAGCAGAAATGGGTTGGAAATGAAACTGCATGCCTCCTACATTTCTCTGCTCATTCGTCCCCACCTCTGAGTTTGTTACTGTAATTAACAGCTGCTCCATGCTTAGACTGAGGGTGCTAAACCTTAAGAGCAGGAAGTAATTGATTTAGGCATATCTTTCTCAGGCACTTTCTAAATTACAGCTGGACTGGTGCAACTTGCAAGCTGTCCTCAGTCTGTCTACAGCTCTTGAACCTTTGCCTGAGCTGTCAATACATTTGGCAAAGTAAGCGTCACTCCAACCTGACTCCTACGCTCAGAAAAGAACATTCATCCTGTTAGTGTCACGCCAACTGCCCAGAACACCTTCGGCAGACAGGAACACCACCTTTCCCACCTTCTTCTGGCAATGCATTGCCCCCTGACCTGCACGCTGCTGCTTGCCATGAAGGCAATTAATCCTTCATGACTATTTGGTCCTTGGCCTCTCTGAGGATTCCCCAAAATGTTGGGTAATGCCAACTACACAGCTCTTCTGAGATACACCACTTGCCAGCTAAGAGAATAGACTTCATTCTCACTATTTTCAGGAAAGACTATCAAATACTTTAATTTGCTTACAGCTTGCATCTCAGTTCAAACCAGAGCTAAGAGAAGGCATTGGAGAACTCTGCTTACCCTGTTAGCAGCTCTGAGTCACTCAGATTGCTCTGAACCCTGCATCAGAACTGTTTATAAAACCCAGATTTATTAACATGCATCTGGTGAGAACTTGGCAGACAACTTTGCCCAGTGGCAAAAAAAAAAAATCTATTTCATCCTTGGAACATTTGCAGTCTCCAGACAGCTGACCAAATGAATACTTAGCTGCTTTCCCTGAATATGCATTTGTTGGCGGTTTCCAAAGGGTTAAGGGCTAGATCTAATTGCTAATAAAGTTGAATAAAATATTCTCAAAGGCATTAATGGGAATTGTTTCAGGCTCCAAATCAGTTAAACCAGTTTTTAATTAAACAATATTTAATAAATAACATCCAAAACAACTGAGCTGCTATCTTAAGGCTTACTAAAGAAAGGCTGATTCTTAAAATTTTTTTTTTGCAGACTCTGGCTGCAACATAGAGGACGTTGGACTGAGCTTTTATAGTAGAATAAAGCATTTATCTTGGTGAGATCAACCTTGCTGGGGTAACTCAATTGAAATCAAAGTTATGCCAGGTTTGCAGCAGATCAGAATATTTGAATATTTTCTAGTACTCTGAGCTCATCTCAGTGTAATAATGTGAGAGACTCTTCCTTACATACAGACTTTCATATTAGTACATTTTCAAGTCTAGCATGTTGAGACTTTAAGCTCTTGGAGCTGGGACTGTCTTTGTTGTGTTTGTGCAGCGCCTAGCAGAGCGCAGTTCCAATACACAAAAGGGCTGCTGGGTATTCCAGTAATACAAACTATAAGCGATTTACTTAGTTTCACGTCTTCATGTCACAAAACAGATGCTTCTTCTGTCATGTGCAAAGGGTTGTATGTAATACACTTCTGACTAAGCGGGTGTGAAAGGCGTCAAAGGCCTACCTGACAAACCATATGGCAGTTTTATTTATAAAGTAGTGTACTTTCAGATGTACTGCCTGAGAACATGCTTGTCAAACAATTGTGTGGTCTACAAACACAAAATAGTCTTAATATGGTGGGAAGTGTAGATAAAATGCATCCAGACTCCAGTACCCTTGCTGGCTCCAAGTACCTTACTCCACCGCAGTCCCACTGAAATTAGCTATTCAGCATACCCAATAACTGTATCACCAGCCAGTCATCAAGTGTGCTAAATCCAGTATGACAGCATAAGCCATCTTAATCCACTCACCCTGGTCATACCTACTGGTATCAGTTATGAGTCACGGCCATTCTTAGCTCCACTCTGGCTTCCCTAATTATGACAATCCCTGAAGGAAATGGGATTGTTATCTTGGAAGCCAATGTGCTGCCCAGGCCACGTGAGCTGCTGCCATTGACTGGGACCCACTCAGAGCTCTCAGCAGTGTTGAATGCTCTAGCAACAATATTTCAGTTAAAATTTGTCAACTAAGGGATATGTCTTTTTAAAAATGTCATGCACATGGTCTGAAAGGGGTACTAACTAACAAACACCAAAAGAAATAAGCAAGAATACTATTCACACCACAGAAGCAGTGTGAAACTTCCTTTTCCCCCATAATATGTTTTTCCTTCTAATAAATGGTTTATTTAGTACTGTAAGACATAGAAAATTCAATTCAAAAGCTTTCTTCAACAATGCTAAGTTTTCATTAGTGCAACTAAATGATTTGTATACATTAAATACTAGCAAAGCAAAATTCTGCAGACCTAGTGCATATACTACTGGATTGATGACTGTTCTGCACAATGTGCAAAGAGCAAGCGTGCAGTGAGTTAGAAGCACCATGGAATCCCAGGGATTTTCTTCCTTTTTATTTTCTGCCTATTTACACAGGCTGTTGATGTCAGGGCCTAGGGCATCTCTCTCCTCCCTAAACTTCTAAAGGCTAGTGAGCTGGTAAGCTCTGTGAAGAAAGCTAGGAGCTGCCTCAATAGCTCTGCTAAGATATCTTGCTGGGGTTCCCCTCTTCCTCCCTTGTAAGCTGAAGTTCTCGCCCTTGTCCCCTCCCTGAGCTATGTCTCAGCTGTGTCACACAGCCATGCCCATGCCTGGCCATGGATCCCCTTGATCCGGACATCGATCCATGGACTGACTTCCCAGCTGTCCCCAGAGGTGCCTGATATCCTGGGCCAGGGGCTGCCCCCCTGGTCTGCCCTGCTCCCTTGCTGGGGGCAGTGGGACAGGCCCTGGCTGGCAAGGAATCCCCAGGAATCCCCTGCAGCTCCTGGTTCCCCAGCCAGCTATCAGCCCACGCTGCACCCTGATATTTAGTATTTAACAACTGTATGTCAACTTCTTTTAAGTACTAACAAACACACATTTCTTAAATCTCTCAAAAAATAAGCTGAAAGCAAGTAAACTAAAAAGCACCCAATACAGACATGCAGAGTTTCCCAAGGGGCAGAGGCATGTATCTTTTTAATTGATATTTTAAACTTTAATAATGAATTAGTAAGCCAATTACAACTCTTAGCATCTAAATACTTTCATCTGAAGAATCCAAATTATTTCCTATCACTAACAAAAGTACGGAGGCTGGGATTTATTGTTTCCAGTTGAAACCTACTGTGATTTGTAGTCAAAACAAAACATCCATTCCATCAACCATCCTAACTGCAGGCAGAAGCAGTTCTTTTCCAGAGGAAATCATCTTTACATCAGCTTTAGTTGTGAGTGGCCAAGACACTCTAAAATAGCATGCTCTTTCTGGTGCAGCAGGGTCACAGCAGAGGTTTCAGAATGGACAAGACGTTAATGGGGCCATCTCTGTTTGTCTTCCTAATAGAAAAAGTCACTCAAGGCATGTTCAGCACAAGAAAAAAAAAATCAAGTAGTTCTTCATCTAATGCCAATAGTACTTTCTTCTGTTCACAGATTTAGGCAGTTATCTTGCAACCTTCTCAAATGATTTCTACTCCTGGAAAAAATAGTGGACATTCAGATCTCTCCTATCACAGACTAGCTGGGAAAGCACAATAAAAAGGAAGGGTCAACAGTAGAGAGTATCACAGAGGCTGCAGGCTTTGTAAATAAGTGTCTAACTAAGGGACTGCCTATCACCACTGGAACACGCTTTAATTCACTTTGGAAACTGACGTGCTTATTCCACATCTAAAATAGTCAATATCCTCATAGCCCTTCAGTGAACACCGGCTAAATTCCTATTCATGCATTTGTTCTGTTCACACTCAGTACAGGGCTAGATGACAACCACCTCGCAACAGCCAGTGTAGCAGTTTGCTCAAGAGAGACCTGCTTTTTCAATTCTTTGCTTCCTAATGACATTTAGACAATTGATGGCTGAGGCACCCATACCACAGAGAGTGGACAAGCTATACTGAAACTGTTCCCTGCTGCCTCTATGCAGGCATTGTTTGAGTCGATGTTGTCCTTCACGAGTCTTTGCCTCTTACAGACACTCACCCCGTGGCTCCGGCTAGCACCTACCCAGCAGCAGGGTCTGATCACTGCCAGCCACACACGTCCAAGTGAAACATCCGCAGCCACCCACCAGCGTCTGAATGGTGATGGCTGCTAGACTGAAGGGAGTTGCTTCTCCATTTAGAGGGGTAACGAAGGCTAATTGCTACAGCAATTGCTGAATGGTACATTGGACAGTTTTATCAGTGGCAATCCTGTCAAACTCAGTTTGGCAAGCCCTGTTTTATAGCACTGATCCTCTTTAAATCACAGAGGATATATTGCTAAATCATATACAGGCATTTGAATAGATAGCCTGAATTTCAGTGAAAGGATGATAAAATTTGATTCTAATGTAACATCCACTGAAGCTCATGGAAAGGTCTTCACGAGTTTCAGCAAGTACTAAATCTACTCCTCTGTCACCTCTATACTGAGTCTGTTAGAGACAGATCTGAACAAACACTTACAGGTGTGACAGCTGTGCTGTGAAAGTCACCATGGATGCCAGACAAGGAATGCAAATTCCTCAGCTACTGGGCTTTCACCACACCATTCACACACAAGCCTGGGGATGTCCGGGGTGCAATACCTAAGAACAGGGTAAGGGCCAACCAGGTCAAGAAGACGCCAGGAGATTAATATTAACACTTTAAAATACATCAGGCAGCAATCATGGGTTGGTTGTGTAAGTACTGAAAAGTTTCTGACTTTGTGTGTAGAAGACATCACAGCAATTCAATAGTGACATGACAGAGAAATGAAAAACTGGGGCCTCAACACAAGCAAAGAGAGCAATATTTTTCAAGGCACCATTTGCACTAAAGGCTCATTAAAAAGGGAGAAAAAATGTTTGTCAGACCTAATGGTAATCTGGGAGCACCTTCAGATTGGATATATTTGAGAAAAAAGCATTAAAAATATTTGAGACAGTCCTCAGAGCATGCGCCAGGAACCACAGGGATAACTTCATTTCAGAATTTTCATTAGTTGCTAAATGTGCTACATCTTGGGAATTCTTTTGATTCCAAATGGGTGATGTTCAAATAAAATTTAACTCAAATACCCCAGATTCATACTCTATATTTTTATCTAACTTTTCTTGAATTTAGTTAATGAATAATCTTATGTTAGGATGGCTACATACATGTTTTTCACAGAATATACTTCAAGTTGTTCTAGAACAAGCTTTCTCCCCCTCCCAAAAAGACATATAGAAGATAAGCAGTTTTATAGAAAGTCTGAAGAGCAAGCTTTTTTCTTTTCAAAGAATGAGATCTTAAATCAGATGAAAATTAATTGCATGCAAATATGTGATGGAACTCCAAGATTCAGCTCAGCCCCCTTGTATACAGCTGCAGCTGATTTTTGTCCCCTTCTAGGTAGTCAGAAAATTAGTTTGAAGCCTGCTGCTAATAATTCAGTTGGGATTTTAGGATTTGAAGTTAGCAAGTAAATATATCTTTGAGGCTTGATATATCAGGCAGGGGGCTTGAATCACTGAAGTGATTAACTTTGTCCATCAAAGCAGCCCTAAGCCTTCACACTGAGCTTTTAAACTTGTGGAATGGAGAATCAAAATAGGATGAAATACTTAACACAGAAATAATTGGTAATATACTGACAGCACAAAACTTGGAGTCAACACACCTCTCCATAATTCACAATAGAGGTCTCTAGCTTTATTAACTGGGTTAGTAAAGTCATGTCCTGAGAGTGAAGACTTACAGAAGTCAAGCTAAAAACTGCCGGTGCCTAGGAACAGGTATGCTAGAAAAGCTAGGCAAAGTCTCAGTGATGTTGGTTTAGCTGACAGGACTGCACATCAGCAATTGCACTGTTGTTCAGCACTTCTGAGCTTCTAAGAGGAAATTCGAAGGGGAGAGGGCAGCAAAGAGGATAGGGAGGATAATTTAAAATGCACATTTTATCTTTTTACTCAGAAAACCAATGTTCAAATAACAACATCTATGCTTAAAAGATAAAGGTAAAGCAGCAGGGAAAAGCCAAAATCCATTAGTACAATGAGTACTTCCAATTTTAGTAGTAACAAGCAGAGCCCGTTCATACAGAGGTTAGCTAAACAGTTATTTTAAGGACTCACTGTCCTTAGTGGAAAATTAATAGAGCAAGTGTCAAAAGCCTTTCATGATTTTAAAAATTAGAACAGTCTGTCTCCACTGGGTATCCGTCCTGCATAGAGAGCTTTCACCTACTGAAATGTAGAGTGTGAAGTTTATTCAGCTCCTAGAACTTAGCACAGCTGTCCTGAAATCATGATATCTATGTATCTCAATCACACATGGCATTTGATGAGTATACCGGCTACCTAGAGCAACACAATTCCTCTGCTCAAGTCATTTACGTCATTCACAGCAGTGGAAAATTTAAAATAGTCGCTTAGAAACAGAGAATCACAGCACACTTCAAAAACCTCCCTTTCTGGAGGGACGAACAAGGGGCATAAGCAGTTATTAAAGCTGCAGAAGAAAACAGTGGAGGAAGGAGAGTGAACAAAGCACGAATATTTGCCAGATTTGAATTTAAAAGCAAAAACCCAAACCTGAAGTCCTGCATTATGCCAGGCATTGAAAGTTTTGCTAATCTTTTTTTGGGGAATCACACAGGTGTATTTGAAGGTAGAACTAGGTTTATAACATCCATGGCTCAGAGGATCGCTTGATGCTTGCTTCTACACGTCATTTGACTTTTGCAAGAAGCTGAACACACTTGTCAGTCAATCCCCTGACCTGCAATGGCAATTTTCACTTGCTGTTCAGCCCAGCATACATAAATTTATTTTTGGACTGCAGCTACCATCAACTCCCCACTTGTCTGTGGGTGGTTTGCCCAAGTTATAAACTAACAGTGCCACCTATTGCACATAGGTTCTGATGCAGACATGAGATCTGTCTCTGGGTAGGGCTAGCTCAGGTTCAGCACGGTCCTTTAGTACAGGTGCAGTGCTGTGCAAACCAAGTACTTCGCTTCCAAAGCTGGCATGGGCTTTGAAGTAGAGCGCCAGTCATGGCCCCAACTTGGATCTAGCAGGGTTCATTTACTCCAGTTTTAACCAATTCCACTGGTTTTGTGTGCGTTCTGGAAGAAGCCACTCAGTCCCTTTATACTGCTCTTCCCAGCATGTCCTCTAGTGACAGGATCACCTAGCTATAGCATTCTCCTCTTGCATCAGGCAACAGAGAAACACACTGCACACTCTTGCCAAGTTTCTGACACATACCTTGCTTTTCCAGCAATCTATTAGAGATGTGAATTTAAAGGTATGAGAGACAAAGGAATGTTGAGCCCTTCCAGCATCTTCTGCCACAGGGCAAGCTCAGCTGGCTTTGTCCATTACTGCAATGACAGAAGAGAAGGAAAAAGCCCTTTCCTGGGCTGTGGCAGACTAAGAAAGTCCTGCTGTCTCCAGAACTGTCCCCTTATGGCTGTCGCCCCTGGGTCTGTCACACTTACTGGCTGCTCTGTCCCACTAGGCACTGACTGTCAACAGCCCAGGGACCATAATCCCCCCAAGCGTAACACGATGCACAATAGCCAAAGAGCAGACACTAACGGGGTCCTGTTGTTGGAAAGCCAAATAAAAAAAAAATCCAAGTTCTCTCCCTTGTGTACACAATCACTTCCTTTTACACCTTCTCTCCTAATACTCTTCTACTAGCTACTGTCACCTATTTCCTAGTCGTTCAGTTACTCTACCCAAACAGAAAGCCTACTCACAATCACTGTTCATTAGCAGTAGCACTAGTACACCATGTGTTTAATTGATATATATTTTCTGTATATTTTCAAGCGCTATACCTTGACTATTCCTATCCTGCACATCCTCATCCCACAATATGACAGGTAGCTTGCATGGACCTCTTGTCTTATTTCTTGACTAGACTACAGATATTCTAGTCTATTATCCAGCTGCTCTCACATTCTGTACTACACCATGGACAAAACTGCAATAACATTTATTTTTCAGGCCTACCCTGAGCACAGCTTTAATCCTTCCAGATCAGTGCAAAAGAAGGACCGAGCCTGGGTCCCAAGGAGTTCTGCTCCTTTCAGGTCTGGGCTCTGATGCATATTTACATGATGAGGATAGAGGAAAGGAGAAGAAAGTGTGATCTCTTGTGACATTACTAACCTCAAGGTTGCATCTACTATCCAATATTAAGCAGTTAATTTTAACACAGACTTAATGGAATTGTATTTTGAATCTTAATTAAGCCTCTCTGGCAGAACAAAAGGTATATTGAATCTTTCTCTTGCCTGTCCCTACCCCTCAGCCACTGACAGTAGTCAAGATTGACAGGAAAGTGAACTGGAATTGTTCATTTTAGTAAAAATTTGAGTTAATAACTTATTTTGACAAATCAATACCTGCCAAAGTTCTTTACAACAGGTTCCAAATTGTTTTTCAGACTTATGAATATATTCAGCTTTACTCAATGTTTATAAGGAGAAACGAACAGGAATGTTATATGACAGTACACTCAACTTTGCCCTGGCAAACGTGACTTTATAGGTAATCCGATTATACAGATCAGCTAACAAGTGCAAGCAGATGAATGTGTGTTATGATTAAGTCTCTCTTTCTTGTTCCAGCATTCAAAAAAAAAGCCCCTTTCTCTTTTAATCTGCTTGAATCAGCACGTATCTGTCACCCAGCTTTTGGTAGTAAGTAGTGCTTCATTTTAACCTCTGATCAGACATAAGGACAAGACTTTTTAGGCTTGATGTTCCTTAGTGAACCTTTTCTTTATTTTTGTGCATCATCTCCACAATAACCCGTAGTTTTGATATTCTAATAGCAAACTAACATTGTTGGCATAACTGTAATTTAGCTGTAATGTTGTTGGTGAAAGCATATTCCACAAGAAAGTGACTTTTCAGATATCATAACTATTTGGATATTTGAGTCCAAATGCCAATATTATGCACAGCTGCACTTCAAACCCATTTTGGTTCAATTACTTAAACAATTTAATTCAAATAAAACCAGCAAAATCTCCACTTTTTAAGAATAAGTCTCAAGAATTCTGCTTGAAAGTTAACCTTGAAAACAGTTTTACAATTAATTTGAATTCGATTTCTATTTAGCAGCTAAAATAATTTCCCATAAATGACATTATGGCAAATGTGGTCTCTATTGCCTTTCTAGTGGCAGAGAACTCATGACTATAAAATAAGTGAGAGAATCAAAGGCTGTAGTGTGCTGCAAAATGGATCCTGGGGGAAACTAATAATTTACTGTGGAGCTGGAAACAACAATACTTTTTTATTTTCTCTCCCCCCCTCTTCCCCCCCTTCTTTTTTCCCCTGTAGAACAGCAGTAACTATGCATCCAGGGGATACTCTGCACTTGTTACTTCTGAATTAAAAAATAAACGGGCTGGATGAGCTTGTGATGAAATTGCTCAACACTAAAGAACAGCACATACATTCTGTGGGATCTTAAAATAGTCTCCCAAGAGAACATTGTGGTGGTTCTTTGAGACTGAAGACTACATGAATGCCAAAGAAAGTTTCCATGTACTGACTAATCCACTAGCTATCTATCATTCTGCTGGCCTGCTTCCAGTTCTAATTCCCTTTGTCTTTTTCCTGGCCTGACTGAACCACTAATTGTCCTTTGGAGTTGCTACATACACACCAATGACAACAGGTTTTCCTCTTGGGGAATTCCCCGTTAAAAGACATTCTTCAGTGGCCCCTCTTCTACCTTTAATGCACACATACCAGCCTTACCCCCAGTATTTTCAATTTGCACTATTCTAGGCATTTAGAGCCAATTCTGTACTGCATTTCTCCATGTGTAGCTGTGAAAAGGTAACTTAGGTGAGGTGTATGAAGCTCTGGAAAAACACTTTCTAGGTCGTCATACTTATGGAATCAAATTTCTTCTATTTCTAGGCAAGACAGTTCTTCAACTAGAACTACAACTGCAGTGGCTTAAGTAGTTAAAAAAATCCACATGGTATCATAAAAACATACAACATTGAATAGTCTCGCTATTCAGAAGGACTAGATCTGCTATGACTCGTGAGCTGACAGAAAATTTATCAGAAGGTAAATTTTTCAAGGGAAAGCCAGATCTTTAAATAAAATCTTTCAGAGAGACTTTTTTTGGCAGAAATGTCAGTTTCTGAATAAACGCTGAATGCCTGAAATGTGGTAAATATTAGCCCGAAATAAAAATACATGAGAAAGTTCCACTACACAGTTTTGATTATATAAAATACCAGGGAGAGATGACTTTGAGGCACTTTGATGACAATTCATAGCTGAAATACGTTATTTAGGGATGAAATGTTTTTACCAAATCTCAACTTCCCTTGTGAAGATAGGCCTGATTTACTGACCTTCAAAGCACTAATTTAAATCATTATAGTTTTGCCCTCTACATTTTTCTATGAGGTCATTTTTAAACTTTAAAAAGTTCATCATCATCATCTCTGCATGAGCCAAAAAAACCAATAAGAAACTCACTCCCCCAAGCCCCACACAACTTTATATAAACTGTCAGATTTTTTTTTTTTTTAAGGTCTAATTGATTACAAGTTCAAAGCCTTGGAGCACAGCAGTCTTAAAAGCTAGTTTTTAATCCTTTCAGAGATTGTGAAAATTTAGGAGAACCATAATCTAGAACACTGGCAGGGCAGTGGCCAATTTAACTGTGCTGCAACTGTTGCCAGTTTCTGCCAGTGATATCCAAAATATTAAAATCTTTGAAAACTCTTCTTATACTAATGCAGCAACTGCTAAGAATTTAAACTGGTGTTTGTGGATACACAAACATAGAAGGCAGGAATAAAAGCAGCCAGAATATATTTCAGTTCTAAAAAATACTATTCTGAAATTTTGAATATTATCATGCCTACAACATTCACCCAAGGTTCAGCAAAGTCAATGAAAGCAATTCCACTGGTTTCAGTTGACTCTGAACTGGATCCCAAGCACCATCAATAGCAGAGACTACTAAAAATATAGGCAGAAGGCAGTAAGCAAAATGCTGTGTTAATCTGATTCTACTGTAATCACCTGCATTGTGGGCTTGTGGCAAGGTACACGAAGCAGCTTCACAGTTAACATACGTAATTTAGAAACTAAAGACCCAGCTGTCAGCCCAGAGCACATTCCCCTTCTAGGAGTGCAAACTGGGGGAATGAAGAAGTTTAGCTGGCTGAGTCCAAGGGCAGTTCCTTTGCCGATAAGAGCTGTTGCGAAGAAAGCTAGAAACGAGGGCCTGCCCCTCCTTTCCTTGGGAAGTGATGTTAAGCAGAGGCTTTACTGCTGGCCCCTGCCTCTGCTCCATCCCAGCTGCGCATCTGTGCCCAGACTGATATCTCCATGACTCTGACCAACACCCACTGCCCAGGTTTCTTGGCTTGGCCTCAGACCTGCCTCATCACAGCTGATGGCCACTGGTCTACATCTGACCCTGATCCCTCCTGCCTGCATTATCATCATGCTCCGCTTCTGGCTCCTCTTGCGCTGCAGAGCAGCCGGTTCTTGCTGCTCCCTCACACCAGCTTGGAACGGGAGGCCTATAACATGCTTAAACTTTAACACTGACAAAAGTACAAGCCATTTGTGACTTTTAGACTCCTCCTATTTTTCCTACTGGAAATCTTGGGCCACTCTTTATGCCTACACGCTGCTAATGTATTCCCAATACACAAGAAATTGAAGATGCCTGCTGCAAAAAGGCAAAAAAAATCTAGTTTAAGAAGTAAAGCCTTGAAAGTCAGGAGTTGTAAACTTGCCCATGCTAGTGCACTGTAGATGCATTAGCTCTCAAGAGTACATTTGTAAAACACATTTTAAATTAATTCTTCCCCTCAAATGCGTTTCTCCCACCCAAACCTTCAAAAGTATCCAATGTCCAAAGAATTAAAAAAAACTCCATTACCCATGTGCTCGGAGCTTTAATTTTTCATACACAACTTGAGTCCATTTCTCCTTTTCCTAAAATAAATGGCAGTCTTGCCAGAGTAGGGTTGGGATCAAATCCTTTAATTAAAAACAAGCATTTATTCACTTAAATTTGGCAACAATTAATACTTTCATATTCCCATTTGTATGGGCTAAATAATTGCTTCGTGCACATAAATTAATACATTAAAGGTCAAAATAGTATCCTATGTTCCACTGCCCTTTCCCAAGATAATGTGATCTATTAAAAAGAACGATTGTTTCTACAGGAAGGCCTATGACAGGACAGATTTTCATTGCTGGCTTTCACTTCTCATTGGATGTTCAAAGCCAACACCCCTATTCTTTCCACCTCTGATTCATTTTTAAGTACCTCTCAACAGTTTGTAATGCAGGAACTTGTGTACATCAGCAAAACAAGTAGAACTGATAGTAGTGAATATGCAAAAAGTAGACTAAAAGGAAAAGATTAGCATTTTTCAGTACTCTCTTCATTTCAACATCTGCATACAGCATTTCACTAGAGTGGATATTTCTCTATTTTTCTATCATGAACCCAGCATTTTGCCATGACTATCAGTCCCAGATTGCTTGTGTAAGAACATGCCGCTAAGGCAACTAGTGACTATTTGTCTTTATTAAATAACAATGAAAATTGGATAGCATGGAACAATAGGGGATGAATTGTGCCATCCATTTCCAGGAGAGAAGCAGCAGGAACTCATTACTTTTTACAAAGAGTTTCTGGTTTCCAGAAGATGAAGGGCCTAGCACACTGTCATTCAGTAAGTGCACTTTTACATTTATCCAAAAAGTTGTTTGCAATTTTCAGGGAAAGCTGTTTAAGAAATGATGAATTTCTATAGGATGCTTTGAGCATTTGTACATCAATGAAACAAAACAGGAATACATCATTTTCCTAGTATTTAAATAAAGTTACTCTGTACTGAGGCTTTTAAAAATAATTTCTCATTAAGGTATTTCAAGAACGATGAGAGTTAAATTAGGATGCTGTCCACAGACAATCACACTACTTAAAGAACACACTGCATATCTACCTTGAAAATGCCAAGTGACTGTGTCATTGCTAGTTAACTATACTCTTTCCTAAATGAAAAATACAAGATCTGAGTATAACGGCGGTAAAACCTTTGGGAGTATATCATTGTTCTCTTATGTATCTTTTACAGAGAGCTTTTTACCCTGTGCTCCTCAGTCCATTTGCAGACAGGGAAGCAAATGCACCAGGAAGTGAGGTGAACTGTTGAGAGTGGCAGAGAAGGGACCAGAACCCATTCTTCTCACCCAGCTGGTAGCTTGATCCCCCCTGCTGCACACTTGAGACGATGCCAGCTCAAAGCAAGCATCTGTTCAAGTAATATCTTAGCAGAAATGGGCTAATTTTATCAGTTCTCTGCTTTTAAAATATGTACATGTGTTCCATTGTATGATCTGACATTCAAAGCTGACTAAATTATACAGTGATCTTAAGATATTTTTAGTAACAGTTATTTTACAGCTGGAATATGCCTCACAAGTAGCCTGCAGAAACTTTTCAGCTCAGACCTTACTGTAGTCCCCAATATTTTTTTGGCTCCTTCTTACCCTTTATGTCCTTGTGTAACATATTCAAAGTCCTCTGTGTTTGATTTTCAAAAAGGAAATATTTAAAATTAAGAATCCAAATTCACACAGGAAAATGCTTCATTTCTAATGCTCAGCCCAAGTACCTTTTTAAACCTGACAAAGAGCCTATTTCTCTTGGGTTTCAATAAGATGCAGGATGCAAAGTGCTCAATATTCACTGAGCTTTTTAAGAACACAGATTATATCCATAAAAGCTTCCTGGTTGCTCACCCACTCTTGGGCCAGCGGGTAGGAAAGGAATTTGAAGGTCTGCTTATTACTATTATCTCCATGCTCCTGGAGCAAGAAATAGGCAAGTATGCATCCTACCATGCTTCCAGGCACATAGTGGAAGAAGCTAGTGGCAGAGAGTGAAGGGGGCATTCTCACTCCTTCCAAGATTGTATAATAATTCAAGTCTCAATCTGTCACCATGCCTTGCACAGTTTTAATGTTCTTTTTTAGCATTTTTTTTTCTTTTCCTTCAATTTATTGTAATGGAAGTAATGCATTAAGAAGCAATGTTTTGACAAGAAAATCAAGACAAGACCATGGAACTCTTCCTTTTAAAGTAATTATTAAAGTCCAAATTCATTTTACCAAGGAAATCTGAGCTTTAACCTGGTAATTAATGAAGATTATTCCAAAAAGAGGACTCATTTTTCATATAGTATAAGGACAGATCTTGTTTTCCATAAAAAAATTTGAGAAGGCTTGTGAGCATTCTGCTAGGTTTCAACCACCATAGATTTTTTAACACCAAGGCTTCCGAGAAGTAATTTTATTTCCTATCTTTATGTGCAGCTGAATTTTCTCCAGGGCAGAGGATGTAGACTAACTGTCAAAAGCTGGGAGCTGCAAAATCCAGACAGCACATTTTGCCATATTCAGTTTATCTCCCTTGTTTTTAAAATGAGAGAAAACATTGCTAAAGGTGCAGGCAGATAATTTGGTTTGTGTTATTTTATTAGTTTTACTTTTAATTGGGACTGTCATTTATAATGTGTACAAGGGCATGAGATGAAACAAGTTCATTACTTCTGTAGAGGCAGCAAAAGAATTTTCTAAATATATATTGGAGCAACAGTGATCAAGAGTCCAGTAATGAGCTCACATATGTCCCAAGAAGAAAACAGCAGGTTATTAACACACTATTTAGTTTTAATAAGTTTTTCTTACATCTATTTTTATGATGGAAGTCAATAAAGTTTAACTGTAATGCAAGACCTACATGGAACTGTCCCTTACAGTTTCTACTCTCCAGAACACAAGTGGGTACACAACTGGAAAAAAGCCAAGAAAATATTTCTAGACTATATGAAAATTCAGGTCTAATGTATCTTACAATACTGACCCCATTGCTTTGATGCCATTAAAAATAGGAATGTTAGAAACCAGTCCACTGCAATCAGTGGAGCTCTATCAAGGTAAAGTGTCTCTGAACACGGAGTTCATCAAGCACTCGGCATGACACAAAGATCATTCAAGTTTATACCTATCCTACAGCAATTCTCCCTGGACTGGAAAAGTCCCATTAAAGTAAATTGCAGAAGTGATTTCTGCCATAAAGAACTGGGGAAGAGAGGGAGAGGAAGGGAGTGAAGTATTCAATAAAGATTTCATTGTGTTGCGTACTTCTAAAGTGACTTGAAACGAGGTTCACCACCACATTTCTCTCACAAAAGCAAAGTTAAGACAGAAAATTTCAAAACATTAAAAAGGTCAAGTCAGATCTCTGAATGCTTAGAATGATACTGTATTTTCCGGAATCGATGGATCCTGCAAGAGATTTAGGGCTGTATTAGCGGTTATTTTATCCCTGAAGGAGAGTATGCTAACATCTGTTCAATATGCTTTCATGTGGGCATACTGATTTTACACTTCTAATTGCTTCACGCTAAGCTTTCTGAATAAGTCTTAAAACATTTTTGGTCAGATCATATGAACTATTATAAGTGAACTCTTGGCATATTTCCCTTGAACATTCCTTCCAGCCTCTCTTCCCCATACCATTCCCTAACAAAAGTAGAATGCAAATTGTACATAACAAGCCAGGTAAAGGATATAAGCAGCACAAATAGTGAAAAAATCATACAGATAACTCCTGCTTCTGCCCTCAGCCATGCAGAGTTGTGCGCATATGCAGAGATGGAAGGATGGATGTGAAAAGGCTCTCTAGGCAACTTGGCCTTGAGAGCCTGCCTGAACTCCAGCAGCATCTCCAAACCGAGATATGGGTTTCAGGGATGCTTAGAGTTCAGCAAGTTCAGCATTCTGCCTCCAAGCTATGATCCTTTTTACAGTGCAGCATATGAGGAGAGTCTCCATGGGCAGCCTTTCAGCTGCCATTCCAGTTCCAGGCTTGAGAAAGTTTGCTCCCTCCCACCTCTACTCTGGCAACATGGAAGAGAGCAGGAAGGTAGTGGACTCATCTTGAGCCCAAGCACTCAATTTATGCTAGTGACCTACAATTTCTAGACAGAGGAAGTTGAGAAAGCCATCTTTACTTTGTACACATAATCAGATAACAATGTTCTCATAGGGACTAATTAGCCTCCCAGGAGGCCTGGGCACTTATGCATACCTGGAAAAAGCGAGCATTAAATGCTGCCCTTCTGATTTGGTAGGTTTTTTTTCCCCACTCTACATTGATGGAAATATTGCCCACAGCATTAGCCCATACAGCTCTCATTGTCTTGCACTAAGTGCAGAAACAGAAATTTCAAGAGAGTTTATTAGTATTTATCCTTAAAGCACTCTATGCTTCTATTTGTCTCTTATAATAAGCTAAGGAAATGCATAATGAATTGCCTGGTACCTGTACCTTGCAGAGAATTGAATCTGTAAGTATACACTCTAAAATGCTACAAATAAATAGAAAATGCTAGAACACAGTTTGACCACATTGGAGCACAGACTGGAAAAAACAAGCATCAGCTTAACATCAGAAAACAGCTAAAGGAAAATGTAAAGGGTCTCTAGAAATACGGCTATTTCTTAACAGAGATTTGGAAGCAAGCATTCACAGTGTAGGGAGAAAGAGCCAGTCATTCTGCTTGCTGCTATAGACATGCCTCAGGTGCATCTTAAAGAGACAGCTGAACACTTGGGAGTAAAGCCTTGTGGAGACAAGGACAAGTAAAAGTACTCAAAAACCTACAGCTCTGCTAAAGACAAAGCACGTATGCCATTCATGTAGAAGCTTACACCACACAGGAAAGCTCAGTCAAGATCAAACCACCCCAGGGATATGGTGGAGTCACCACCACTGGAGGTTCTCAAGATGCAGCTGGACAGGGTGCTAGATAATCTCATCTATGCTCCCTTTTCCATGAAAGCCTGGACCAGATGATCTTTAGAGGTCCTTTCCAACCTGGGCAGTTCTATGATTCCATGATTAAAATAGCCCCTTCACCTTCTGTGAAGCAGAGTATTCTTCCACAGTCTTACAGTGACTTAAGGCTTGATTTATCACCAAGACATTTCAGGGCCAGTCTTAATTCCTTGTTACTGTGAAGGAAATTTGAGAAAACCTTCAGAGTCTCAGAAACTGCAACAAATCTGCTGTTCAGACTGAGGCTCTGCACAGCAAGAGAGGCTAGAAGTACCAGCAAGGAAACCAAGCTCAGTCTGGAAACAGAATGTCATTATCAAAGTGCCAATATCCTAAAAGAAGCAAAATCTACTTAGCAGGAGGTGCTATCTTAGTTTTGCTATCCTGTAATCAGCTGTTGACAAACTGTTAATTGACTGAGCACAGCATCCACCAACACAAGCAAGTGTTGAGGAGGACACGGGTTGTCTAACTGGATGCATTCCCAACCTGTCATCACATTTTCAAAAGATAAGTACACAACTGGTTCATCACACAGAAATGGAAATCACACCTGCTCCAAGCTGTCATTAACATACTACAATGCCAAGTAACTGGGAGAGAGGTAGAAAATGCAAGTTGCATTTGCATCTAGAGCAGGCATTTGCTTTCACTTCATAAATCAGCAGCCTGGATTCCACCACAGTCGGTGGAGCAGCACTTGGTCTACAGAATCCTAAAAAGGAGGGGAAGGAAAAATTTGTTATCTATTTCTTACAGTACTAAATCTAAGATGCAACCCACTGGTTATGAGGCCACAGATCTTAAGGAAATACAGGAACTACTTTTGCAATACGAAGCATAATTAAGTTGTGGAACCTACTGCTAAAGGATCCAAGAACTATGAACAAGTTGAAATAGGGGATAAGCAAATTCACAGAAGTCCATTGCTGACAATTAAAGATAAATTAAGTGCTCCAGAAACCTTATTAGTGCCAGGTGTTTCCAAGATAGAAAAGACAGTATGCACAGCCTGAGCTTGTACTCTCCCTAGATATTTGTTGCTACCCAGTGTTGACACAGGACCCTTGGTTTGACAGAAATTTGTCTGATCCAGCCTTGCAAATCTTATGTTTAGGTTTAGTCAGATGAGAAAGAGGAGCCTGGTCTCAGAGTCCATAAACAGGTAACTAAGGGTAATTCCACAAATTCACTTTATCTTAGCAACGTTTTTTCTTTCAACTCCATAGATTCAGGATGAGTTGTCACATGGTATTTGCTACAATTTCCAATTTGTAAGCAAGTACAGCAATAATATTAACATCCCTCACTAGGGTATTCTGACACACAAGTGTTTCTAAAGGCACTGACCTGTACAAAGTGTTAGCAATGTGGAAAGTGGTAGTGACCAGTAGGAATGAAGGGGAGGTATTGGAAAAAACCTTAGCTCGCTTAATATCATACAGCTTGTCAAGTACATCTGAACACAGAAGTAGAACACCCCCCAAAAAAGCCAGTGTGTTTCAAACCAAACTCCTACATCTGTCAGGAAAAATCTTTCCTGAGGACAAAATTAAAAATAGGCTGCAAAAACCCTATTAGCAAACACAACAATACAACATTTGTCCTTACATGAAGAATGGCTATTTGGAAATTGAAGAGCAGAAGGTATTTGTTTTGTCCAAATAAATAAAGTACTGAAGACATGCAGAAAACATGACTGAGTTGTTAGAACAATACAATGAAGGAAGCACATTTAACTCTGTTCTACTCAGATGAGCTTGGTGACCTTGGGCTACATAAGTCATTCTCTATCTGCATCAGTTTCACTAACCTTACTGAGATATTCAGGATAAAAATATATTTAGGGTATGCACACAGTATTATGTGTAAGAAAGCTTACACAGACCTTTTCAAGCCTCTTAAAACCAGAAACTACAAAGGAGACTTTGATTCACTCCTTTATCTTCATTAACATTAAACCCCTCACAATGCTACTCTCACCTGGATGCCTTGAGAAAGAGACAACTGAACAGGGACTGCAAAGCAGCTCAAAGATAGCAAGACATACTGCAAACTGCTACAAAACAGCAAGATGTACTGTAAAATGTGCTGGCAGAGGGAAAGATACTTGTTTCAAGTCAGAAAGGGAGGAAATTTTGATCCGAAGAGACATTTTTACTGTGCAGTCATCCTTAGAAAGGAGACTTACACATTCCCAATGTTTTCTCATGCCTCAGGAAACACTCAGAAGTCCAAACATCCCCTCTAACTTTTTTCCCCTCCTTCCAGCTTGTATTTTAATAAACAGCCTTTCCATTTCTTCAGAACAAAAGTAGGTTGACAGTTAAAGCTGTGAAAGCAGCATGGCAATCTTATTAAGTATGCCAGGTTTGCTATGCTACCCTGCAGAAACATACAAAGTGATGCCAATTAGAATCCAACCATAAGTAGCTGGGTGAATCCAATTCAACAAATACTGAAACTGCAACACTTTCAAAAGCTTTAACTGCATCTGGCCTAGGTATAGCAGTATATACACATTTCTTAACTGATTTCTCCAGGAACCTGCTTTTGGCCATTCATGGAAACTAGATACTCTGCAAATGGGTGTTTGATCTGAATATGACACTTGTATTCATATTTTCTGGTCAAGCATACAAGATATACAAAAAGCTCTGGCTATAAACAGCATTAAACACCTCACTTCTCAGCTCTCTTCTCTTGAGGAACTGCCAGTAATCTCCATTCGTCTCCAGGCCAAAAGTAAGTAGGTTCTTTCAGAAGATTAGTTTAGCATTCAGTAATCCATTTCTCTAAACAGCCTATTCTGAACTACAGAAGCAAATCCCACTCTCTGTAATCCTGTTGGTTTCATTGACAGGAGTCTGTGACAAGCATACATCCTATTGTAACAAAATACCATGCAAAATTCACCATTTGAGAAATATTACTTTCTTCCCTTGCTTCTTAGGCCAATTAAACGCTAAAAAATGTGATGAGAGAAACAGTGGATTGCCCATTTCTAGATTTTCAAAGCAAGACTAGATGCTTCTCAGCTTTACTAAAGTCTCAGAAAACTTTAAGTTCAACTTTTTAAAATGACACTAACTTTTGTCCTCTGTAGTTTCACGCCAGCCCTAGTCTATCCACATTCCCACTTCGCACATCAAGTAACAGCAAAAACAGTACAACCCCATGAGTAGGGCTGAGCTAGGTCCTGAGGTGACCCCAGCACAGACCTATCCAGGACACCACACTGCAGGATCTGAACATGGCACACAGTACCAGTTACAGACAACAGAAACCATTGACAGCCCCAGACACACCAGGAGGATGGACCAGGCCTACAGGCCATTCAGGCAGCCTAAACAAGAGCAACAGAAGACAAAACTACAATATAAGTACTGAAGACAACCATAAGACACAACCAGAGACTAGCACCCCTACAGGACAGCTTAAAGCAGTATATAGGGCCCAGGCCTGAGCTTAAATGGGGCCCAAGGGCCTATGGGAAGGGGTGTGGGCAGGGTCCCAGGTGAGGCTGATCAGGGCAATAGAGCTTATTAGTGCCCTCAGGGCCCTGACACAGCTCTTTGCAAGAGGAGGACTCTCTAGGGTAGCTAGTCATCATGTAAGTTTGTAAGCAGAGAGACCTAAAAGGTTTTTTTTTATCTGGGGAGACAGCCTTCAGGCATGCAGGGAGCAGTCCCAGGGTATGGTGGGCTGTAGCTCACAATAGGCTTTTGGGGCCCTGACACAGCTCTTTGCAAGAGGAGGACTCTCTGGGGTAGCTAGTCATCATGTAAGTTTTGTAAGCAGAGAGACCTAAAAGGCTTTTGATGTGTTTTGTTAAAATGTGATCAAGGTTTGCTTTTTCACAGCCGTGTTCACTACTGCATCCAGCAAACTTTTACCTATGTCAGTAGCTATGAACTCTTGCCAGCAATCTTAGTTCTCACTGTCAGTTGTATGAGTGTGTAATTAATTTTATAGCTCTGTGTAGGAAAATGCTATTTTCTAACTGCCATGGTTCTTCACTGTATCTATTGCAATGGCTTTTAACATTAGAGATTTTTTAGCTTGTCCACCTACTACAGTGGTCTCTGCCTTTCCACGGAGCCTGGATTAGCAGGTAATGCTCTGCATATTTGGAGCCTGTAATTCTAAGATTCTCTACCTAGTCAAACAGACTTCAGGAAGCTAAAAGCAGTGGTTGGATTCATTTGTTCTTAAGCCCTTTCTATAACATACCTTTTTTCTGTTTATAGAAGGTTCTGGTGGCTACTTTGCTGATAAGCAAATATAGCCTAGAACATGAGGACTGGCCCTTTAAAAGCCATCTGTATTTTTACCAGAGACCCTTGGAAAATAAGAACAGAATGTAAAAACAGCAGAAGATTGGTGCTGCAGTAACCTCAAGGGAGGGGCTACACCTTCTCTGCAGACCCCAAGCATTATTGAGATTTGGTATTTTGTTTGATATTTATGTTACGGGATAGTACTGAGCCCCAAAAGAAATTCTGGGCATAAAATACACAATCCTTTTTGGGCAGAGGAAGCAACCAGCACCTGTTACCAGCCAAAAAGTTGTTCTAATTGTCTGGCCTTTTGTTCACAGAACAGATTTTACTGGGAAATAACTGAACCACAAGTAGCAGCAAATGGTAGGCAGACAGTTAAGAGGACTTAGAAAAATGTCTGTTACATTTCCAAATGGCAGCCCTCTGTTTTAGAGAATGACAGCAGAGCTCATTTCTTAGGGTGTGGTGGGACTTGGGTGACTCCCTGTATATTCTTATGGCTTTTTTCTGCCTTCTGCAACAGAAATCATATGGTTGCATTTAAGAAATTGCTTGGAGGGTTCAATCATATAAAATAATTTTTACTGTTTTCTAAACTGCAATAAAGTATTTTTTTCTTCTACCTCAATGAGGCACGTAATTCAGCTTCTTCACAAAGATGTGTGAAAGGAGGAACAAGAGTGCTGCTGTTAGAAGTTGTGATTTTAGCAGGACATATTCCATGCGTATGGATCTATATTTAGATCAAAATGAATCAGGTAATTTATAGCTATATCCTAACAGATTGCCAAAAGTACAATTCTCTATGAAGCCAAATCATAAAGTAACCTTCCTATTACGGAGATTACAGAGCCAAGGCTCTGTCAGTGTTACAAGTATGAATGTGTGCTCAGCCATTTAATGTGGCTGTTTCAAGATACCTTTGGCTTCAGTTGCCTTCAGGTTTACAGTCTTGGTGGTTTTCTTATACTAATGCATTTCTGAGACAGAAGCAAAATGTCTGCCTGTGGGGTTTTAGATATAAACCAAGAAGTCACATTAGGAGGTCATCGTTGTCTTATGCTTTCCCATTTTACCTATTCATTTACACTAGAAAAATTCACAGAAATGGGGGAACAAAATGTAAAATATCAGCTTAAAGAATATCCATTGCTTGTGCTACAGAAGCATTTGGATCAAAAGCTGTTCTGCTGGGCGAGGCACAGAAATATGAAATCCACCCTTTCCCAGTGTTTTGAGCAGTGGGACAGTAACATTCCCACTGGGTAAGAGAGTTGCGACATGAGCTATAATCAGGGTCAAGTATGCCAAATGGCATACTCGCTTGAGCGACAGGCTGTAGGAGTGACCAGAGAGTCACAGGACTAGAATGTTAAGACTTGGATCTACGGTCTCCTTGCCTGTAGAGACAGGAGGGTCTAAAACCAAAGCGGACTTGCTTTGGCAGTTGCTGCTTAGCAGATCTCTACCTTGCCAGCTGCCTCTTTCTCTGTGCTTAAGTGTATGCCAACAGCAGTTTATTGTAGGGTCAGGTCTGAGTCCCTGAAAATTACTCTTCAGTAACTTTGGTATAATAAACTACATGCCATTTGCAAAGCAAGATAACTTGTTTCTTACTCAATCAGCTGATACCGATGGAAAAAAAGATATTTGAAGATATGTAAACCTTGAAAAGTGCACAATGTATTTCGGGTTTCCCTCAAGGGGAAAAGGCATCCAGGAAAGTCAGGCTTAAGAGCTTATGGATGAAGCTGAAAGACCAGGAACACTTTCCATGAAACGGTTGCCACACAGAAAGCTGCACCGTGGCTAGGAATATTTCAGCAATAAAAATGAACTTTCAGTACAGGGCTCTTCTGGAATAAGCCATTTAAGACTACATATTTATATCCTTAAAGCATCCTTTAGATTGTTACCATACATAATCCACTTATTGATTACATCTGTTTTATGTTGTCTGCTTGTGGAGCTGAACAGTACTTAACAGGAAAAGGCTGGCAAATAAGGCTCTGAGCACTTACCAAATTCAACATTCATTTTCCCTGCAAAACATGCTATTTCTAGATATCTGCTAATGCATTCTTTGGCAAAAGGGTAGCTCTGAAAGAAAGTTTTAAATAAGTCCTATCATCAGCCCACACTTCAGATAAATGTGCACCCCCTACAGTTTTTCTTCTTTCTTTCAAAAGAAAAATATTATCCTGACTTTGTGCCTGACACCCTTGTATTCTAGGGCTGGATCACTTAAGTGCTCTGCACAGGAACCCCCCAGAGAAAAAGCAATCATTTTCTTTACACTGATCACCTTAATTATCAAACCACATGTCTGAAAGTTGCAATAGGCTTAAATATTTATGGACACTTTGGACGTTGCATTTAATCATGGGATGATAACTGGTTGCTGATTGTATATTTGAAGTTTTTTGTGGCCTTGGCAAATAAAAGACTAGAATTTCAGCTTCCTGGAAGCTTGAGTAGTCTTTTTCTCAGACAATTTGCATTTAAAAAGACTTCTGCTTTTGTATGTCCCAGCAACAAGATACAATTTCTCAATCTAACAATCTGTAGCCTAATCCAGCAGTAACTCTTCAAGCAAAACTGCGAAATCTAACAGTTTTTCCTGAATAGGGACTACAACAGCAGGCCCATGATCACTGTCCCGCTACCTGAAAGGCAATTGCAACCCCCAGATGACAAACTGCCTAAAAGGGTTTTTCGACAGCAGCAGCGTATGGGCCTCTGGCAACTGTCACACGCAAGCAGCTGCACAGTGAGCTATGGGGATGCTCTGTACCAGATGGAGACTAGGCTGGAAGCAGAGTTATCTGGGTGGCCCATTTTCTTTGGCACCTGTAAGAGCATTTAGTCACCAACAGCAGAGGCCCATTCATAAATACATCCTTGCAGAGGCTTAACGATCTATATGCCACCTCTTTTCGGAGCAGAGAGAAATATTTTTATGGCCACATAAATTACTGTGAAATGTAAGCAATCTTCTCATTCCATTTTGTAGCAATGCTGCAGAGACAATCCAGCCTGTCAATGGTAATAAAATCACCTTGTTTTGGCTGGCTCTTCATTCATCTGGATTTTTGGTTATGAAAAAAGACACTGTCAGGACCAAGAATTTTGAGCTCAGCCTGCTTTACATTTCAATACAGAAATTTTTTTGGATCGAATCCAATTTTCATTCAAGTAACTAACCTCTCTAAAATCAGTGGGGCGATTTTATGACTATAACTGAAAGTGATCTTGTTCCTAATATTCCAGGAACAATTTGAGATCATTGTCCGAAGGATAAATGGCCTTAAATGTCTATTGGACGCTAGTGAGGCAAGATGAGTGATGAGATAAAGTCAGCTCATATTGCAATGTAATTCTTCTTTCAAGTAACTTATTTTAAACTGTCCCTGGGAAAGGGAGAGCAAGGAGAATTACAGTGGCAAGGCTATGGCAGAATATAGTTACATAACTACATTTCTTACATTCATTGTGCATTTCAGTAAGTTTCTCTGTATAGGTGGATTTTTCCAGTGCCTTGCAGTGCCTTGTGTAGGTGTTTACCTTCTTTAAATGGTTGCCAAGAAAAAAAAAAAGAAAAAAAGAAAAAAAAAAGGACTGAGCATTACTTGTCCATTGTCCTTGGTCTACATAATGCACAGGTCAGTGGAAAAGGAACAGGAGAAATACGCCCAGAGTTGTAGGTAATCACTGGTTAAACAGGAGATCCAGGATAAGGATTTTATACCTGTTTTGAAATACTGAAGGAGAGAGATGAACATTACTTTATTAGAACTTGAAAATTATTAGAGAAGACCATTCCCACAGAAGTCTCAGAAATACTGGCATACATATCAAGCCAACATACCCATTAACTCTTCAGATGGGGGCCAGAAATGTTATTTTTCACTGCATTTAGATGAAGATACATTTTCTTGCTGCGGGAGAGAATGACTACAAACTCAGAAAAAGTAGTGCAGATACAGCAATACATTGGAAAATATTTCTTTATTGTTTCATGTATATCTTGCTGCTTTCATCAGAAGTTGCTTATCTCACCACTAAATTCAGATTAATATATATAGATATTTGCACAGGTTAGAATTTGTGGAAGCTTGGCTTGAGAACTACTTGCAATAGCATCTGGATTTATAGCTCTGCTGCAATATGTCTTTGAGACACTTAGCCAAAAATTGACTACAAGCAAGAACTTAGCTTATGATACGACAGTTTTCATTTTCAAACATGCCATCTTTTCAGGTGAGCTTTTATTCTTTTCACAGGAAGTCTTCAAGTATTGCGATCTTTAATAAAAATTACAGCATATATTTTGTGTGTTATAGAGTGCACAGTAGATACTCTGCCATAGAACATCTGTAAGCTTAGCCTGGGTTTACATCTGTGCCCTTGGGCAGCCTGCTTTGCTGCTGAGCTCCTGCAGCATTCAGAGCAGGTTTAAAATGAGTATGACGTACTGTGGAGAGAGCTGCCTGCTGTTAGTGAGACTATCGGTCTGCCTGGAAGGGAAAAAGCACTTGCTGCGTTCGCAGTACCCCGTGCAGCTTTCAGAGACCCAATTCTTGTGCAGTCCCTGCTGAAGTCAGTAGAAAATCTCCACGTCTACCTGACTTCAACACAGTTTGATTCACTTCTTTAACACAACATGCAGCTGCCGGAAAGGAGCCGAAAAAGGGTTATTTTTGAAACAAGAAGTCACTGATGGTAAAAAGCCATGTATAAATAAATATCCATGCCATATCCAACAAATCTTACAGTCTTGTGATAAAGGCCTGAATTTTGGATTCATGTATTGTATAAGGAAGAATAACTCCTTTGCCTTTAATAGCATTATTTCTGATTTAATTTGGGAGCATAATCAGAATTATTCTATGTCAGTGACTGTTTCTGTTGTAAATCATGCCCTGTGTAGACCTATGGCCTTCTGACAATTGATAGAAGGGAACCAGTAGCACAGTAGAGAGGAATGCTGACCACAAACTGCAACATGTACAAGAGCAGAATTTGGCCACAGACATTTGCACTAGATTTACTGGCTGACAAGCCTAGCTAGCTTGAGCTTGCATCGTAATCTAATAAAAACCTAATAATACCTTTTCATCTAACTCACTCAGCCACATATATCAGGCTTTGGAGGTGTCAGGTCTAAAAAGAGAATTGTACTTCTGCCTTGGAGATATTTTTATTGCTGAGGAAAAATATGTTGCAAGAAACAGTTTCTTACACAGCAGGAGTATTCCACTGTGGGAAAAATAAAAAAGAAAGAAAGAGAAGTCAGGCAAATTCACATTTCTTATCAGATCTGTCCTGATCTGATGCACTCAAAGTTGAAAGCTGCTTCTCCTATCTCTTGCAACTTCTTTCTTTTAAATTCTGAAGAGGCTTGACAGGCAGAAATGAACAGATGCACATTAGAGGTGGGAGATGATCTTGTAGGAGGTCTATGCTTGAGTTATGCAAAGATAAGGATGCGGAGGCATGCCTGCATGGTGGAGCGCTGTGTGGGTAGAGGAATCCCCCAGCATGCACCTCTTTACAGGACTGGATATTACATAAGGCTTGCAAATGACTTCCTGTCCCTCCATTTTGTACTGTGGAGGGTATGTAAAGACACCAGTACTGAGACACTTCACCAGAAAGAGGCTGCCATTCAGGTTCCAAATCTCATTCATTCTGTCCCAGATTCCCTGCTGAGCAGTCGCCTTTTCAAAGCCAGCAAGCAAGCTGTTCCTCTAGTTCCCACGTAGGCATCGTATGCTTCCTGAATCAGGTTCTCTCTGGCATCTCTGCTCCCTGGAGGTTAAGGATGCCTCTGGCTGCGGGAAGTACACTGAGCACTATTGCACTCTGGTACACTACTGTTCCAGTCTTTGTATGACAAACTTCACCTTGGTAGCCAAGTGTCTTCTGTAGTTGGACATGCAGGCAAGATGAAAAAGCATTTTTTTTTATATTATTTAATAATACAAGATCAAGAGCAGCCATCCAGGAAGGTAAGGGAGAACTGTTAGTGCACACTCATGTGCCTATAGTGATGCACGTTAACTTCCCTGTATAAGAAGCATAAACAACAAATGAGCGGTGAGGTTTTTGATAGTAAGATACATTTTTCAATGCTGAATACCTTTAATAACTTATCTTCAAATTGGAGTGCTTGACAGGACCACTCTAGTTCTTCACGTTTATGCAGGACAGCAAAACTCAAAGTTAGTCAGAGATGTTCTTGAAAACTAAATGTAACTAGAAGTATTATGGGTACAGTACCCTCACTGGCTTTCTTTATGAAGGTGCAAAATATGATTTCCTCTTGTCATTATATATCTACTTTTTGGTGGGTAGTCATCAGATTCATATGAACTTGATTCATATGAACAAGAAAGCTCTTTATTTTTTTTTTTAATAGTCCAACGAATTTTGTAGTCTTATTTATGAAGGGGCAGATACGAACATTCCTGGCCAAAAGTCAAACTCTTGTATAAAAGTTTTTGTTCATTTTAAATAGATATCAAAGGCAGAGCCATGGTGAGTTTCCAACAGTTAGTTACAGTGCTGTGTATTTACTGATCTATTTTAAACTGCACCATTCTCCTTAAATATCACAAGCTTTAAGGTTAATAAATCCATGTTAGAACATGCATGCAATACTTATTTCTGGCCATATATTGTTTATTCTCTACTACATTATTTGTCTTAAATTATAAACCAAGTTTCAAACTCTTTTACCATTCACATCCTGAAAAATATATTGCAAGTATTATTTTGTTAGGCACATGTACAGACTAAATTAAAATTGGAAATACCAAAATTGCTATTGTCTGTGTGATAATAACCTCTTATATTCTAGTTTTACAAACAATTCATCAAAAACAAATTCCAAAAGCTTAGGAAGGTAGTTCTGGAAATCCAGTATAGAACTGAAAAAATTACATAGAAGGTGATATTAGGTATATTTTAGGAAAATGAGTGTTACAATAATTTATTCTGCTTTAGGCAGTGTCATGAATCCATCATGGCACACAGTGAAAGAAAACACATCAAGAATGCTGGAATACCTTTCTTTACCATTGTCCTGGTTTCGGCAGGGATAGAGTTAATTTCCTTTCTAGTAGCTGGTACAGTGTTTTGGATTTAGGATGAGAACAAAGTTGATAACGCACCGATGTTTTAGTTGTTGCTAGGTAATGCTTACACTAGCCAAGGACTTTTTAGTTTCCCATGCTCTACCGACTGAGAAGGCTGGAGGTGCACAAGAAGCTGGGAGGGGGCACAGCCAAACTGGCCAAAGGGACATTCCATACCATGTGACGTCATGCGCAGTACATAAACTGGGGGAAAGCTGGCCGGGAGGGCCGCTGCTCGGGGACTGGCTGGGCATCGGTTGGCGGGTGGTGAGCAATTGTACTGTGCATCACTTGTTTTGTGTATTATTATTATTATCATATTATTATTATCATTTTATTTCAATTATTAAACTGTTTTTATCTCAACCCATGACTTTTTCTAACTTGTGCTCTTCCAATTCTCTCCCCCATCCCACCGGGTGGGGGGAGTGAACGAGTGGCTGCGTGGTTAGTTGCCGACTGAGATTAAACCACGACAACCATGAGACACCCACACAAACTAATAATAGGACAACATTCAATAAAGCAGAAAATAAACCTAATAGAAACAAACTTACAGAAAAAGTTTTCTAACTGTACCCCCTGTACCACACACTTAAAATCAATTCGTTTTTAATTCCCTTCTTTTTCCGGTGGAAAGTCACACTATCACAGGAGGCTAAATTTTAGTTCAGCGAACATAAAGACTTGACACAGAGAAAATACTTATGGAGCACAAAGCAGTCTCTACCTCATGTCCTTCAAGAGAAACACTGAAATTACTGCTAGGGAGGTCTAGGAAACAACGTATTTTGGTGGTGTCCTCTCTGCAGAGCAGGGACCTGTCACCAAGGTAAATTATCATTCCAGTATAGAAATATTTGTGACATGAGTGCCTGCAGTATCACAGAACAGGAGCAAGATATGTTGTTGCCGTCTCCCCTTCATTCGGGTCTACCACACTTGTTCTTTCCATACTATAGTTGAACTTTCCATTTTATAATCAAGATTAAAACAAACAACTACAGAAATGAACTCATAAATCTTTTTTTTTTTTTCAAATTCTGTCCAAAACTTAACTGCAGTTAATGGATACACTTCCATCAACAGCTGTCAAAACCTAAACTGACAGCTTGATTCCTAAACCTTTTCTGTACCAGCAGCCGGAGCATGGAAGTTGGAAAACTGTAACTCTCAATATCTATGCAAAGCCAGCAGAGCAACCCACGCACATATAGGGTAAAAGTTGAAGATGTACAGGTTCAACAGAAGCCCAATGAAGCTAAAGGAGAGTAAGTTTTGTAAGGGACAGAGTAATTGAAGTAATCATGAAAGTAATAAATGGCCTGGCCCGGACAGTTGTCTTCTCTAACTGGCCCTCCTTGTTTTCTCTTTTTATCCATTTCTCATTTCATGCTCTTAATCAGGTTCAAATGAGGTGTATCTTCTCCCACTTTGCAAGCCTGACCTACTTCAGAGGGATTAGCAGCACTGTGACATGTTTCCCCTGTTTTAGGAACGCCCTGTTCTGTTTTAGGGATGAAAGCAACTCTGCCTTGTTCCTGAGCAGACTTTGCCTGAACTGCAAACCTCCTCTGGGTTGAATGTGGCTAGAAATTACTTATAAATTACTTACAAAGTAAGTCTTTTGCTCTCTTCATCCTCAAGTCTTTCTTTCCTGGTCCTTTTGAATTCACAGGAACACTCCGATATATTCGGAGCCATCATTTTACATGTTCCTTCTTAGCCACTTCATGGAGATCTGTTTTGCCACCCCCTTCATTCGCATGTTCTTTGAGGACACATATATGATTATTCAGCACCTAGTACCACACAATAAAATGATCCTCAATCTTCCCTTTTGCACATCAGCTCTTTGTCACATAAATTCTCCTAATTTGGCTCCACCAGATCTCAAACCTCTCTCGGTTTTGGCCAATCACTTCCTCCCCGCAAAAGAATCTATAGAAAAACTAGCATGTTTCCCTCAGGTTTCCCCAGTTCTTACTGAGCAGCAGAAAAAAGTCCTTTCTGTACTACCTCCTCACAAAGGAACTTCAGCCAAGTGTGTGTCTTCTCAAATAATTTCTACCACTGTATTTCTTTCTCTTCACTATACACCTCAGGTCTAAACATTGCTAAAATACCATATCCAATTTTCAGACTACCCGTTCAGGAAGAGCACTGATAAATTAGAGAAAGATTTTTTTTTTTTTAACAAACCACAAGAATAGCTGAAAGATTAGAAAAATTGTAATATAGAGACTTTAAGTTCAGTCTATATGTATCACATGGAAGATATTAGAAGATATGTGTTCCGTGAGGCTCTTACTTACTTAATCCTCAGCTGGTATTAATTGTGGTGGTAAGAAGCTTACAGCTCAGAAAAGCAGGGATCTCTACAATGCTGGGAAGCTGTCGACAAAACTCTTCTTTGATAATGGCAGGTACTACTTGAATACCTAGCAAGGAGAGAGTATCACTGAGTCATTGGGAGAGGTGACCTACTGTTGAGAAGTAGCAAATGAGGAAAATTGCTGTCACTGTTTCATTTCTGCATAGCGTGAGTGGCGCTACGGGCAGGCCTGTCTCCCCACTCGCTCCGTGTTGGAGGAATAGCCGAAGCCCATAGCTGCTGCTAAACTCCTCCTGACTAGGAGCAATCTTTTGCTTCTGTCCCCAGATGCTAATGCTGAGTCCACTTCAGTGTCGATAAATAAAGGCCAGATCTATACTCAGGCTTTAAGGAATGGTTTGATCAAAGCCCAGATTCCTATGGAGAAATATGGGAGTAATGTAAAGGAGCCCCATAAGACGAACTGGCCAAGTGTGACAAAATCTGGAGGTGGCAAGTCCCACTGTTTCCTCTACTGGGGGGGAAAAAGTGTGTAAACGTTTTAACAACAGGGCTTATTAACTTTTGGGGTAACTGTTAGAAAATTCTTCATCACAAGTTACTTCCAAGCCAAGATCGTCTTCAGCAAACGAGAACTAATTTCCGTATCAGACAGGAAGGCAGCTCAGCTCTGTACAGCCATTTATTGTTATTTTTTCTGGTCAATTTACCAGGCTAAGGAAGTTGACTGTCCTAATTACCATTAGTTGAGAGTGCAGTCATTCCACTCAAGGGCAAGGCTGCTGTTCAGAGGGACCTGGACAAGCCAAAGGAATGGGGCCGACAGGAATCTCATGGAAGTCAAGGAAAAACACGAAGTCCTATGTCTGGGATGGGCTAAACAATGCATTGGCAGAGACAGGCTGCCTGCCTGGGACAGGCAGTTCCTTGGGGACACTTGATTAAACATGATCCCGCAGTGCAGCCCGACAGGGCCCGTGGCTAACAGCATCCCAGTGAGGCGATTATCACTTTTTATTCAGCACTCATAACACGGCACCTTGAATACAGCATCCCGTTATGGGCGCCCCCAATACAAGACAGACTCATAAACCTGATGGAGAGCAGCGAAGCCACCGCGACGGTGGGGCCGGAGCACGTGCCCTGTGGCCCTGCTTGGAGCTGGAGTTCGGGCTTGAGACTTCCCCCGGGCTTGTGACAACGGAGCCTTTCCCCGTGAGGGGAGGGAGAGCCGCCGGTCG
>NW_008795672.1:2871521-2907010 GCF_000699145.1 Aptenodytes forsteri | reverse complement strand
CGGGGGGGAGAAGGGCCGGGCGGTGCCGGCCTTCCCACCCCGCGAAGGGAAGCGCGGGAGCAGCCGCGCACCTTCCCCGCCCCTGCAATGGCTGGCCGGGGAGGGGGGGGCAAGGGAGGAAGCGGCCGGGCCGCGTCCACGCAGGGTCACCTAATGCCCGTGATCCCCTCTTCCACCAAGCGTTGCCGGCCCTCGGCCTGAAGGCACACGCTGACCTTGTTTGAGATGATCTGATAAAGGCAGCTTTCCTTCAGGTTTTGGTCTTGTGCGGGCACAGAGCGCCTGAGAGCCCCAAGGTTAAACTGGGCACGTTTCGGTAAGCTGTGGTGTCGTTGATTACGTTTCAGCGGTGTTATTCAAGACAACTGCCTGCTGGGGAACAGGATCAGGCACTGCACCTTGCACTGCTTACCCATTTGGGACTTTCACTGGATTCTGTGCAAGCTGGGAAGGCTGAATTTGGTAGTAATATTTAGCAGGAGTAGGCTTCCAAAGTGGCGTTACATAATATCCCGGTACGCCCTCACTTCCAGCCCGTTGCTCTATGCTCTATGCGAGTTCTCGTTGTTCAAGGGAGATGCATCAGATTTCATTAACTTTTCAGTGCTGCTCTTGCTTTATCCTGGTGACAGCTAGAGAGGTTTGCCTATTGCCAGCTAGGGTTTTAAGTGCTTAACTAACTGTCATGGTGTCACGGCTTCAGTTGTGACATGATACTGTTCTTGAAATGCACATGACATTTTGTCCTTGGAGGCTAGCTCACCTGCTTGTATTTAGAAAGGGGAAAAGGAACTTGAGGGTTTTTTTAAGACAGCCGTTAACAAAAAAAAGTAGTTTAAATAGGCTGTCTGCTCACATGATATCTGTGTGCTGTGCAGCTATGAAACAGGATTTTGTTGTGGTATGTGTTCTGCTCCTCTGTGGAAGTGCTTGAGTCTGAGCAGTTTGAAACAGCCTGGGTAGCCTGTGAAACAGACTGGGTTGCCCATCAGCAGCTGAACTCATGCTCCCTCATAAATACTTACTTACCCAGCTGCTTTAAGTTTTGTTTTAGTATTGAATTTGAGTTATCTGCAGTCTCTTATTAGGGGGAGGGACGATCACTTCCCCTAGGGCTTTACTGCTCAGGATCTTACTGGATACCTGGTGTTAAACAGTGAATAGATGGGAACAATCCTGAAATAGCTGATTGAGAGACCCTGGGATGCCCACTGTTGTGACTAAGGATTTTGGTTTGATTTTGAGTCTTTTTTTTCCTTTTCATTTATTGTGTTCTAAAAGGTAGGGGAAGAGATGATCTTGGAGTGGGAGAAAATAAGTTTATTTTTTAAATTGAAATTTTTCCACTTCTGACATCTTAGTCCTATGTGGAAGCTACTGTATGAAAGTGACTGATTCATACCCGAGTTGATGACCCTTAAAGAGGAAAAAGGTTGTTTATGAGGACTCAAAGTTTTCATTTCTAAGAGAAAATATTTAAAGAACTAGTGGTGCATGCCCCTGAGGAAAAAAGAATAGAGGAACTGACTGAAATCAGAAGTGATTGGGATAATGAACAGTTAAAATACTTTGTGAGTCTTTACTCTGCTTGAAACATTGCACTCTGGTTTGGAGTGACAGGTAGCTGACAATAGCAAGGGTGACAAAATCAGCTTTAGTGCTTGCTGAATACAGTGCGTGTTGGTACATTGCTTAAATTAGACTTGTTTTTATTTTATGTACAGTGTTTGATGTGTGAAAGATCCTTGCTTCTCCATGCTACTTTCTGTGGTACATTTCTAGTGCTTTCTGCTCCTCTCCTAACTGAGAAGGAACCTTTGTCTTTATTGAGGATGCTAACTCAACGCTGCTGTTCTTGAATTAGTGAGAGTTTGAGATTCCCAATCGTGTCTAAACAGGAGTTTGAGATCTAGCATTGATTTCTTACGATTCTTGCAGCTGTTTTCATGCTGATGGATTTTGGCTTCTACTGATTTTTATCTGGTTTAGAGCTGGTGATCCGGACAGGAGTCCTGCATGTCAGTTCATTGATTCCTTCCATGCTGTGTGGTAGGTCTGTTGGCCAGACTACAATATTGTTCATCAAAACCTCATTTGGTCAAAGAACCTCCTTTTTGTTTGAAAGACCTTTGTTTTCCAAGCAGAACTTATTTTTATTTTTTTAATGCAAATGTTGTTATAGGATCTCTATGAAAAAAATATTTATTTTGGTCACCTGCTCTAGATTACTGGCTTGAAGCCTTCTGCCCTGGTAGTGACAGATACTACTACTTCTGTTTAACGTCAGTTTTTCTATTTGTGAAAGTAGTGTAGGTGAATTACTGTATGCTACCACTTTTTTATTGTTCTCAGGTGCACAAATAGAGAAACTTAAGTCAGAAATTACTTGTGTGCGGGATTTGTAGTGGAAATAGGATTTTTTTCTTCCTTCGTCCCTCCTAGCTGAAGTGTGTGTACTTGGCTGACTTCTTGTAAATATTCGGTTATTCATAGCTGGCAAAATTGCAGGCACTGGAAGCACTGCTGCATTTCCTTGATAAAAATGTTCTGGATAACTGTGTCTCTGAAAGACATTAAAACACTTTTTGCTTACTGTTACTATCGCAGCGCACAGATCCTCACTGAAGTGCTGCGAGTGTGATGCTGGAATGAACTGTTATAAAAGGTTTCCTTATTGACTTATCTCTAGTCTGTAGCTGCAAGATAATAATTCGTTAATACGAGGAATTTTTTTGTCTTTATTTTTAATATTGTGTCTATTAGGAATATAGAAAACTAATTTCTGGTCTGTTTATTTAAAAGTGCATTTTGCATTTGTAAACATAGCTTGTTCCAAGCTTGACTGATCTTAATTTAACATCCTCCTCTTTTTGAAGTAGACTAAAACAAACAAACACACAAAAAACTGTCCAATAATAAACTTGTTGTCTTTATGCCTCTGATTACAAATGATACTATTTAATATGCTCCGGTTGCCCCTGCAGGACTTGAGGAACTTGCCCATCGGGAAAATCTCTAGTTTAGTTCCCACATAGGATGTTAAATGTTTTGGTTCCCATTTGTTTCAGCACAGACTTAGTGCTGTGTGTACCTAAAAAAAGAATGTCTTAATTTTCTATTTTAATTCTAGCCAGGTGAAGATCGGGAGAATAGTGTGAGTAATAGTCATGTTTTCAAGGCTAGCTTATCATGCCTGTAGCATAGGGCCATACTTTATTTTCTCATTATCATTTATCATGAAACATTGTCCTGCTATCTAGTAGGCCGGATTATCACAAGGCTTCAGTTCTCCCACTAGCACTTCTGTCTGTAGTTTCAAGGGAGTGTGCTAAAGAGCTAACTGAATGTTTTGGTATTTACATGGTTTAATGCTTTTAAACAGTTGGCTTGAAACACTTTTATGGAATTCTTCAGGAGTTAATTTACGCAATTATTTAACAATGACTGTAACTTAGATTGCGAGTTCAGTAACATTGGGAATTTTCTGTCGCTTAGGAGAGTATAGTCTCTTACTTCCTCTTTATTTGTTAGTATCCAGGCTTTTCTTCGTCCTATTCTTAAAAAAAAAAAAAAAAAAACCAAAAACAAACCAAAAAAACCGAAAAACAAAAAACCAAAAAAAACCCCACCAACCCAAAAGTGGGGGAGAATGAAAATCAAGTTACCAAAACTCTGTTTTGGTTCTGAAGCTTCTGCAGCCCTCCACTGACTTCAGGGGAAGTGACCAAATTATCTATGGACTCTTATTAGATAACTAAACATGCGGCTGATTACTGTGCCATGCACTGGCTGAACAGAAACTGATAAAATGTGAAACTGAAATGTCCTTGGCAGCAGATGCTTTACTATTATAGAAGGGGACAAAAACATCTGGAATGGTGGAAGTTAATCTGCTCAAGTTCTAGAAGATTTCACATAATTTTTCAGTGATTGATTGACTTTACACTTTAAAAATCAGTTCTCCATCTTTAAAAAAAAAACTGTGAATGGAAAGTTGTTGGGGTCTTTTTTAATTGCAGATAGTACTCTTATCCTTTTCTTGTTTTTTGAAATTAGAGAGCTGAATAATTACGATATACCCTGCTTTGCTTCTCATCTTGTTCTTGGAAGTTTAAAATGCATTTTGTTACTGAGCTGTAGAACAATTGGAAAGTAGCATTTGAAACATTATCTTAGAGAATACAATTTGTTTGGCTTCTGGTGCATCACACCACAATGGTATGCAGTTACTTTTCCCCTTTATTCAAGTATTATTGGAAAAGATAGGCATGTCAGGTTGGGAATGGGAATTCCCATGCAGAATGAGAATTCATAAGGTTGAGCTTGTACCCTGAAACAAATTCCCCAGAACAGTGCCTCGGTGTATTGTCAGTTCAGCAGGCCTGTCTGTGATTTAACGCGTTTGAGTGAAGCTTGGCAGGAGAATCCAGGGAAGAATCTTCCTTTGTTTGCTCTTTGAGATAGTTAGGGCTTTGGCAGTTTGCAAAAAAAACCCAAAACTAGAAAAACCCAAACAAACAAACAAAAAAACTTGTGCTGGTTTTGGCTGGGGTAGAGTTAATTTTCTTCACAGTAGCTGGTATGGGGCTGTGTTTTGGATTTGTGCTGAAAACAGTGTTGATAACACAGGGATGTTTTGGTTACTGCTGAGCAGTGCTTGCACAGCATCAAGGCCTTTTCTGCTTCTCACCCCACCAGCGAGGAGGCTGGGGGTGCACAAGAAGCTGGGAGGGGACACAGCCGGGACAGCTGACCCCAACTGACCAAAGGGATATTCCACTTTGTCTTCCCAAGTCCCTGTTAACATATGACGGAGCCCTGCCTTCCTGGAGATGGCTGCACACCTGCCTGCCGATGGGAAGCAGTGAATGAATTCCTTGTTTTGCTTTGCTTGTGCGCGCGGCTTTTGCTTTGCCTGTTAAACTGTCTTTATCTCAACCCTCGAGTCTTCTCACTTTTACTCTTCCAATTCTCCCCCCCGCTATTGTGGGGGGAGTGAGCGAGCGGCTGTGGGGGGCTTAGCTGCCAGCTGGGGTTAAACCATGACACTTGTTTAACTCTTGTGGAGCAACTGTTTTTGGGTTGGGAGGTCTTGTCTGTTCTGGAGGGGTTTTGGCGCACTGGAGGAAACTTCTTGTCAGCTTCCAGAGCCTGTACTATTCTGATACAGGTATTGGTAAATTACAGGGACTAACTTTTTTATATCTTTGGCTACCACCTGCTCACTTGAAAAGGAGACTAAAACCATATAGTTGACTTGCTGAAGCTTATCATTTGTGGAAATTATGACAATGCCTATTCTGCCTCAAGACCTATCTGTATTTAGGAACAAGAATGAATCAAATTATAGTCTTAAGATAACACCCAAAGACATCAGGCTCTGTCTTGTTTTTGCACGTTTATGAACTCTGTAGCAATAAGGCAAAGCTACTTAAAAGAATAAAAGTAATAATTATTTCATTCTGATACTGTTTTTACCGTTCTATTAGGTACTGTCTCAACATTTGCACCTCTAATTTTAACAGTACACCCAATCTGAAATCCAGCAAATAGTTTGGTGTACCGTAAGCAGTACCTTTTATAAAAGTTGTGTGTCTCGAATAGAGAAAAACTAGACTAAACGGGGAAACTTTCATGTTGCCTATTCTGCTGTTTTCTCTTCAGCAAATCCTCTCGTGCTTGTATCCAAAGCTGTTTTTCCTCTGTTCCTAGATTCTTGCAAGTTCTTGAAATTACCATCAGAGCAAAGTGTAGAATGGTATTCGAGGTTACATCTGTTCAACACTCATAATTACTGATAATGGTAGTGAAAAAGCAGATACATTCATTTGAAAATGAGGGAACTGGTGAATTCCCTAGCCAAGCAGTTAGAGAAGAGGAGATTAGTGGCAGTTGGAAACTGTGTATCAGTAAATGTTATTAAAATTATTCTGTGTTTACTGATCAACTCTGTAGTGATATGACTGAATGGCATGTTTGCTCAAACTGGTTTTAACTTAAGTATTTATTTATTTTTTTTGTATTGCAGCCATCAGTGAAGTTGCTGGTATTTGAAAACCAAAGCTTGGTCTTTTATGCTTGAGATCAGAGATAGACACAGACTTTGCTTTTGACTTTTTAAGAGCTTAAAATTTTGCTTTTGGATTGCTTTCTTTATGCCCTCTGAAAAAGCTTCAGGTATTGTAATGGATTGGAGTAGGAACTGGAAAACACCTGGCTACTTTGAAATAGTGATTTTGATCTGCTTAAGTCGATTGTTCTTGCAGTGGACCTGACCAGTAGATAGATGTTAGTTGCCTTATTTATGGAGGGTAGACAGTGCATGAGGCTATTTCAATTATAAAGCTTTGTGCTATATAAGAGGTCTGGTAACGCCACAAATGAAGTATATGTTGAGAAATGTGCACTACCTGCTTGCAGTGAATAACTTGGCAATGTGTAATTTATAGGTATGTGGTGTTTTCAATCTGATTTTTAAAAGGTGGAGATCAGTAAATTGCTTTTTAATGTGTAACAGGCTACTGAAAACTTTCTTTCCTTAACCAAGTGCCCAGGTCTTGATTTAAATTCTAGTGGACTTTGATTTTAAATTGGAAAGACCTGAGTGCTGTTTTCTTGGCACGCTTGTAGGGCATAGGGCACAATGCAAACAACAAGTTAATAGCTAAAGGTACCCCTTTGTGCAAAGGGAGAAGCTAGAGGAGTAACAGCCCTAAATTCGGTGGTGTTGACAAGGTGCTAATTATTTTCTGGTCTGTCTGTGGAGTATGGCAGAAGAAATTTGGTTACCTCTGCTTTTGTAAGTGACCTGGTCTTGCATCTTGTGACTCGATGAAAAGTAATGAAGTCTGGTTTCACAGCACACAAATGGATCTGCTTTCCACTCCTACAGATTTTTTTCTGGGGAATATAAGAATGGTAGCTGTACCACAACTCCTGTAGAAATACGAATCGGCCTTGGTTCTAAAGGATTCATTAGAAGCTTACATTGAAATAAAGTACCTCCTTAAGCCTCAGTTCTTCAGGGTGCAAAAAGTTTTTTGAAACTTTTGATAACGGTGACCTAAGTGTGAAGTATTTTACTCTTCTATATGTTACCAAAAGAGAAAGTGTAAAGGGAGGTATTTTAAGCCTGAGAGGAGACGCAATAAAGCTTTGGCAATAGAATGTTTTTGTTATTTCCAGGAGGCACTCCTGAATTCCTTAGTGCTTCAAATGCTGCATAACAAATGCAGACATTAAAGCTTCAGAAAAGTGAGGATGTTGATGTAAACAGCAGTGATAACTCTTGCAAAAATCTGATGTCTATTGCAAGTTCTCTCTTGTATATGTGGGGACAGGGTGTCTCCTGGCTGGCAGAAATTGGATGTGTAATTTCAGGAATGTAAAGCAAATATTTTAATCCTGATTGTCTGTGCCAATGTTCAGCTTGAGTGTTTGGATCTTGTAGCGTTGTATGTGACTGTTGCCATCCCACATCCAATATTGGTAATAAAAACTAGGAAGCCAACAACTAAGACTTTTTGTGAAGTTCATTGTTATGTTCTGTCACTACCAAACTGTGATGCGGGTGGATTTTAATGCTGCTTTGAGCTAAATAAAGTATTTATAATCATATGAATATTAACATGTGTATTGAATATTCCACTTAATTTCACTTAGAAGAAATGCTTGTGAATGTCAATTGTAAACATATGTGTTGATAGGGCCCAAATTTCTATTTCAAGATCAGATGGTACCTGAAACAGGCTAAAGGGTGTATTAATCTTGAAAATCTCATGGCGTGAATTTGACACATCTAGAGAAGCTGGATTTAGAAAATATTCTAACTTCTGTCTTTAATCTTAGAGCAACATCAGCAGCATTATCTGATGGATGTATGCAGTTTCTTATCAGTCAAGCTACTGTAATAAAATAATACTCTTTGTAAAGTACAGTATCTATCAAACTATTATTAAAAGCCCTCTGTGCTCTGTAGGCCAGCAGCACAATGGGAAACAGCACTGCATGTGAGACTTGTTTCCAGCACCTTTTTGAAAGATACTGAGGGGCTGTTTCTTGGCAGGATAAGATTTATGTACTTTTTTCAGATGCTCTCACACAGAATGATGCTGATGCAAAAAAACAAGGTATTGGCTTTCATACTTAGAATAATAAATTTCTGGTACGGTTAAACATAACATGTATTTTTAAATTGTATCTTTTTAACTTCCAAATGACAAGATTTCCTTTTTTAAGTACTTAGGTTTCAAAACTACCTTGAAGCATTCGGAGTAAATTTGATTCTACCGCTTCTGTGAGAAACCTACCTGTTTTAGGTTCAGTCTTATTTACATGAAACATCAGTGGGTGGCTGGGGAGATCTCTGTCTGCAGCCACTAAGAAAGTAAGCATTCCTGATCAGAAGACAGCCAGAGAATAGGAAATGCCACTCTTTAGGTCAGATAGTAGTACTGGCAGACAAACTGAAGGAGTAAGGGAGTTCCTTGTGGAGGTTCCCAGTTAGAGTGTAGTGGTTATGTGGGCTGTTAAGGATATCGGACTATGTCCATGAAGAAATTTGTTTCTGTTGTTAACAATGGATGGGGAGCGTGGTAGCATATATGGAGTACTGTGAGAAGTAGCCTGTCTCTAGACCCACTACTTTTGCTATCAGAAACCTGCATGTGTACAATTCCACCTCCACCCCCGCCAATAAATTAGGTTAAACCATGTAAAGGTCTCTCTTCATCTGTAAAAGGGTAAGTCTGTGTATGGGCAGTTGCCATGGCTCGGTTACATGCTATACCTGGCTGTTCTGCGTTACCTTAATTGCATATATGACAGACCATTGCAAGCTGCACAAGTTTGACACAGACTTTGTCAACCAAGTTAGGGTAAAATACATAAAGATGGCAAATGGGGTTTTATCAGCATTTAAGCATTATCTGATATTATCCTTTCATATTAGCTGTTCTGTCTCCATGCTGATATTATCAATAACAACTGCAAACTTGGTTTGATTATTGCAATTGGTAGCATAGAAAACTCAGCTCTTGAAACATGCTTTCTCATTTTGCTGAAATTAATCCTGGGAAAAAACAAGACTTAAAGACAATCAGTATGAGCAGTAGGAATTTGATGTGCACGCTTTTTAAATCTCTAAAGAGTGCTATCAAAAAGGGCATGCTTTGTATATTGAGTAGTGGCCTAAGGCAGATGTAATTTCTAGAAGTTCTGAGGTGTGGGAAATAAATACAAAATGTTACATTGAAGGATACTGCTTCAGAGGACAGCCTGGCTTCAATAATTCAGATAGCTGCCATGGAAATGGATTTATTTCATATGTAAATAGAATAAATCACAAGCGGTGAGGGGTTTGGATATGAATTTCTCATATCTGTGGAGATTTGTATTTGTTTTAATAATATGAGGAGGAACGAAGGGATTGATAAAAAAAACTACTTGATTGTCTTATTCGGTAGACCTGATTAAGAAAAACTGTAGGTTTTTTCCCTTTGTGATTGATGTGTTTGTATTTTCTCTGTACAGTAAATCAATTTGAATGTCTGTAAGTGTAAGAATATTAAAATATTTAACCTGTCTTCCCCCTTCAGCTATGCTCCTTGGTGTCCAGCTTGTCAACAGATTGAATTGACATGGGAGAGTTTTGCAAAGGAAAGCGAACATCTAGATGTCACTGTGGGAAAGGTGGATGTCACTCAAGAACCAGGTATAGTATGAAATAGACTGTTTTAGTAAAAGGTATCATTCAATATAAGTACCACTTAGTATCTGGGAGTGTGCTTTATTTTACTGGAGTACCTGGGATACCAGCCAAGTCAGAAAAGAGATTTCTAAGTCAAAATAACGTTATCCACGTTTTGTTTCTCCATATAGTTCATACCTGTGAGCCCAAGTTTATAAACTCAATTTGAAGGATTAAAAAATAGGGGGAGTGATCTGGCTTAATACTGTATTAAAAGGGGCTTATTCTCTATTTTAATCTACTTCACTGAAAGCTGTTGCCTGTCTGATTGCGCTCTCCTCCAAACTGTCTGCAGAAGAATCCAGTTCTGTAGCCGCCAGTTACCGAGAGTTTCAGGGTGTGGTAGCATTACCACAGTGTGAGCCTGCTTTAATAAGTTCTTAACTGTTTCCATGATGGTGCTGGCTTATTGTCTTGTTTAATTGTAGTAGTGCTTTAAAGTACAGAGGTTACTGTTGTTTTCTGTTGGTAATGCACATATGCAAATGTGTTTACAAAAAGGATTTTCTAACTGCCCACAGAAGCATGAATACAGTCTTATTTATTCCTTTAGTGAGTCCCTTCAAAGTTTTGAATGTGTGTTTGTGTGAGCAGTACCAATATTGTTTAAACCTCTGCACCTCTTGGGAATGCTTCGTGCTTGTTTTGGCTTTGAGGGGATAAAAGATTTTATCAGCAGTATCAAAAGACTGACAGAGTTAGGCAGAGATGTTACTAGAATAAAAAGGCTAAGCTTTACTGATTTTTTTTTTGCCTTATAAAGTGTGTGGAAAATGGGTCCCTGTTATTAGTTGAAAACATGCTGAACAAGTTAGCTTTATCAAATTAACAGCAGGGAAATTACTTAAACTCTGGTCTTGGATACAGCAATTTAAGTTCACAAGAAAATGCCAGCTGTTCTAGACCTTGTGTAGGTTAATGTTTTGTTAAAAGTTTAGAAGTATACAAAAACTCTTATTCCAGAAAGCTGCCAATGTGGGGCTCTCCTTTAGTGCATATACTAATCATTAACAGTTTATTAAATAGATGAGCTTTAATATTAAAATTTTTTTCATAGATGCAAACTTAAAGCCAACTTTTTCACATAAACAAAGTAATGGTTACTCTGGAGTAAAGGCTGCAAATGGGGATCCATTATAATCCTGTCCTGTTATTTTCTCCCAATTAGGCAGGGATTCTTTTGGTTATACAGTGTTCAAATAAAAGGATTTCAATCTTGCTTGTGGCATGTGGATTTGACTGTAACTTAAAAATGCACTTTCAGAAGTGAGGCTGTAAAAATAAAATACTTGAGCTCTCAAAGGAATTATTCTTCCTGGTAAAAAACTTGAATGGCAGTGTTGGGACCTGAAGGGGTCGGGTACTTGATACTTTCGTTTGGTCTAAATTTTTCTGACTGCTGAGTGGTGCCAGATTCATAAGACCTTAGATGCGACTTTTAACCAGAAGTTCCTTAGATATTTGAATTTCTGATGTTGCCAAGAGTCTTGACCTCTGAGGATGTTTAACTTCTGCAAGTCAAAGGGCTGACCGAAAATGATGAATTTGTACCAAAGCATGCGTAATATACCTACCATATCAGTTCAGCACAAAGCATGAAAACTGTAGCCACTTCTAAAACTAATGAATACTCAAACTGGAAAACAAAGATTTATTACATATTTGACCTTTGGTGCTGATGAAATTTTGAAGGTGTATGAGCTCCTTTGGAAGCTTTCCAAAGTTATTGAGGTATTTTTACCGCTTACGCTTCAGCCTTTCGGTTGGTGTGCTTAAGTGCTCTATCTCCGGTTCTTGCTTGCACAATGGTACCTTAATTAGCTTTGGTTATGTAACCCCTTCATCAAACTGAAAGTAGTCAAAATGCATTAAATTAGGGGAAAACTACTAGATGAGTGCAGAGTTGCGTAAAATTGCACTTCCAAAACCTGCAGGAGAAAGTAGCCGTTCATGGTGCTTAACTACAGCAGATGCCCAAAGAATAAATCCACCACAGCCTTAATGGATTTACAGCATATTTCAGTCACGTGAGGTACTAGTCTTAAAGTGCTTATTCTTTCCTGGTCTTTTCTATTGAAACATTCAGTATTTCAAGAGCAAGTAATGGAGATGCTTCTGGATCTCAAAGTTCTGTGTATTTGTGGTGCCTTTCTTAAGCTCCTAATCACAACATTTACCTGTGATTTAAAGCAAGACTTCTTGGATCTTCTGTAATCTTGGAGTAGTTGCTTAATGAAAGCAGCTGTATTTTTAGATGGCATCTATATTGTCTGTGTGTTTTTGGGGGAGTGCGTGTGTGCAAATACTGAAGTTTTTTCCTATACTTGATTAGCTGTTGACTTCATAATGGATGTATGTCAGTTTTTGATTTGCAAACAAAGACAGATGCTAAACTGTATTTCAAGTTAAACTCTTAGCCAGTTCAGGTTTGTATTAAACATGCACCAAAACAATTTACTGTCTGTTCAGCCAGCTCTTTGTAGCTGGCTCACATCTGGTTTTACTGTTCTAAGGAGGTGCCTTAGATAAGCAACAAACCTCCAACTAATGTTTTGGGGATGCTTAGATGCATTTTGGCAACAGATTTTATATTCTACAGATTTCATTGTTCATTCTGAGACCGTTGGTACTTGCTCTAGGATAGGCTACTGGTAAGAGAGATTTAAGCTAGCTGTTTTGTTTTCTGTTTGCCTGACTAGCATTTGTAAGAACTTCAGAGGGTCTTTTAGTGTTCCCATGACTTCCTCTGCTCTTAAGCTTATTATGGTCTTTATGGCTCTCCACCTAGTTTTTCTTGTGCAGCTGTGCTTTCTGCTTGATTAATTCTACTGTTACACTTGTGTTTTTGTTTACTTCCTATTTCCCTGTGCTGGCACAGCTTTTAGCTGTTCTTTATAAAGTTTTCTACCACCCTGCCTCTTATAGCAATAAAGGCAGAAAGCTGAAAAATTGAAATGAAGAAGACTTCCTTCTTGAAACTCTAAAGATGCTTGCACTTGGTTTGATGTAAACATCTTCCCAAAAAACCCCAAACAACAAAAAAACCCCACACCCCTTTTTTGCCTATTCCATAGGGGAATTCAGACTAGGAAAAACATTACTACTGAAACTTTTAAAAATACCTAGTTTAGTTCAGTATGGCTCATCTTTGTCTCTAAAGGCAGAAACCCTGTTGCTACAATACTTTTCCATGGCTAACATCCTGGTGCCAAAAGATGTTGTTTTATTGAAAGCCGAGTAAGGACTTAGTTTCCCAAAATATTTTCACAGAACTTTAAAAGGAAAAGTTAAATAACTGATTTGTACTCTTTATCGGAGTACATTATATGACTGGCAATTACTAGCTAGAGGAATGTAGCCCTTACTAATGGAGTTAGACTGCGTATCTAGGGGTTGGTGATCTCTGAAGTCTGCTGTATTTTTTTTCCCCAACAATAGACTGCATTAGTAGCACGTTTTTAATCTCTGCAGTCTTTAAATCGGATGTGTTGAATAGTAAATAATATTACTAAGCACTAAGGTGAGTTCTTCCTCTCACTTGCAGGTTTTTGTAATTGTCAGGAGGTGGTAGTGTCAAGTAGCCCTGACTTCCTCAGATTTGGAAGCAGAGGGAAGAGAGTGATGTCTTCACCTGACAGCTTAGCGAGTTGAGTCGTACAGACAACATGCTTATGAGATGTTTGGGAGCTTTAAGCTTCACAGCTGACTCTTTTGCAATTAAGCCATACACTGGGAGATCTTCAATGGTGTACCTTACACAGCAGTGAAGCTGGAAGCCCTTGCACCTATTACTCTGTAGCAGTATTGAGTAGAAGGCCCGAGAACTTCAAACACCTTCTCCCCCACAAGCTGCTTTTTGACCATTTGGATAATTTCTCTGTCCTATGAATTGCATTATGTTGTCACTGTCTAGGGTGATACTTATAAAAAGATTACTATGTATTTGCCAGTCAGTGAAACACCCACTTTCAGGATGGGGATCAATTCCAGTCAGCCTCTTGAAGCCCTACTTCAAACTTTCTTTGTCGTTTCTTCTGTCTTATGTTCAAAATGCTGACATGACCCACCCTTTTAGATGATGTTAAAAATTATTCTCATGGCTTAAACTTGCAATATTTTACAGAACAGAATGCTGAGACATCCCAAGCTTTATTATCAATCTGTTGGCATACCATTTCTATTTACCTGGAGAGGAAAGATGCATAGGAAGGAAGGATAAGAACCTAGAAAAATCCAAAACGTCTTGCTACAGTCGCGTTTATGAGAGATGGAGCCTTCCTACAGGATATAAGAACAGACTGATTGTGCAGTGTACACAGATTATTTGGAAGAAGCAAACGAGCAAATACAAAGATGAATTTATTTAATGACTTGAAGTACCTAAGATCTGAAATGTGTGGCTCTAAATCATTTAAAAACAGCTAAAGTATGAATTAAAATCAGGGGCCAGAGTTTGTTAGCCGTCGTTGTCATTGCTATTGTTGCTAGTGGCCCAACTTTCTAGATGAAACAAAGTTCATCTGGATGAGACTGTGCACAGACACAAGCACACAGCATCCTGGAATATGGGTGCGTTTGTGTGACTCTTCTTTCTCTTGGTTGGAGGGGCACACTGCTGGTCTGGTCAAAAACTTCAGCTGTGTGCAAGTATTGATTAGCGAAATCCATGTAGAAAAATTACCTTGTAGTGAACATTCTTCAAGGTAAGCATTTTTCCCTAATTTGTCAGCAGTATTTAGTATCTATTGCTGTTTGTAGCATTTCTGAAGACAAACTGTAAACCTGTATTTACAAAACAGTGGTTAAAGCTATGCAGTCTGCTGCTTTCTACTCTACAAATACAGATCTGTAGGTATTTATAGATAAGTCAGAATGCTGGGAAATTTCAGTTTTACTGAACCGTTTGTGGCTTTTTTCTTCCCTTTCTAGGCTTGAGTGGTCGTTTCTTTGTCACAACACTTCCTACAATTTACCAGTAAGTGTGTCACACTAGAAACAGTTGTCTGTTTCAGTATGTATTCTTTTCTCCTGTCCTGTTTGAACAGCGGCATGGAAGATGTAATGAACAACTGGCTTATTTCATTTTTGTCAATCTCTAAAACGTTGCTTAGGAGCTCAATGCACTTAATGAACATAAAGTATGCATTTTTAACTTATGGTGGAAGGTTCTCCTACAAACAGTTTGGTATCTAGATAAAAGTGATGCTTTTTCAGTGTGGAAACAACATTTAATAGCATTTATAAAAATTGGTGCAAGTTTGCAGTATTGGCTTCTAGAAACCCGACCGTATGTGAGCAGACATGCTTGACCTTATGTAAGTGTCACTAAAATTTCTCATTTGAATAACTGACTGCATAGGTCGCATGTAAAACAGTACAGAATTTTCCAGTGTTTGTTGTACTGCTTCTCTTACTGCTGGAATTCTTCATCTGTTGACTCAGTACCAATATGTAACTGTTGACTCCTACTTGTCACTTGTTTTAAACTGTAACTCTGAAATGCAGGTAAAAATGAAGGAATACTGACTTTTGATTCCAGTTCAGATTATTGTTTAGAGCTTTGATTGTATTGATGAAGTCCTCATCTGAGGCTTTTCTTTAGTTTAAGTGACTTTACAAAGTTCCCCTGTTATCAATACTGTTAAAAACAGATCGGGAAGGATGTTTGCTGTATCTCTTCTGCAGTAAGAAGATGTCATCCTTTAAATATTGAACCCTTTATTAAGTCATGGTATTGAGTCATGCATATATACATATACACACATATATATGCACACTTTTAATTCTGAGTTGTGTCTAAAAAATGATTTGGTTGTTAACCTCGTGTGCTTTGTATTTGCTGTAGTGTGAGTGAATTTAAGAAAAATAGAATTTTTAATAAATGGCAAAACTCATGCTGTTTAAAAACTGAGACCTTCCATCATGGATTACACGATGCTTAGGTGTTCAGCTTTCTGAGCAAGTCAAATATGTAATGTACGTGGGTGTTTTGGTTTTTGTTTTTTTACCATAGATACAGTTTAAGGGATATCTGTGTTAATGCGTATTTTTGGTTTTTAGTGCAAATGATGGGGTATTTCGCAGATACCGAGGCTCACGGACATTGGAAGATCTTCAAGGTTATGTTTTAGAGAGAAAATGGGAAGCTGTGGAGCCTGTAGCGGGATGGAAGTCTCCATCTTCTATAATGTAACACTTTGTTTTTATTAACAGCAAACATGCTTTATAGCTCATTATTCGTTCAGGGTACTATGTTGACAGCTTAGAGACAAAAGGCCTTTATTCCCTAGACACGTAGGCTTTGCAGAAGCAATCTGTATTGACAGCCTGCTTTCCAGTTTCTCACCTTTAAAAGCAGTTTATTTTCTACACTCACTTTTGTTCATGCCTACTAAGGCTTGTTTATATCATCTTTGAAAATATATAAAGGAAAAAAAGTACAGCCACTGAGTGTTATGTAGGTGTCAGTTTGAATATCTGCCAAATACTGGAATCAAATGCATGGTTATGTAGATTTTTACTTCATGACTTTTGGCTGCTTGGGGCAGGCAGCCTTTAGCTTTAAGGATTTCTTGTTTATTTGTTTACAAGGAAGTCTTGTGTCCTCCCTTGGAATAGGAAACAGTGTGGTGCTTATACAGTATATCAGAATTTGTTTTCAGAGCATTGGATTTGCTTTGAAATAGCATAGAATGCTTGCATGATGTAAAAGGTGAACGAGAGATGTGAATGCCCTGCATTTCATTCTGGCTAAAGCTATTTGTAAATCCATGTCAAAGATCCAGTGGGTGTCCTTATTTTTCATATGAGGATGAGGAAGAGCTCTAGGATATTTAGTAATGGGGAGGGGTGCTACAGGGCTGCATGCTGCTGTGAGTTGGGGAAAAGGTGGTTATGGCTGCACAGGGTTAACCTGTGGAATCGCTATTTCTTGATTATGCTCAGATGTCATCTTTCAAGTCACTGTTTCAATGCTTTGCATTGAGCTGGCTTAAATGGACATAATACTGAGAAAATATATTTATTTGCAGTAACCTCCTTCTGACAATTACTAGGGGCTGAATGGCATTGAAAGTCCATAGATAGAATCTTTTTCTGGTTTCTGGGCAGTTTGCTGTGTACTTCAACTCCTATCTGTCTTAACCTGTTCCTTCCTTTTCTTTGTTTTCTAGGATGCATGGCATGGCAGGACTATTTCACCTCTCTGGATGGATCAGGGTAAGTAATTATGTGGTAGTGTTTTCCATAGCTCCTCTTCATGCTTAGAGTAATATTCTGTTTAGAAGTCAAAACCTGAATCAGTCAAAACTGAGTATTTTTATTATTTTTACGAGAGAGTTAAATTTTCCCTACATTTACTGTACATTGGTTGTATACTATCTTTGCACTATAAATTTTGTAGTACTAATAGACTATGCCAAAAATGTCTGTTTGATTGTAAAGATTATCATCAATACTGAAAATACTTCTGTTCTTATTATCTTGGTATAGTTAAAATGTTCTATCAAAGCGTGCTAACATGATAGAGTAATTTTGTGAGAGCTGCTGCAGAAATGGTTGTAAACATCAGGAAGACATTTAGTATCTACCAGGTTCTCTCATTTAATACTACTCCTAAGGATTCTGTGCAGGTTCATTTTAAGAGTTGTGTATTATCCTCTTCTGCAGTTCATTTTGCATCTAGTGTATTGTACAGGAGAAGAGAGGGTAATGGTTTTATTCTTTAGTAAGAATTTCTGCATCTGGATTTGAAACTGTCAAGCCATTCGCATAGGAACACAACAAATTTGGACAGTAGAGTAATTATCAGAAGTAAAGGAGAAATGCTTAGCGTACACTGAAGTATGCTTTGAGCTTAAAAGTATTTCAAGATGCTTCCATTTGGGAGCTATCAAAGTTTTTCCTGTAGCGTGCAGATGCTTAGAATTTTCAGACCTTTCCAATTTTGGTCAGGAAACATACTCTTTCTTAAAATCTTCAAGTGTAGCCAAGACTGAGAGACTGTATTTGATTGTAGCAAAAGGTCTTAATATTGTAACATGTGCTACAAAAAATAAATGTAGTAGTTTGAACAGAGTTCGTATCACTTCCAGTTAGCATCTAACTAATGCAGAATCAAACGGAACTTTCAGTTATTAGGTTTCCTGTGCAAGCTATCTTTGATTCTTTCTTTCACTGGATAGTATTAACTTTTTATAGCCTTCTGGCATTTCTCTTCCATGGTTGCTGTGTAATGATGTTGTCTCTGTCTAGTTTCCTTCCTGAAAAATTAAATGCTCTGGGAAGAAACCTTCTCTAATTTGCTTTCTACTTTGATGAATATTCCAGCTGTACATTTCCTCACTCTTCTTGCTGTGTTGTCTTTGCATATGCTTTAATAAATGTTGGAAGCTGTTCTGACATTAAAAAAAAAGACCTTGGAATTTCAATATTTAAACTTTTGTAAATGTTGGTTGTGGTTTGTTTTCTAATGGATATACTCTTGGAAGAGGTCTAATGTGGTAACTTACTTCCTACCAGACTCTGTGATGCTTGGTTCAGTCAATTGAATTTGTAGGTTTGAATAACAGACTTCAGTGTCAAAGAAATCTTAATATTGTATTTGGAATATTCTCTTTAAATTTGTTAGTGAAATCACTTACTCGGTATCTGCTTAGAATGGGTGGCTCCTTTTAAGAACTAAAGAGCTTGAGTAAGAACTAAATGGCTCAATTTTAGTTAATGAATGGATTCCCAAATTTAGGTATATATTTGGATCTTGTGCAACTTTAAGCGTCTACCACTGCTTCCCAGATGTAATTATGGGGATAAAGCTCCGTATAAGGTTACATTTTTTTTTTCACTTGGTGATGTGCTTGTGAAGTGGGTATAAAAGGACACTTGCTTTTAACCTGACTTGGTTGGTTTTTTGGTTCTGAAATGTTTAAGTTATAAGTTACCTTTTCTTAAATACTCATCTTTGTCGACTTCTGTTGGTGCCGCGACTGTCATTATTGGGGATGCTTACTGTATGGGCTTCTTCCTACAACAGAGGCCATAAGAGCAGATGTACCGGTTCATGCCATGGGTTCATCTAGCCCAATAGTCTGTCTCCAACTGTTGCCACCTTCTTAGAGAATATAAGGATCAAGAATGTTGTGATACATTCCTGTATGCTCTGAGCCTTCCTCATACATTTGTCCACAGTAAGATTACACGTGGTATCTCTAATGCTGAATAACTTAGGAAGAAGGAATTATGCATCCTTTGCTTAAAAAGCCTTTTGATGTGAACAACTTGGTAAAGAAAAACAAGATTTAATGGTATTGAAAGAATTACAGTATGACTTTTAAGGATGACTAGGGCTTGAGAGGGAAAACTTTAGTATAAATACTGTTAAACGAAAGGTCTTAATTAGATATCAATTTTATGTAATGGTGATGGCAGTATAAATCGTAAGTGGTGTTAGGTATGAAGTTAAGTATCTTCTTCTCATTTCCAGCAAATTCATAGCTACCTCACTGGCACTCTTGGAATTCATGTTTGGATTTCTTATGCACTCTTCATCTTAGCTACCTTATTGATTGGCCTGTTCCTGGGTTTGGTAAGAAAGCATATTACTTTCTTTTTCTCAGTTACCTAGAACTTTTGCTTTGCATTAACTTGTGGAAAAAAAGAATAAACTTCACCGAGATATACTGAAGTACCTTCTTTTAATGATGTATCTCTTCTCCCTGGTATCCAGTGATAGGATGCATGGGCATGGTTCAGAGCTGCACCAGGGGAGGTTTAGACTGGACATTAGGAAGCGTTTCTTTACCGAGAGGGTGGTTAAACACTGGAACAGGCTTCCTACAGAGGTGGTCGATGCCCCAAGCCTGTCGGTGTTTAAGAGGCATTTGGACAATGCCCTTAACAACATGCTTTAACTTGGTCAGCCCTGAATTAGTCAGGCAGTTGGACTAGGTGATTGTTGTAGGTCCCTTCCAACTGAAATAGTTCTGTTCTGTTCTCTTCTATTAAAATTCTTAAGTATTCAGTACTGCAGATCCACTCTCTAGTGTTGCTACCTACTTCTGGTAAAGGTTAAGACTGGTTCACCCAAATAAGTTAACCTTTTTATGAAATTCATGCTTCAATTTAGACTTGTTTAGTTTATCCACTAAACAAGTGATTTTTATATTGGCCTTTTGTATCTTAAGACTTTTGTACTTCAGGCTTGGATGTGCGTGGTCAGAATTGTGTAAAGACTCCAACTTTCTAAAAACACAGGCTTTGTGGAGAGATTTTTTTTATTAGCTGGAGTGGGATTGTATTTGTGGGAGTTAGCAATGTAAGTATGCTGCTGCACTGTTACTCAAAATGAAAGGATGAAAATATTTTTTGAAAGGCTTTGAAGATTTGGGGGTTTAATTGATTTATTCTATTCCAAGGCATAGCTTTGTGGTTACAGCTAGGTTTTAATAAAATGTGACTTCACTTCTTCCTCCCCCACGGTCTTTTGGTTTGAATTCTCATTAGTAATTGAAAAATCTGACCTCTCTTGTTACTAACCAGAACTGGTGCATTCATATATCAATCTCCAAAACATCAGGAACGTTATTCAAACAAACCTGTTAGCTATATATGCGAATGTTAAGGACCATATCCTGAGCCCTATGTTGTTTCATCAGTGGAAGCAGTTCAAAGTTGCTTTACCTGTGGAGCTGGGATTATTTCCTCTCGGAATATTTGAATGATGTGGCTCTATGACCTCTCCGACATCAAATGAGAAACTGAGCTGGAAAAGGAGATATAGATGGGAATAGAAGTTCTTTCAGACCAGTTGCTTGGTCCGCTAGCTTGTTCTGCAACTGCAAAGACAGTTTAAAACAGTTATGCTGATAACTGGTTTAACTAGCTGCTAAATTGCTATTCCATCTAGGAAGTGGATCGCTATTCCATGTTTGAAAGGAGGTTGTAGCGAGGTGGGTGTCGGTCTCTTCTCCCAAGTAACAAGCGATAGGAGGAGAGGAAACGGCCTCAAGTTGTGCCAGGGGAGGTTTAGATTGGATGTAAGGAAAAATTTCTTTACTGAAAGGGTGGTTAAACATTGGAACAGGCTGCCCAGGGAAGTGGTTGAGTCACCATCCCTGGAGGTATTTAAAAGACGTGTAGATGAGGCGCTTAGGGACATGGTTTAGTGGGCATGGTGGTGTGGGGTTGACAGTTGGACTCGATGATCTTAGAGGTCTTTTCCAACCTTAGTGATTCTATGATTCTAAGTGTAAAGGTTGTTTCTGGCACTTGGATCTCTGCCCTTCAGCCCAAATATTAGTGTTAGTGAAATAAAGAAAAATTGCATGAGTATGTTTCTCAGTAGTACAGGGAAGTGATTTCAAAGCAGTGTGTGTGTGTATTTAGGCAAAACCACATTTTTATACATAATATGTGTACAGAATTGGTATATATGAGCAAATGTCTTTCATTATACAATTTAAACAGCTGCATTGTTCTAGATGGTAGATTTTCATCACCAAATGAGTGCAAATCAAGTTAGAGTAACTAGGAGCAAATGAATATGATGATTTTAAAAAAAACCTTTCCTTCTTCCTCCTTTGCTAAAAAAGGCCAAACCTGAAAAAGCTGAAAAAATGTAAAGTTAATCTCTCAGCTTTTTCTAAAAAGCTTTTCAATGATTGAAATGTATTTCTTTAACATGGTGTCATCGGTCGCTTTTCTTTCCTTTGCATTATTCTTAGCACGTGACAATGAGACACAAATATCTTCCTTGCGTTTTGATTGTATGTGTTCTACACTAGGCTGCTTTAAATAAGAACAACAAAAAAAGCCCTAAAAGACAAAATCAAGCACAAAAGGTGGAAGTACACATCGTGTATTGGGGATTCAGGGATAGGACTTGAATAACATCCCAAAATATAGAAAATCTTGACCAAGGTGGTTTCATAAGTTTTAAACAAATAAAAATTCCTCAACTGTGTTCTGGGCCTCTCTTCTTAAGATGCAAGCTGTTTCAATACTGAATAAATTTAGGGAAGTAGGAGGCAGAAAATGTGGAGCTGAAAGCAGAGAATGTTGGTTGGTGTACACTTAGAACACACTTCTTTTCAGCATTTTTATTTAGCTCCTTAGGACAGCTCTTATCTCCGAGCAAGATAATATAATTTTCTAAATTTTATTATATGTCTGTCTAAAAAGGATGAGTAGGAAAATACTTAATAGCGCAGGGGCTGCTAATAAATGCCTTTTTTTCCTTTACACAGATACTGGTTTTGATTTCAGACTGCCTTTGCCCATCCAAGTCAAGATACAGAGCTGAAACATCTGGTAAGAACTCTTAAGTGGGTGAGATCTTGTAGGTTTGAATGTACACTTGTAGGAGGGAGAACTTAGATGTGAACCAGTGTCAAGTAGTCCTTAGATGTCAAGAAGTTAGATGTGAACCAATAATCCAGGTATTCATTTTAGTCACACTGACAAGGATTGATATGTTGGGGTCTAAAATATCGATGTCAAAGCATCCACCTGGAGGATAGCAAAACAGACCAAAAAAAAAAACCACAACAGTAATTTGTTCTAGCTTCCACGGCAGTGAAGAGGCTAAATGCATTCAAAATGAGGAAGTCTTGAAGAAAGATACTGGGGTTTGGGTATTTTATGCAAGTGCATATTCACTAGACCTGTTGCTTAAATATAAAAAGGAATTTGCTTTGGCAGGACACCTCCACATCCTAATATGCACTCTGTATATTGCATTAGGAGATGCAATGTTCTGAACCTGTAAAATTCTCTACGTAATTTGTGGTTGGGGAAAGGAGAAGATAGAGGGAGTCAAATGAATCTGGAGACTGCAGGTGTGAGGACTGGGGAAGGTGTTGCATCTCCTTCAAATAAAAAAACCCACGTCTTTCTGATCCTTAGTGAGAGGGCTTCTGAATAGTATTCTGCTCGCTGTGAACATGGGAGGCAAAAACTTGCATGCAAATTAAAGTCTCTTGTCAGCACCAGATGTGTGTTAAGCTCCAGAACACCTTTTAGTACGTTTGTGCTATTAAGTGGAGTCAAAACTTACCTGTAATTAAAAATTTCGGTTTTGTTTGTGCTATTAAGTGGAGTCAAAACTTAGCTGTAATTAAAAATTTTGGTTTTAATTGTGTACAATTGTGTGTACTGGTTTGCTGTTGAAGATGAAGACACATCTGTGACACTTGCCAGTAAGACTTTAGCCAAATCTAGAATTCATAAGTGTCCAAAATTACCACCTTCAAAACCTTCGATGTTCATCGCTATCAAAAGAAAAACGCACCTATGCATACTTGTGCAGTATGCTCTCCAGTTGGCTGGTTGACTCAACAGCAGCTGTTACCTGACAGAGCTTACCAGTATCTTTACCTCTTCAAGGAGCCAAGTATAACTGATCTGTCTTTAGTTTTAACTTGGTGTAACAAAATGAAAGCTAGCTATGCCTGATACGCAAGAAAAACAAATGAAAATGGAGGAGAAATACTACTGAAGATTTATTTGAAATAATTGAAAAATAAGGAAAATAGTCCTGTACAAGTTTTCAATACTAATGTTCATAAATATTTCAGAGTACATACATGGCGATGTAACTTTAAAAGACATTGTTCTGAGATTCAGTCTAACTCCAGTATTTGAAACTCTTCTTTTGTTTAGAAGAAGCAATTACAAAGGATAATGTGGAGAATGCAGCATTAGAAGAACCGGAGGAGGCTGCAGAACTTTCCGCAGATGATGCGGAAGAGACTGCAGATGTAAAAGACCTCTCAGATGGAGAAGATGCAGCAAATTCAAGTGCTGATGACTCAGAGGAGGATTTAGCACTTGGAAAAGAATCAGGGGAAGAAGAAATGGAAGACTTAAGTGAACAACCTTTAGCTGATTCAGAGACTGAAAGCTCAGTAAGACAGCGTAAAAGTCAGGTGGCAGATAATGGACTATAGTTGTTTCGGTGGTGTATTTTGTACACTTGGACCAAAGAAGTATCAGACCCTGCGTCTGAAGCTGAAGCTTACACTTGATTTGTCATTTGTGTTTACGCAAAACCTCTGCTCTGTCAGCAGGCTTCTCTTTTTTTTTTTTTTAAGCTAATACTTGCTCATTGGGTTTGTTTTATAAGCACATATGCTGTATATTGTATAACTTTAGCCATGACAATCAAAATAAGTATATCTTATTTGTTTGAAGTCTTCTAAGAGAAAAGGGGTGTAACAGTCTCAGTTCACCGGCTATAAAATGGTCATCTGTACTTGTGTTCCTTTAAGTATTGACCTAAGCAAGATCAGGACTTTCAACTCTTTACAGTAGCTTGGCAGGACTGTGACTTTTCTGTCTGAATGTTTATTGTTTCCAAATGCCACAGAAGCACCAGATAAGTGATACAGTAGTGAATGAAGGCACCTTACTAGTCTTCTATTAAAGATGTTGTGTATGATGTGCTTATTTTTATCAGTTTCAACTGAAGCACCTTTCTCATTTTTATTAATGTTTGTTTTGAAAGTTTATCATACAGTACGCCCCCAGATTTTTCAATTTTTGGTAATTCGGAGGCATGCTGCACACGTCAAGCTTGTCAGCTGAGTTTTTGACCCAAGGAGTTTGAGTAATTGAAAACCTCAGGCTGAGAAAGAGTGGCAGCTAGATGTTTAAAATATGTTTGAACTTTTAAAAGGTTTAAAGGAAATTATTTTGGTCAGGGGGGATTTCTGCCAAAGCATCACTTCCCCCGAAATATCCACTTTGCAGTCAGTAAGTTTTGCAGTCAGTAAGTTGTATATTTCTTGCCAATACAAGCTTGTCAAAAACAGTGCAGTTCTGCCATTTCCAACTCGGAATACTTTTGGCAGAACTCAGACTGCTTTAGTAATATTAACTGAAGAGGCACTTAAGGTTTTACCTTTGATCGCTTTTCTACTTTTTGTCACTGGAATCGGCACATGAGGAAAAGAGATGGGCACGGGTGGGTAGTGGGGAGCAGCTTTTGGTTTTGCTACTTATATCAAGATAAACGTGTGTCTGTTGAGCTGTGTAAAATGAAAATGGCTTGCGGGGTAGACAGCATTAGGTGTGGTTAGAAGACTTAAGTCATTAAAGATTTCCCTCCTTTGACTTGGTTAATATGTAAGGCTTTTTTTGGTAAGGAATACCTATGGTGAGATCCTGTATGTTCCTATCTTGTTGATGTGTGATCATGTGCATAAGATGTGTCTTAATCTTGATTTTTTTATATATATTGCATAAACCTTGCTAACATGCATGAATTTCATCTTGTTCCTCAAGAATAAAGAGTAATCAGAGATGAAATCGTCTCTCATTAGAAGAGACAAGTTGCAAGTGCAAAATGCTGGTTTCCTTTGAGACTGAGATTAATAGGGGCAATTTGTGTTGAAAGTTGTTTTGTTTGGGTTTGTTTTTTTTTTAAATGCTCATAAAGAGCATATTTACTAAGAAAGCTTAACTTTTCCTGTCTGTGTCCTGTTGCATGTTGTGTCTTGGAGCTATATGGTAGAAACTTTGCATTTGTCTGTTACAGCTGTGCAAAGAACAGAATTACATGGCATATATTGAATATGAATTTTCTTAAGGAACGTTCTCAGTCTGGAGCTTGATTTCATATAGTGGACACATGTAAATATGCTTTCACATATGTGAAAACATACAGTTGATAATACATACATTGCACTATAATGAGAACAGTTTGTCTTGTGTTATTTGGGCGTTGTCCTGTGTAACTGAGCAATTGTAGAAGCTGCTTTTTTGTTGTTGTTATATGAATTTTCTTAAGGAACGTTCTCAGTCTGGAGCTTGATTTCATATAGTGGACACATGTAAATATGCTTTCACATATGTGAAAACATACAGTTGATAATACATACATTGCACTATAATGAGAACAGTTTGTCTTGTGTTATTTGGGCGTTGTCCTGTGTAACTGAGCAATTGTAGAAGCTGCTTTTTTTTTGTTGTTAAAAAAAACCCAAAAACCAAAAAACCCCAATCCCAAACTCAAGCTAAGCTTTTATTTGCAAAAACTAAGAAAACTTTGTGGCCGCTGTGGTCTGGAGGGAAGAACTGTGCATATGAAAGCTCAGAGTACAGATTTGTTGTTTCCATGATGTATTTACTTTTTTCATTAACTGTGCATCAGGAGCTCATAAAAGTCTAAAATGAAAACAAGGCTTTAACTGTATTTCATGAGACAAGCGGGAGTTGGTGCGTATATTCAGCTACGTGAACCTGCATAAGGTAAGAATAGGCATATCCCCTCAGTCATGGGTCCAAAACTACCAGACACTAAAGATATGTGGGACTGTATCCAGCACAGATTGAGGGCAATGATGACTTTGGTTATGTACCGAAGAGGATATTTTATACTGTATAGGGTCTTGTGATACTCAGTGTGTAGGAGGGAGCATGTCAATATTAAATTTTGATGCAATTTCTCTTCACTTGTGTAATAATGTGGAGCCAGTCATCTAAAATCATCTTTAGCTGTTTAAAGAGTTTTTAACTTTAAAAGATACGGAACATCCTTGTACCTCACAGTGGCTTTGTTGTATGATGTTGGGAATACGAAGTATTAAAAAGACAAGCGTACCTCTTTTTCAGTGCTCAGGGCGAGGTATTTGGGCTTTTTGAATGTTTAGACAAATAAGGGGTTCTCACAAGAGTTTGATTTCATTATGGTGTCTTTTGAATTTAAAAAACAAACAAAAACACAAACCACAAATGACACTTTGTCCTACAAGATACACGGTCTACGAAATGGCTGTGAGAAAGATCAGAAGCTCCTGTGTGTGGTGATGGAAGTCTCTGCTTACATTTCCTCTGTTTTTGCATGTCCCTTAAGTTGGAATTATTTAAAATGAAGATACTATGTATTTTCCATCATAATAGACCTAACTGCAAGATCACGTTCTGATGAGCAAGGATTAAGCAAGCAGGCGGCAAGTGACAGCAGCTCCTCTCTTTATAAATCCGTCTTGTGAATCTGGAAATGAGCAATTTTAGTCTTCGAAGGTTTCTTGAACAGAATATGTATGTCATTGCTCCTGTGTTTTCATGAATAAAGTAGGGAATATTAATGCTAACTTGAGTTTGACTGTATTTGACACGTATTGGAGTATCTGACTACAAAGATGGCTAAATTGTGATGAAGACTTTAGAAAAACAGGTGCTACGCAACCATTGATGTCTCCGACTTAGTCGAACATTTGTAGGAAAAATATTGGAGCACGATACTGGAGATACTCAACTTTGACTAATGTTTGTCCGGCAAACAGTAAGTAGCAAACACTGCGAAGGCTAGATTTGTGTTTAACAGAAAGACCACTAGCTATGCAGTAAGAGTGTGATGTTACCTTCCAGAATTAGTTTTTTCCACTAAAACACGTTTTAATTGAACCATGCAAGCGTGGGACTAATTAGACTATTACAATAGTATTAAACTTGGTCTGTTGCCAAAAAAAAAAGTCAGTAGCAACCTTTTGTGCGATCCGAGTGTTCTGTTATCTCTGTCCTCTGTTACGACCAATTTTTAAAAATGGAACTTGCTCTTGCAATCTCAGTATAGACAAAATGTCCTTGGAGAAGCTGCTGCTGCCGCTATTCAAAATGTTTTGATTAAGGATAGGGCCGTAAGGCTTGTAAACTAGAGCTGTATGTCAAAAATGACTTAAAATTTTTGAGAACCAATTTAAATTTCAAATGGGGTGCGTGCCTCTCTGAAAACCAGTCCCTGATGGATCTGAACGCCAATGCTTGAAAGCAAAAGTCATTCAAAAAATCCAGTGGGTTACTTTTTAAAGAGGCTAGAAATGCATGCAGCCTTTCAAAACTCCTGTCCTCGAGACTTGCGTGAAACTTGTATGCGTGTCTTGGAATACTCTGTATGTGCTGCACCCGTGCTGGGCAACGCTTGTTCTGGGGAAACACTTTCTTAGTGGAAACGTTGTACAGGATTGTTCGAGACTTGCGTGAAACTTGTACGCGCGTCTTGGAATACTCTGTATGTGCTGCACCCGTGCTGGGCAACGCTTGTTCTGGGGAAACTTTCTTAGTGGAAACGTTGTACAGGATTGTCTTTTCTATGAAAGTTTGCAAATTTATACTATGGGTATTTTTACTGAAATTCCATATAAATTTTGTATTTATGATCTTCCTGTAGTTAGTTTTCATTTTCTCAGTGTGTAGATGGCTCATCTGTGTAATTAACAAAAGATTATTTTTTTTAATGCTGATCTTCCAATCAATGATAGAGGTTGTGACTTGTGAAGATTCCGTAAGCTCTAAAACAAACCTGTACATCAATGAATTGCTTCCTTCTTACACGAGTGGAAAAAATGCTTGGAAGAAGCATACCTAGGTCGAGGGTTTCACTGTAGTAATTCTGGGCTGAGCAGTACGCTCTTGAAGGTATAAAATGCAGCTGGGGCGCAAACGCAGGCTGCTGGGCAGAATAGTGTAACTCTGAACCCTTGCGGGCTTCACCTCTGTACCTCTGTGTTAGGTTAGTTCCCCCCCTCCCCGAGAAAGCCACTAGCTCCGCAAATTGTGCGTGCTAACTCTCTCTGGGATTTGGAGGATGGCAGTACGTTTCTCCCCGCTGATGCGGTCAAAAAGAAGTGTACGGGTCTAAATGGCACGTCTTCCGATGGTAGTTCACAGCAAGCAGGCATTGCTACAGAAACGGGCCTTAGGGCCGGGTCTGCTGCAGGGAGAAGTGACTACCGGGAGCCATCGCTGCAACGTATTTGGATGACGTGAACACCTACAGATCCATTCTCTTCAGGAGAGTTTCCTGAAGTGCCTTTCACTGTGGACAGAACCGCTGCATGGGTTGGATGATTCGCCATTCACTCTGGTTTTCTTTTTTTCCATTGCATTGATTTCCCGTTGTAAAGTTGAAGGGGGAATGGTATCAAACGAAGCCCTTGTGAGTATTTTGTTGTCTTACTGTTTAATCAGCTGCTTCTTGTTCTGTCTCATCATGTGAGAATATGAAATTTTCCCCGTGGAAACAGGCAGATGGAATACTACAGGCAAAATCTGATCGGGTTTTGAAAATTACTTTGTTTAAGCAATCAGACAAATGTAAACTATTTTTATAGAGGAACTATGAAGATAACACTCTGATGGCTGTACTGGAGGGGTAGAAAAGCTTGAGTTTCTACCTTGGAATTTTGAACTGGACCAGCGGTAACTCCCAGCTCCGGTCAGCGGGGCTGCCGAGTAGCGTGTGCCTCCTCCTAGGAGCCGATCACACATTGGAAATGAAAAGCTGCATGGCTTTGCAGCAGGTCTCTTGGCTGCAGTGTGGTAGTGGGAAGGAAATGGATACCCTCCTTTTCCCTTCTCTGAGTATCCCCCCGGCACACTCACGCACAGAGAAAACACCGGGATGCTTGGCTGTGAAGGGCTGCCCGGGGGGAAGCGGTGCCTGTCCCTCGTGATGCTTTTGCAGCTCTTCCCAGGAGCTGCCTGCCTTTTCTCCGATTTTCTTCTTACGCTTCCACTCCTAACCCATCACGCACCAGCGGTTCGTTTGTAAGCTCGCTTGCCAGGGAACCAGGTCTGCTGATACCTTTCTTTCATTCCCTTCCCTACAGGGGAATAAAAAGTGCTGGTTTACTTTAGTGCAGACTGGGGCGACTACTTCTTTTAACCGAACATCCTTCATTTCTTTCCCCGTAGAAAAACCTCTTTAAAAACTCCCTGTGCTTTACTTTCACTTCATCTTTCCTGAGGAGAAAGGAAAGCTCCATATTTAAACATACAGGGAACAAATGGGGATTTGGTAATCAAATATTTTCATTTAGATTTCCATTTTATATAGAAAGGCCATTTTCTTGGCTTGTTGGAATTTCTCAGGGCCTGCTAGTGCTTTAGACTTTCACATCTGTTCATCTGAATTCCAGCGGGGTGTGAGAGCTGAACCTAGGCACTGCCAATTGTCTTGGCACAGGCTGTGCCAGTAGCTCGCGCGCTTGCCGAGGATGCAGGAATGACAGTGGTCACTTGAAGTGTTTGGCCATCAGTCCCGCATCGAGGACGTGAAAAGATCATGCTTGATAAGGGTGCTTTTTATGTCTGGTTATCGCTGTGTGGTTGGGGGGCCAAAAATGGCACTGAGAACCTCTTTGTAGATCTCCCCTGGATTGTTTTCATGGTATTCCGTCATCCGGATCCTCCCAGGAGAACTGTTCCTCCATCTGATGCTCCAGGCTCCCTCCACCCCGGCGGTCCCCAGACTTCCTAACTGACTTCACAAAATAGACGCTCCTTGGGGCTTGTTAGGGCCGCCTGCTCACTGCGTATACTGAATGGCCAAGAGACTGTCCTCATCCCTGCAGCAGGTCCATCGTTTTCGACTCGGTCTCGTGCTGAAGTCACAAATATTTTTCTGTTGATTCCTCTGGCTGACTTGGAGGGGCCGAAGTAAGCTGGTTCAGCGGTGATTGATGTGAGCTACTCACTGAAAACACTTCACCTTATAGTGTTCACAATCTGTAAATAGGTATTTTCTGACTTTATGTGGAGAAATTCACAAATGCTCAGGGGGAATTTGGAAGTCAAACCAGCCACTTAGGAAAGTTAAGTTACTTGATAAAACAGCTTCGCGCAACAGTCTTGAGAAATAGGTTAATCACTGGGACATTGAAGTATTTTAATTGTATACCACAGTTAACTTTTCCAGTTAATCTTTACTGCAGTTAACTGAAGTGAGAAAATCCCAGCTGACTCATCCTTCACCTATGGAGGTCTTTGCATGTTGACAGGAGACAGTCGACGTCTCTCTGATCCTGCGGTAGGACGCAGCGGTTCAGACAAAACGCTGTGTAGAGATCTCCCTCTCTCTAGCAAGTAACATACGTAAGGACAAGCATGTCGTGATATTTCTTAGAACACTTTTTTGGCTTTTGATTGGAGCGCTTTCTAAGCCAGAAGTTGTATCTCTGTGTTTAATAGCCCTCTGGGGGGTTTTTCTCCCGGAATTTGCGATACCTCTTTTTCGAGCTGAAGTGCAAAGAGTTTCCTTTGCAGAGCCTGGGTCAGCCGAGCTCCGGTTACGTGACAGGGTTCTCCGTTGGTAATTCCCCAGTGGCCTGCCAAAGGAACAAGCAAGAAGCAGTAGGTATGGGAGAGGATGTTAACGCTACCTTGATTGTAGGGGTTTGTTGGTTTTTTCCTATGCCCTAATCGCATCTGAACGTTTCAATTGAATTGCGCATTGACTTTTATCAGTGAGGTTTGCTGTGGCTGCTTGGGCAAACTCTTTGCTGTTAAGTCAGATGCTGTTCTTTTGCTTCAAAGTTATGGTTCAGACAGCTGATGTCTCATTAAGCAGCCGGAGGAAGCCTCTCATCCAGAGAGACTCGTTAAAATGAGAAGCCAATTACTTGGATGGAAGCCATGTCAGAGCCGGACTGTATGCCTGTTGTGACAGGACAAGGGGGAATGGCTTTAAACTAAAGGGGGGTAGATTTAGACTAGATATAAGGAGGAAATTTTTTACGCTGAGGGTGGTGGAACGCTGGCACAGGTTGCCCAGAGAGGTGGTGGATGCCCCATCCCTGGAAACATGCAAGGTCAGGCTGGACGGGGCTCTGAGCAACCTGATCTAGTTGAAGATGCCCCTGCCCATGGCAGGGGGGCTGGACTAGATGACCTTTAGAGGTCCCTTCCAACCCAGACTATTCTATGATTCTATGTCAGTGTCAGATGTGCTGGGGAGACGTTGGCTGCGCTCTCCTGGGGATTACACCCGTAAGAGGCCAGTTAGTCCTAGTTCAGCAGCAGGTTAAACTTCTTGTTTTGCCTAGTTTTGCTTCCTTTGTGCCGATACTGGTACCTTCCACCGCACCCCAGCTCATAAACTGGCCAGCAGTGGTGGTGGTGGGGGTGTACTGCTGGAATAGAGGAGTCCCCAGCTCCTGGTGGACTCGTGGGCTGTGGAGCTTCCCAGGGCACGCTGGCTGGGCAGCAGCAAGAAGTCAGCGCCCCCCACCCCTGTCAGGCTTTGGCGTGTGGTTGGCATATTTGGGGGGATCCGCAAAGGGTGGTGTGTGAGCAACCTTGTGATAGGGGAGGGAAGAGGAACTTTTAGCCTGAGTGGACAATAATGACCAGTAAAGTACAAGCAGTCCGATACCGTGTGAATATGGCAAATGAACATACAAGTGGAGAGAGAGAAAGATCAAGGTAGGGAGTGTTTTGAAGAGCTTAACTCTTTTTTAAAGTGAATATAGACATTATAAAAGGGCGGGGGGGGAGACCAGTGGTGAAACGGTATCGTTACCTTCAGCAATTTTTGTGCAACTTTCCAACATTAAAAGCTTTTGAATTCATTAAGGCTGAACTCAGCTGTACGTATTAAAATGTTTAGCCAGTGTGCAATGCTTACTGTCTCATGCTCTAGGATAAATACCTGGTTTTAGCACAGGCGATGCAAACTTCAAATAAATGAAAGCAGACGTGTCCCCACTTTTGTGCTGGGAGCGCAGGGAAATGTCAACGTTAAGCCAGTTTGCGTTTAAATTGTAGCTGACACTGATGTGTGATAAATGCCTCATGGTGTAATTGTATGTATATTGATATTCATTTCCAGTAATTCCTCCCATGAATATTCTGACCGCCTATAAAAATGACCCCCTACGCACCCTGTAGGACTTAATCTGAGATGCCCTCATCTGGGAAAGCAGTTAGAGAAATAGCTGCAAATCTCTTAGTGCCATCGTTCTCTTCAAATGATTCCTGAGACCGAGCTTCCAGCTGGCACCATCCTTCCTGCCTCAGCCCCCGAGATAGTCCTCCAAAGATATTTGACAGTCTCCTTTGAATCTTAAGCGTTTTTCTCGCTCTTTGCAGAGTATTGTGTTCCCAGTTGTTATTTATAAACCAGCAGCAAGGAAGCTGGCTGTGGTTTTCAGAGGTGTGTGTATATATTTAACTTGATGTTACCTGAATTCTTCGGCCTTGCTGAAGAATGAAAAAATCAAGTCGCTTAAAGCCCAAAATTACTGAAGGCAGCGATGCGCGGCCGTACTAATGTTGCATTGCGTTTCTTCCTCTCGCTGCACCACAAATAATGAACAGTGAGGAAAATACGGGCTCTCTGGTTTGCTTGCGCCAGAGAGAGGTGTGCGATGAGCGGGGTGCGCGCTGCTTTGCTCCTGTGCACGCTGCAGAGTCTGCCACGTCTTGCACTATGCTTCGGGGGATTTCTTTCCAATTAAGGTCTCGATTTCTCCTTTCTCCCCAAAATCTGGTTTTAATAAAATGGCATTGTTAATAATTGAAATGTGCACAGCCGGAAAACTGAATTATATATATACATGATATACTTGTACGTTTTCCCTGTCAAACAAATGCAGTATACCTGTTGGAAACGATGTATAGTTGTTAAATTTTAAGTCAAGATTCAATTAAGAAATCTTAACCGATTCTGTTACACTTTGGACGAGCGTCGTCTGGTTGATAAGCTAGTTTTACTTCCAGCTGGTGAGTGCATCTGACTTCGTAACATTTTAAGAATAATGAGCTCTCTCTGGGATGCGGAGCTGGAATTACCTTAAAATTGGGAGCCATTTGCCTGAGGACATACTAGATGCCCGAGCTGGCTGGCAGCTGGGTCCCTGCAACTTGACTCGGTACCCAGGATTTTAATGGAAGGAACTGGACACTCGCTTGTGTTAGGTGTTGTCCTGAAGGCCAGTCCAGGCTGGGACCTGCTTTTATAAATATCTAAATCAGGATTTTGCTTTTTGGACATAAACAGTATCTTTCTTGTCTCAGTCTCCTGGATATTTTGGATGATAAAGGCGTACATGAGAGACAGTACATTCCTCTTACTGCAGATTTAAGTCATGCTTGCTGCACTTGCATATTTCTCTTCTTGCTGATTAGTTTTCTATCTTTTTGCCATACTTTATTCCATTATGTTCTAGGTTGGCCCTGACCGCATGAAGTAAAACGCGGTGCTGAAGTCCAATATGACACAAGAAGTTGGTGTATTTTTTCTGGTAGGTAGGTAAGTCGAATCCTGACGAGGTCCCGTATTAATGATTTACAGACAAAAATACAGAGCTTAAAAGAGAGGGAAGTAGGAATAAACTAACCCTGTGAGATCTGCAAACATGTCTGGAAAACCAGTTTGCATTGCTGATTTTGAAGAGTATGCTAAAAAATTCCTCCCCAAATCAGTGTATGATTATTACCGATCCGGAGCAGATGACCAGGAAACGCTAGCAGATAATGTAGCAGCATTTTCGAGGTAGGAGGATGATTTAAGGCTGGAGTGGGAGGGGGGAGTTGTAAATTCTGCATTATTTGTAGATGTGGTGCAATGTTAGATTTTTCTGTGTGAACAAAGCTCAATTTTTCTGAAACTTTTTTGTTTTTTATCAGAGACTCTCAAATAATTCCTTTTTAGAACAACCGTCTCTCCCCTTTCACTCCTCCACCTGGCATCTTCTGTCAAAAAGCAGTCCCTAAAATCCAGTAGCATCTTATTAGCTTTACCTGCACTTTATTTCTTTTGTTAACATAAATTCTCTAAAGAGTCCCTTGGCTCCAACATTTAATCAGCTGATGAGACTGTAATTTCTGCATTCTGGGCTATGATGCCGGCAAGGGATTCTTGTGGTGGGGTTAGGTCCCGAGTCGGTTTTGCCTTTTGCTTGTTCTTTCTAGACTGAATTAATTACGTAGCCTTCCCTGGTAAGTGCTCGTGCAGCGTTGCTAGATCAGAGCCGCATAGCCTAGCGACAAGGAGTTGCATATCCTAGCTCTGGAGCGAGCCGTGAAAGCCAGGGCTCGGTGCTGGGTGGCCAAACCGTGCTCGGGGGGTCTCCGGCAGAAGGTGAGCACTTCACCGGGAAATATTGTAAATGATGGGAACTATTATAAACCAGTTTTGACTTAGACTGGCCCCCTGTGCTGTTGTCAAAACCTTAACTCGGGTCACCCTGTGCCTCAGAAGTACAAGGTCAACACAAAGTAAGTCAGCGTTTGCTGTCAGATTCAGTGGAAGAGTGTCAAAGCTCACGTCAGGTCAGCTGCTTCCCCATCCCCTGAATCTCCGCTGCTCCTCTGCCCCCAGAGCATCAGCCCAAGCGCTGCAGAGGAAAGAAGGCAGCTGGAGGCTGGTCGCCTCAGCCCGGCTGAGCCCGGTCGAACTGCTTAAACAGCTGTTGGCTTCTCTTTCCTTCGGGTGCTGCGTTGGTGCGGACATTTAAGCCCCCTGCTCCTTTGCTAATCTCTAAAGTCTTTGCCTTAAATCCCTCTGAGTCTAACAAACCAAAACAAGATTTTTCCAATTTGTCGTTAGCCTTTCTCCCTCCCCACTTCGCTTTGCTGCTGCGGAGCAGCGATCCTACTTACTGCTCCAGTTGCCCTTTCCACAGGCTATGAGCAATTCAGCTGGAAATCCCACGCAACTTCAAGGCTGTAGGAAACTCAGCGGTAATTCATTTAGCGGGATCTCAAAGGTCAGACCGCAGAAATCGGCTCAGAACCTTAATTTTAGGGACACGTGTAGAAAAGCTTTACAATGTCAGGAGAAGAAGAAAGCTAACCTCCGCTGTGACCACTTATTCCAGACCTCTTAGCTCCATGCAGAAGCCCCCGTCACGGACTGGAAATCCCCTTGTGCTTGGGGCTGCTCAAACACAAGCCAAAGGACCGCTCTGGCTCCGAGGAGGAAATAGGAGCAGGAGGGGATTAGTAGCGCTTCACCTAATGT
>NW_008795672.1:2863715-2871492 GCF_000699145.1 Aptenodytes forsteri | reverse complement strand
CTGCTGCGGAGCAGCGATCCTACTTACTGCTCCAGTTGCCCTTTCCACAGGCTATGAGCAATTCAGCTGGAAATCCCACGCAACTTCAAGGCTGTAGGAAACTCAGCGGTAATTCATTTAGCGGGATCTCAAAGGTCAGACCGCAGAAATCGGCTCAGAACCTTAATTTTAGGGACACGTGTAGAAAAGCTTTACAATGTCAGGAGAAGAAGAAAGCTAACCTCCGCTGTGACCACTTATTCCAGACCTCTTAGCTCCATGCAGAAGCCCCCGTCACGGACTGGAAATCCCCTTGTGCTTGGGGCTGCTCAAACACAAGCCAAAGGACCGCTCTGGCTCCGAGGAGGAAATAGGAGCAGGAGGGGATGTAGTAGCGCTCACCTAATGTTTTTTTTTTTTAAATTTTATTTTTTTTAATGCTTCCAGATGCTGTGATGTTATTTGCCCTCATAGAAACGAAGTGAGATGTTAAGGACGCTTGGAGGAAGTGCTCAGAGGCAATCAACTGTAGAAGTAGTGAACTGTTTACCACGAACTGCTAGAGCTAATCGAGATTAAGCGAAAGCTGGATCTAAACTGCCCAGAGACAGGTTAACAAAGAGCTGGGTATGTCCACTTGCTGTTTTGGTATTAGTGGAGCTAGATGTTAGTGGTGAGATAAGAGCAGCTCTGCTCTGAAGCTGTTTCCCACCGCAGGGAAAGATTCCTCTGATAAGAAGACCTCCTCGCATCGGGCTGGTCACCTGTGGGGTTCGGGCTCACCTCATCTTTCCTGGCATCTTCTATCATATTTTCAGTAAGAGCCTCCGGTTTTAGGCGTTCAAAACTACGGAGCTTGCAGGCTGCAGGAGATATTAATTAGCAGTGCCTTGAACAGCCCGAGACATTAAAAAAAAAAGTAAAGGAAATTTGCCAGGTCCTGGTGGGGCTAAAAGGCCCTTGATGCTGGGTTCCTGCTCCTCAGCAGTGAAGGTATGAAGGGGATGGAAGCTGTGTTTCTGTCTTTGCTCCCGCTCCCTTTGTATATTTGTCTTAAAGAAAACAAGATCTAATTTCTGCAGTAGATTTAGGCCTTCCTAAGGCAGTCTTCCAAAAAGGCACGTAATAAAGACTTGACAATGGGGTTTACTCTCTTAAATCGCCAAACAACAGAACTTGTTGACAGCCACAGAGAGAGGTCACGGGGCAGAAATGTTGAAGTCAAAGCAACAACAAGTTGCTTGTTAACCTTTTCATCGCTCTACATCTACGTCTCTTTCTGAGCGTCCACCAAAGCACAGAAAAGTGCGGTGATGTGCTGACGGTCACCCAGCAGATCAGCGGGAGGGCTGGCATCAGAGCCTGAAACCCAGTTCCCCTGGTGAGACACGAGGTCCTCTCCTTTCTGGTCGCTGCAGCGCTAGCACAGCTCTTCCAGTGAGGATGGGCATCGCAGCTGAAGTCATCTGCTGGGGCTTACCAGCTTTACCTGTATGAAGTGGAAAGGACGCAGGGCTGGAGCACGGATATAGTGATTTACAGCTTCGTGGACAAATGTGCTCTTTTATCTGTCCGTAACAAGAGGGAGATAATAGTAAAGGTGGTCAGAGTTAAAAATAGCCCTTATGTAGCACTGAAAAACACGTTAAATCATTCCCAACGCTTCTAGTGCCTTCCTGTACCTGTCTATTTGCCAACCGGAATATTTCCAGTAAGCAGTGTGCGTTTGCTGCCTGCAGCCAGATGGACCTTCCGCTCTGCAAAGGTGACCCCCTTTCGTGGGCTGTTGAACCTTTCTGGAAGCACGTTGAGCACAGGGCTCCATGGGCTCGACCTCGATAGCTACAGTGGTTCCCGCTTGTCGCTGCTGAGGGACCAGACGCGGCGGTGGATTCCTATTTTCTTAGCACATGGGACGCTACGGTTAACAGTTTATTAGACCGTGTTTGCAATGGTGTCCTGGCAACGCACCTAGAAAAGGTAGAAACCTGGTATAAAGACTTCACGGTATTTTGGTTTATAAGACCTGTTTGACACAAGCAACTTTTAAAATCTTTCTTTTTTTCTCCTTTGATGCTGTTGGGAGAAGCGTGGCCTAATCGTTAAGGATGCAGGACTGCTTCTCACTCTGACTCTCACACAGCCCTTGTGTGTCTCTGAGCACGTTACTGGTTTTTCTCCCTGTTCCTGAGTGCAGCTTGTGGGTAAATATAAAGTAAGATGGACTTTACAACCCCGAGCCACGAAGTCGGACGACTTTGTGAAAGAAACAAGTACGTTCAGCTTCATTTCCCACGGCCAGAGAACTGTTGATTTCCACTGTCAGAAGCTTAGTTGCAGGGTTCAGCCTGATTAAAAACATTTGCAGTTTATTTAAATATTTATAGGTGTATGTATAAATGTTTACGTTTAAATGGAAGAGAAAGAAAGCACAAAACTGAACCAGAAGCATGAATTGTTGGCCCGTGTCTTTGCGGTGCAAGATTATTCAGGTGAGCGAGACTGCTAGGACGGATTGTATTTGGAGAAAAATCAGCGTTGGGTTTGTCTGTGAGCTCTTTATTTTTTGGCAGCCAAATGGTTGCATTTATGGAGAAATAAATAGGCTATCATTAAGGACTAATCTAGCAAATGAATGGTTGTGTCGATAGATGCTGCAATACCTTTGGAATGGCCCATGCAATTTTTGGAGCAGCGCAATCCATACTCATTTGATTATAAAATGAATGTCCTGGCCTTTTGACAGCACAGGAGCTTAAAGGACTTTGGACCTGTAATCAGATACCAGATTGTAAAATGTCTCCAAAAGGCCGGTGTTTAAGGTGAGGTTAACACCAGGTACAGTAACTCCCCTCTAGCCTCCAGTTCTTCTGGCACTGAGGGAAGAACCAGAGCTCGCACACCAACGTCAGTGTGTTCCTGCTAAGGCCAGATAATTATTTCTTATCCATAGTATTCAAATGACGTGGGGATGGCACTGGCGTAAGTGAGGCATTAAGGCCGGAGAAGATGATTTGGGATGTCAGAGCATATGTTACTCCCTATGGCGTCTGACTGCATTCACCTTGCATTTGCTCTGCGTCCCCAAACATCGCGTGTCCTTCCAGCACCGTGCTGTCTGGCGATTAAATTCACTCTCAAGCTGTCAAGGAACCAAGGGGCCTGAATGGAGAATAGATTTTATGATGAGGTCGGGACGCCTTTAGCTTGATGGCATTCAAGAAATCAATCTGAAATCTCCCCTTTTGGTGTTTTAATGAAGGGGGACGTCTGTGCCTGTAGGAACACGTTTCTGCTAATCTGCTGTGACGCTTTCTACCACTGACTCCCCAGCGGCCTTTGGAGGAGATGCGTTTTGTTGTCGTGTGCGAGGAACAGCAGTCGCTTGTTTATCAGTGACAGCATCGATGCGTATTTTTCTGCAGATGTATCGTTGTCTTGTAGCTAGGTATTAAGGGCGTTAAAATGACTGGGCACGTAAATAATTTAAATATTGGTTAAAAAAGCAAGGCTGAGAATGTGACTGGGGTCAAAGAAGCGCGTGAAGTTGTAAGGGGAGAAAAGGAAAGGAATGCTTGCAATAAGAAGTTGGTTACGTTTCTGCGATGTCTTTCACCTTGGATTCGCGGAGCGCTGCGAAAAGAGTCGCCGTGTGGATGGCAAGACACTCTGGGAGAGCAAATTGATTTTCCTCAAGCAAAAGCAGCTGTTGCTTAGCCTTGCACAGCACTAGCACCTGCCCCTTATGGTGGGAAGTGGAGCTGTAGGGGAGATGAAGGTAGCAAAGTGGGTTGGAGTTGGGATGGAGACTGCCCGAGCGGTGTGTCCTTGCCCAAACGTGCCGCTTGCGATGCAGCACGAAGGGATTATTTAGCACGGACTCGGAAGGGAAACAAGAAGAGCCGCTTCAAAATGCGTTGCGGTTTGAAAATTTCAGCATTTTTCACAGCTGAAAATGAGTGGGGAAAGCAGTGAGTGCTTCCCTCTTACCCAACTGCAAGATAATTTACATTCTGAAATTTTTGAACATGGAAAAGGGAAAAAAAAAAACCCGCTAATCCCCTCTCCTTTCCTTTCATCCTTCTTTCAAAAGAGCATTTAGCTGAAGTTGCCTGAATCGGGAGTGCTCGCTGCCTTCCCCACTGGCGGCATCTCCCCGCTTCCAGCTGGGAAGAAAGATGCGCTCACTTGTAACTGCTGATTGCAGCACGCGAGTGTGGACTTGGCTGGAAAAAAAATGTGGGTGATGAGGAGAAGATGAATAAAAAAAAAAAAATACAAGGTTTTTACAAAATATCCAGGAAATCTTTTCACTCAAAGACTTGGAGGAAGCAGGTAGTGTGTGGCAGCCTAATGAATGCGCACTCCCGTTAGTGGGAAATACTGCTCTTGGGTTTCGCTTGCTGTTGTTAAGGGCATTTCCCTATGGCTTGTCCAGAAAATGCCTCACTTCAAGCGTCTGGCAAACTCACAGCTGAAAACACCCGTGTTTCCAAAGCAAGATCGGGTTTTCTTTAAAGAGTATAATACTAAGGTGGTGATCCCTGTTGACGTTTTTTGTGGCACCCAGTAAATACTCAGTTATGAGTATTGACTTGATGTTGGTCTAGAGGATGCGACCTGATAGGGTGCGAGGGGAAGAGAAGCCACAGAAGACGTTGGAAGAGACGTTTACGTTTAAAGCCTGGGGCTAATGAGCCTGAGGACCCCAAAAAGCTCATGGACGGAGTCATTTGATGGCACATAAAGGTGAGCGGGAAGGAGGCTGTTTATTGCTGCTTGAAACAGCATTGTTTTTCTTGCATACGCTGTTGGGAGGATTTTTGCTCTTTCTGTTTCTTTTCCTAAGCTAAAAGCACTACAGAAACATTGGTACTTCAGGACTGACCCTCACGCGCGCGCTTTGAGATGGCAGCGGTTTGCACCAGGTAAAAATCTGACAGGTCCAGGACAGCAGAGAAACTAGGAGGCTGGGGAAGAGGGAGGTGCTTCACATCCTTATGCTTTTGAGTTTGACTGTAAAGCTGAGCAAGGTTATTACAGGATTTTTGTTTTCTTTATATTTGTTGGGAAAAGATGTCTCAGGGCTGGGAGAAAGCCTTCGGAATGAGGATTAGGAAGAAAGGGGGAGAAAAAAGTCATGTTTTCTTTGTCCCACCCTCAGCCCATCCTCCCCTGAAAAATAACAAACGGATACAATAGCCTGAAAACAAGTCTGAGGAGACATACTTGCAGTGTGTGTCTTGGCATCGAATAATACAGCTGACTCCCACAACTACACATCTCCTTCCAAGCATCATAACCATCTTTCTCCTCCCTGGGGAGCGCTTCCTGGAGAGCTGGCACGACCCGGTGCTCTAGGGCTTCAGAAATTTGGGTCTCATCCTGGCTCTGTCCCAGGCTTCTTACGGAAACGTCTCTTGATCTTTCCATAAAATGAAGAGATTGTGTCTTTTCTTTTTTTTTCGAACTTGTCGGCTTAATATGCAAGCTCAAGCTGACCACTGCTCGCTGTTGGAGCATAGTCTGAAGGTAACAGTGGCTCTGGTTGCTGTCTCCTCGCTAGTAATAATAATAACAGTCTCAGGCTTGCTAGTGCTGAGCAGGTAGTCAGGTTCAGCAGTACCAGAGCTTAAGCTTTTAATTCTTTTGTGTAATGAAAATTCAATAGCCATCATCTAAAAGTGCAGAGTCCTTTCAGAGGGAGGGATGCCTTAGTGAGAGGTTGATGCGTACCCTACTACCGCTTGCAGAGAGGGTTTGGCCTGGCTCAGCGCGCATCTGTGTCGAGAGGCAGCCCCTACTATTGCACACCCTCTTGTGGCTTGTAGTAACAGTGGCTGCGCTGCAACATCCCCTGGATGGTGAGAAAAAGTCCAATTTCACAGGTACCCCCAGGAACGCAACCCTATTAAGATAGATTTGGATGTTGCGGTGTCATCTAGTTGACCCCGTAAGAGGGATCATGAGGCTGTTGTGCTACTGTTGTAGGGGGGGAAAAAAAAGATAAATTTCTGTGTGTGCAAGCATGTGATGTCCAGCCTGACCGCAATAAATTGTAATTTCAGATTTGTTTTGCTCTGTTTTGGAGTCAGCTTCCATTTGTACCCGGGCTGAAGACCCCAGTGGAGATTAAAGCCCAGCCCTGGGTTGATGTGGTTTCTGGCGGACACGTTGAAGGCAAAGCAAGGTCGGGAATGGTTGAGCAGATGCTGGGCCATGTCATTCAAGGACTAGATTGTAATTTGCCCTATTGGGAAAGCAGTTGTGCTACTCAGTCTTTTCCTGCACCAAATTACAGTGGCCGCATTTGGTCTTTTCCTGGAAATCTGGAGTCCCTGCGGTACGATGGGCTGTCCTTGGGGCTGCAGCTGTAGTCCCAGGGAGTATGTGTTGCACAGCGGCCGGTGACTGCCAGGGACGGGACCTCTCTGAGCAAAGCGACTCAGTCTCTGGGCCAGCAGAGATGCGGTGCGGTGGATTTCCACACCCTCCCCGAGCTGAGGAAAGCCAGGCCAGCCATCCTGCCCACCCGCTTCCCACGTGGCAGCTTGTTTCTGTGTAGTCTCACTGCAGAGACCTGTAGCACAGGGACAGGGAGGGCTAAGCATGCAGGCCAGGCTAGTTTTATCCAAAAATCCCCTGTCTTTTGGCTCCCTAGTCCATAAAAGGAATAACTGAGGGGGGCTGATGACTTCTCCTGTTCCCGCACAACCTCTGTCATCCAGTTCTGCCCCAAGGCTTTCGAGGAGGCCGAGGCTCACCGTGAACCTTATTATTTTGCAACTCCCGTCTTTTCTTTCAAATGATACCAGCCGATAATGTTCAAAGGCTCTCTGCCTCTTTCACCCTCCGTGGACTTCGGTCCCTCCTTGCCTGCTCCCTCCTGGCTTTGTGCATTTTGTGGGTCCTGCTGCAGCTCTGGGTCATGCAGTGAGGTTCTGCTCCAGCCCCAACACAACTTTCACCATGTTTCTCCTGACAGCAGGAAAATCTGCTCTTGCCCATTAGGAACTGTAAATAACCCCGATGATGCAGGCTTTTTATTCTCTTTATTTCTCTCTGTGTCAGATGGAAGCTGTACCCCCGGGTGCTCAGGGACATGTCAGTAATGGACCTGTCAACCTCAGTCTTGGGGCAGAAAATCAGCATGCCGGTCTGCGTTGGAGCGACCGCTATGCAGCGCATGGCTCATGCTGACGGAGAGATGGCCACTGCTAAAGGTAAACCGTGCGAAGTCCCCCCCCGTAGTGAGTTAGAGATGAACAGAGTAATACTGTGCCTGCTGGTTGTGAAGCCCGGCTTGGTTTCTTGCTCCTGATGCTGTGGCCAGGATGGGTTTGAGTTGTCGCTCCGAGTAATCGGCTTTATTTTTGGTTTTGTTTTTTAGTGTTTTCCTTTTGCCTGTTTTGTGTGCAGGTTCTCCCTCGCTATGAAACAGGCATGAGAAATGCAGCACGTAAGAGGGGAATCATTTGTAACAAATGCAAAATCGAAAACTACATCTATTTATATTTCTTCCTATACATTCTGTGAATATAACTATATATATTGTCAAGGCAACGTTCTTCCTGTTACAGAACTGCTTCTAGAAATTCAGAAGCCTTTGCTTGTCTGGGAAAAATACTTGCTTTGAAGAGAGCTCTTTGAGAGCATCCCAGGGAGCCAGTGAGGTAAAGGCCCCTCTGGGCTAGATGCTGCACAAAGATATTCATAGAATCATTAAGGTTGGAAAAGGCCTCTAAGATCATCGAGTCCAACTGTCAACCCAACACCACCATGCCCACTAAACCATGTC
>NW_008795672.1:2813830-2863086 GCF_000699145.1 Aptenodytes forsteri | reverse complement strand
GCCTTCTTGGCCGCCTGGGCACGCTGCCGGCTCATGTTCAGCCGGCTGTCAACCCACACCCCCAGGTCCTTGGGGTGGGAGTGCATGGAGGCTGCAGCCTAAAAGGCCGCGAGAAATGGGATGTTAACCAGAATTCAGATGTGAAATGGCTTCTTACTCTTTAACCCGAGCTGCAGGACGACACAAAATCTGAGAAAGCGGTCACACGGTATGCCTGTTGCATACAAACAGCATTGGGCTGTGTGTTTCAGTGCTTTAGCACCGAATGAAAAAAGGACACAAAACCTAAATAGGCAATAGTTTAAAAAAAAAAAAAAAATAACCCTGTGCATGGTCGAGCTATTCATCTAGCAGCGTTTCCATGACCAATGCAGCAAATGCTAGTTTGAAGTGAGTCTAATTACCTGCCCTGCAGTGGGAGCTGGTCTCAATTCTCATTAAAAAGCCCCGGCGCTGCGATGTGCGCCGTGATGGGCTGCAGCACAACTCCAGCAGCAATCTCTGTAAAAGCAGATTTCTCTGATTTTATAGTATGTTTGGGGATACATTTTTTCCCCTTCCCAAGAGATTTATTAGGAAGCCAAAGCTTTTATGCCTATTGTATGTGCAGGCGCGTTCCACACGATGGAGCTCGAATACCTTGAATTGGTTTGCGAAGCAGTGTCCGGTGGGATGCCTTGGTGCTGTCTTGTCCTTCGGCAATTCTTGTGGATTATTTCTGGCCCAGGTTATCCTGGGAGAAACTCTGAAGCATTATATGTTAAGTGCAAACATATTAACGCAATGTTAAGAGCGAGATTCGAAACACACAAAATTCAGGACATTCCTTAGCAAAAATTCCCACTGATGCTACGGCCCGGCCGCGTTTTAAGGCATAAATCTGTAATGGCATGCAAAATCAAGTGGTACAATAAGGCTGACTACCAGGGCTGAGTTATGGTTGTGGTAGATAACTTAATTTTGGAATTTCCTGACTGTTGTGCACTTACATTTTCAAACTTTAACATATGATTATTGCATTTAACATTCTTGGGTTTTCAAACTAGGAGAGCTTGGTCTACTGGCAACGGTTTGAACGTGCAGTGAAATAAACATATCCATGGAGTTGGTAGATTTTTCATCGCTTTCAAAGGAGAGCGTAATTAAAATCGCACCCTCTCTATTGCATTAGTGTTTCTTGCAGAAAAAATACGGCCTCGGTTTTGTGCTCTGTTAGAGGTGGAGTGGGACATTCAGTGCCAAGCTTTTCGTTTGACCTTATAAGATGACAGGGATTAGCTGTAAAGTACACGTTTGGCTTAAAGGTTCCCTTAAATTTGGGACATTCGGGATCAGGGGGTTTGCTACATCCAACTTCTCTTAAACTCTGTGATACCTCTGAAATACAAGCGAGCAGATTGTTGGTTGCTTTAAATCAGCTTTCGTGTCAGCTGCACCAATTTACGCAAGCCAAGAAAGTCTGATCCAGAGTCTTGTGGCTTTTGCAAAGCCTGGCATACTTCATAAGCTTGACTTTTGGCTCAGGTGTGTAGGAAGCGATGTATGTGGTGGTGCTTCTGCTGGTGTGATGATCCTTGAAAGCACGGCATGGTCTGAACCTTGTCGCTTCCCAGCCAGGGAAGGGGGTGTAGTGTGCCGTGGCTCGTGTCGGCGGGCATGGCAGCTGCTCAAAGGAGCACCCACAGTGTGGGTGCCCGGGCACCCCGCAGCAGGGGCCACAAGCCACACGTCCGCCTGGTTGGGGTTAGACCCCAAGAGATTATCTTGGTTTCACCCCATCCTTACCTGCAGAGCAGGGTGGTGCAGGTAGCAATAACAACTCCTTCCCCTACCTTTTTGTATTTTGAGAACAGTGCCTGATCCTGCCAAGGAATTCCCTTAAGCGACAGCATTTTGCTTTGAACTGCTCCACTCTTCCAGCGGATTTGCCTGCAGGTTGCAGCGTAAACATCTTCTCTAGGCACAAGGGCATGTCGTGGTGTCTCTCGTGAGGTAAAACTCCCTGCCCTCACGACCTCTTGCTTTGGGGCTTGTCAGGGTTTTGGGTGCTGCTGCCCCTCACTGCTGCTGCTCCTCGAGGGATGCTCTCCTGCAGCAACCAAGCTGGTGGAAAGGAGCATGCATCTTACCTGAAATAGGGTAAAGTCTGGCAGCTTGCCTTAAACACACCTTCATCGACAATTCTGTTCATTAGTAAAGGACCTTTTTGGGGGAAAATGTTCAACTGGAATTTTAAAAGTTGCTGGTGACAGGCCATCCAACACAAAGTAAGTTATTCCAAAGGTCAGCTAACTCCACTCTGAGCAGAATTAGGCTGTAATCGCGGTCAAAACTTGTACAGCTTCAAATCCAGATGTTGGATTTACTTATACTTCTGTTAGCTCGACCTAAAAAAAAAAAAGAAAAAAATATTGTCCGCATAGGCTGTAATAAGGTTGCTCCTCAGTTTTGTTTGACACGTCTAAGTGGACCTGGAGTCCTTCCTTGCAGAGAAAGCTCTCTTGTCCTTGAAACAATTTCACGGACCTTGGCAGTTGTCCCAGTTTTTCCAGGTCGGTCTTCAAGTGTATTCCCTAGCATTTTAGTTGTAGTTCATCAGCGTGTATGGCAATTTTGCAAATAATGGATTTTCTGTTCAGTAGAAACTGAAAAATCGGGAGGAAAATTGTTTCCTTTGATCCAAAACGCAATATTTTATTTCATTTTCCTACTAGCTAATGCTTTTAGCCATAGTTCTGTTTTGAAACAAAAGTGTTAGCTCAGAAGAAAACACTTCCATTTTGAAAATATCAACATATGACATTTTGACTTAGGTGAATTTTTCTTGTACTTCCCATTCCAATTTCAACCTCTTTGACTAAACATATTTGCTAAATTTGATGAATAATCTTAGCCACCGTCAAAGAGCAAAGGCTGTTCTCTAAACACTTTTCAACAGAACTCTTCTGATTCTACATGATTTTTTTTTTCTTGCCTGTACATCGGAAGATTCGCTATTCCTCCATGCAAAGACATTCATTTGCCATCCCGACTTCATGCTGTGCCTGCAAACCAATGTGATCCCCGTGTCGTCTTCCGTCAGCACTCCCTGCAAGTGCAGTAGTACTCGTGCTCCTGTAAACAGGACCCACCTTCAAGTACACCGAAACAAAATCTTGTGCACCATCCAGCTGCTTAGCAAGAAATAGCGATTTTTGGAAACCTTAACTGATTATAAACAGATATGTACCATTATTTTATTGAGATTTCTATTCTGTTTATATTGCTGCTAATTACATAATGCTCTCTTACTGACCGATCACCTTATATTCTTGTGTTTTAGCCCAGAAACAGTATCGCAATACCTGACTTCTCTCTGACTTGCTGATAATCAGGCTGGACAGCCTGACTGTGTTCTTGGCCAGATCTTTTGAAACCTTTGAATGAGAGTTGCTCAGATCTGATGTTTTTATGTTTACCCTCTGCAATTGCTCTCAAACAACTTTCTGAGTTACTGCTGACGCAAGAAGGGTTTCACCATCACCTGCGATGTGACTGCACCGTTTGCTTTGCCAAATAGAGAATAGGAATATTGACTGCAAAGCTTTTCCCCCAGCCCCTGTTTTAGTTGAGTTACTGGCAGCTCTATCATTTCCACTAGAGAGGGAGCAGCACCTTTGTTCCTTTGGCTCTTAACAGACTTCTACCGTGCTTTTTGTTTGCTTCGATGCTGCTGAGCATCTGAATTCAGGTTCCTTGTGCTCATCGGACGTGCCCGTGACTGTGAAGGAGGGATTTTGTGATCTGTTGCCTTTTGTGCTCAGCCACAGTGAAAATAGCAGGACTTTGTACCCATCTTTCACCTGTTACCTCTGTGGTGTTCCAAAAAAAATGTTAATTTTGAGGTATGGCTACTCCAGAGTCATTGAGAGGACAATATTCACGTGGGACAACACGGCTTGGACTGACCTGGCCCTGACTCCCCTCAGAGACCGGCATGGCCAGGGGACTTTCTGATGCAAGTGTACACAGGCAGTCTGGCATGACAGCCCTCCTAGACCAGCCAGATCCATTTTGGCCACGCATATTTTTCCCTGCTGCCTCCAGCCTTCCTGCACAGCTGACAGAATGCATTGTGTCAACAAAATGATCGTAGGCACAACTCGCACGCAGTGTTTTGTAAGGGGTAAGTGAGGTAAGGCTGGGCAGGGGATTTCTCAGCCAAGTGTGTTTCGTCAAGAGAGTAATGTTAAGTACTTTAAACAACTCTGTTTCTTAGGAGATGCAGCTCCAAGAACAGCTACTTCTCTTGAGAAATACCACCGTGCCAAAAGGACATCGCGTTGATCCCAAGTAATGTCCTCTGGCCCCTAACTTGGGGACAGTGGATTCACTGGTGGGTTCAGGGAAGAATGACCCCAGCGGGGCAGTTTGGCTGCCGTGCTTTGGAGATGCCCCTAAAAGGGAAACGATGGGAATTTGCACAGCTAGAGAAAAATAACAAGAGTTCCCATTTCCATACAAGGTAACCCTGACAAAATATGCACGCTTAAGCTGGGCTCTTCTCCAGTGTCCTTCCTTGAAGTATGTTGCCTCTGGGTTGCCCATAGGGACAAACACCATACCCTTCCCATACCAGTTAATGGAGTGATGTCCCATCCGAGGTGGGAAGGAGACTGTGAGGTTTCAGGATGAAAAGAAGGCCTGAGAAACGTTATCGCTCTGTTCTCCTGTGGACTTCCCAAGTGGGTCCTGTCCCATGGTCAACCTTGACGTGTTGCTATGTAAAATACTTCAGGTGAATTCCCCAAGAACGAGGAAAGCCCCATTTTATTAAGGTTTATGTTCCCTGGTGAGAAGTTATGTCCTTGCTCGGGGCTTCCCGGGGCTAAGTACAGGCGGGTAGCAGTGGGGCTGAGGCACCTGCACCCACTCAAGGCGGCCGTGGAGGGAAGGCTGTGAAGCTCCCCTTTCCTAAGCACCCCACCGTATCCCAATTCTAGTTGCATTTGGCCCCGAAACAAGGCGGAGTACAAACAACTCAAAGCTTTATCGTCCTGATATTGAAAACTTCCCCGGCCTCCTGTGTGTGGCTAATGCCGTGCTCTCTGCACTGTCGTTGACCTCAATGGGAGCCTGCAGTGTGTACAAAGGTAAACGTATGCTTTGGGCAATGCTCGGGATTAAAAGAAGACCTGGGGAAAGAAAAAAAAAAAAAGACTAAAAGCAATCTGAAATGGCATGAGGAAAGACTGGTTTACAAAAATCTGATGTTTAAACTCTGGCAAATGTCACATATTGCCGCAACAGCGTCCCATGGGAATATGGATCCAGTACTGATTTGTAAGAATAATATTTGCAGCACCCCAAAATTGAAGTGTAAAATATAGTTGTTGGAGGAAATGAATTGCTTCTGTTTTCCTCAACTGCAGCTAAACGTGCAAGAAATGGGAGTATATTTTTGGCAAAACCTGATTTGAGGTAGAAAACCACCAGAAGCTGGCAACACTTCAGGACTATGTATCATATGTTTTTGAAAGTCTAGAAAATTGTCAAAATAAGCTTTAAAATGATCAAGATAAAGCACAGATCAACTAAAACTGGAACTTGGAATCTCTAAAACTTTGAAAAATTTTGTGTGCATGAACTTTGAATTTGACCGTGCAGATCCAAAATACGTGTGTTGAGCTGGTGCTTTACCAGAGAGTTGTTAACTTTAAAGGATAGACGAGAGGAATTTTGTGAGCATGCTTTCATGGAAATGCCATAACCCAGTTTGGGATGGTTGAACTCTGATTGAACCAAACTGCTTAAATGTACTCTTAAATAAGAAGAAAGCAGCATCTTCTCTATTGCCGCGTATGCAGATAAGTTGAAAGGTTATGACATTATTTTGTGTTTTTAAATCTTCCATTCACTGAGCACATTTTATTGTGCAGTTTCTATTTTAATTCTTGCTTTTGCAACTATTCTTGCGTCCGTAGGGCTGTAGAGGTAGACTTGAGGATAAAAATAAAAATGGAAATAAATGGATACCTAAAGGCAGATTGAACCATAACATTTACATTTTTCCCTTATCTGATCTGAGGGTTTTGCAATTGCTGGGTTAGCAACCCTCCCTCTCATTCACGAACTTCTATTTGACAGAGCAACAGGAATGCAGATCCCTTGTTTCTCAGCATCACTTAACGGACTCGATTTGGCAAATCACTTCTTATGGGATTTGCGATAACCCACCACAGCTGATTTTAGCAGGACTTTAGGCATTCAGTATGCATGGGTTCTTCAGAAGAAACTCATTTCTAGGTACTTAATCTGCAAGGGAACTCTTTTCAGTAATCTTAAGGGGACAAATTAAATGGCTAAAATGTAGAGTGCTTTGGTTCATTGCTACTGTATTTCCACTGATTGAAAGCTGCCTGGTGGCTGTGGGAGGGTGTAACCAATTTGTTTGAATAAGCTGTTCAAAAGTTTCCACTCTAAGAGACTTGTAATCCTTATTTAATAAAATGTTGTCATAAAGACCACTTTTTAATTCCTCGATGGGCTGGAGATGACGTTTTGAAACAGAGGTCCATTTACATTAAGAATATGCATACTGCGGTAGACCAAGAAAAACAAGGCTTTATATAATATTTTTGAGTTTTACAGTGTGTTTTCCTTTATTTTACACTAAGTGACAGATTACCCCAAAAAGAATAAGTGATAGATTCATAAAAATGTAATTGTATAAGGTTAGCTGGTTTGTAGTGCAGCCCGGGTTGGAAATTGCCCCCAGGGAGGCAGCCGGCACAGAGCCTCTGGCTGCTCGACCCCATCTGGGATTGGTCAATGACATTTAACCTTGGGGCTGCCCGCACCTCGGGAGTGATTTCACTCCACGGCTTTTGAAGGTAAAAGAGGAGGGATCAAAACACGTAGGGCATGAGCACCAATCCCTTTGGTCTCAGCAGAGACTTTGGAGACCACTTGTCTGTTGTACCGGCTCATCTTTGTATTGACTTTTGGGGTCTCCTGGGTGGGGACTGCCACCTGGGATGTGTTTCTCCCACTCTCAGTGAGATCAGAACTACTACTTTTTATTGCCAGAAGTGTGAAGCTTTATGTGTGGGGTCACACAATGGACGTCGGTCCCCCTCCTTCAGGCCACGAGACAGGCGGCGAAGGTGTTGAAGCAAAGAAAAGTGGAGCTTTGCCCTCGAGCCTTTAAATAAGGTTGTCTGCTGGACTGTGTCCTTCTGTTTTATTATGCCCCGGAATGCTCTGTAGGGATGAGAACAGGCATTTGCTAGAAGAGCACTTCAAGAAACATAGGTTTAATGCTAGTGAACATTTTGGGGGTAGGAGAAAACAGCCAAAATGCCGTGGTCGAAATGCTCAAGGGAGAGCATGTGGCAGTGGTGAGGAGGACTGAAGAGCGATGTTGAGAATGACAGACCCGAAACACCGATCTGCAGCAATGTGGCAGTGTACAAAAAGTGGGAAGCCTTAAATGCATTTTTTTTTTTTAGACCATTTAAAACTCTGCGTGTGCGTGTATGTCCTTAAATGTATGTGCCAAAATTTCTGACAAGTGGTAGCCAGACGCTAGGGGCTTACAAACAGGCTCCCCATAGGATAAAGACTTATTAATATGGGTTTGGCTTAGTTTGATTGTAATATCTTTTCTTTCCAGTATTGGAGCAGGGATCATCCCAAACAGTGTGCAGACAGCAGTTACTAAAAATTTGCCTATAAACACAGAGAATAAACCAGAGAGCTCTCACAGCAGCCCACCGCTGTTAGTAACTGCTAACTATTAGCGTAGCCTTCCCTGGAAGGCTGAAAATGCGTTAAGACTGAGGAAAGGCAGTGTGAAATTATGTGCACCAACACACTCTCGTGAGCCAAGTGTTCCTGTTTAGAGGAGCCTCTGTTTTGGGTAATTTCAAATATAACCTTGTGTTCCTCCAGCCTGCCAGGCAATGGGGACGGGGATGATGCTGAGCTCCTGGGCCACCTCTTCCATTGAAGAAGTGGCTGAAGCAGCTCCAGCTGGCCTTCACTGGCTGCAGCTTTATGTGTACAAGGACCGGGAGGTTACCAAATCCCTCGTGAAGCGTGCAGAGAGAGCAGGCTACAAAGGGATCTTCGTGACAGTGGACACGCCATTCCTCGGCAGGCGCATCGATGACGTGCGCAACAAGTTCCAGCTTCCTCCCCACCTCAGGTAGGTGCCGGCTGTTGGGATGTGGGACGGGCGCATGGCAGTGCCACGGTCACCATGAGGTGTTGGGGGGGAAATTTGCCTCTGGCACAAGGAATTTCTTCCAGGTGCCACACACCGCACTGGGCAATAACTGAGCATGTATCTCTCGCTGTGCTTGGGCTATGATCTGCTTTGGGCCAAAACTAAGCTCTCTTGGCTGTTTGCAGGCTGTAAAAGACACCATGTGCCAGGGAAAATGAGGCTGCAGACTGACAAAGTTAGAGGGATGGGGCATTTCTTTGTACGTCTGTCAATATATCCTTGGACGTCTTCAAAACTCAGCTGGACACAGCCTTGTGCAACCCACTCTGACTTTGAACTTGGATCCAGGTGCAGAGTTGGCTGTGCTCTGAATGGGTGTCTGGACTAAGTGCACCAAAGGCCCCTTCCAACCGATGTTATGGTCCCTTCGAACCTACGTTATCTTATGACAGTGCACTGGGTCCAGGGCCATGTTGCTACCGACCACAGAACCCCTTTCCAAGCAACTTTAACTCTTCTTTTACTCAAATACAGAAACACATGGGGATCAGTCTTTCTAAATTCTCCATGAGGACAGTTTCCACCCCCACATGTGTTTTGGGACATTTTCTATATCTCAGAAGAACTTGTGGCCTCATGATTGACTTCAGCGCTAATTCTAGTTCCTCCCTACTGCAGGGCCTACGCAGCATTTAATTTTAACAGAGTTATCCAGTGGTGTTGTAAGGGCGCTGATTTCACTAGCCTTTTGCAAATACAAATTGGTAGACTGTAGAGACCATCCTGATAAACATATGCTGAAGTGTTGGCGCGGTGTTAGCAGCCAAGGACTGGCTGGAAGAGTATTTAGTGGATGGGATATCCAGGACTTGGGTTTGCAAAACGGGGCTAGAAATCTTGCAGGTAGGTCTCGGTAGTGACCGCAGTCTGCCGCGGCATATATTAAGACTACTGTGTTTGCTCTTATTCAGAGCCTGCAAATGAACACAAAAATGGAGAGAAAACAAAGTAAAGGATAGCTGAACATATTTTGAAGCAGATTAACTTTGATTTAAGTTCTGGGTGAAAGCTAGTTTTGAATATTATCAATGGATCTGAAGTGCTCTTCCTATGTCTCCTAAGACTGTTATGTTATACTATGTACATACCATATGTAACATGTACATAGCAAGAAATATAGTATCACATCCTGAGGTCGGTCTTCTCTTTCATAATATTCAAATTGAAGGTAAGCCATGGGACTCCGCAATGAATCTGATTCTTCACCTCGCAGGCAAAAAAACCTCCAGAGCTTGGGGTGTCGGATCTCCCCCACACACTTGTGCTTGAAGCTAACAGATGATATGATGAAGGTAGACAGAGCAACCTTAACTCTGCCTATGATTTCTGTACTGAAGTACAATCTTATGAGGCAAGCACCAGAAAACAAAAAATCCCTGACAAAACTAACATGAAAATATGCCTCATATAGCAATCCTTCTATAGATCTGTGATTGACAAAACATTATTGATACACACTGTCATTTTACCTAAAAAAAGATAATTAAATAATTCTTTAAATAGCTTTTTTGAGGGGCAGTATCATTTTAAGGCCTGGGGTTAGAGTTTTTCAACGTGAGTCAAATAACCCAAAAATATTTGAGGAAAGCAGTAGAGCATTTCTGAAACACTTTGACCCCACCTGGCTGAACTGTAACAAGGTTTTGTTTGAGTGAACTGTATGAAATAATATGAAGTTGGAGTAATCTTTAAAGCTTCAAATTAATCACTTCAGATTTCAGAATGACCCTCGGACAGTGTTTTGTGGCAGAGTCGGCGGGGGAACTCTCCTAGTGTGGGGCTCTGCTCAGTTATGTGATAACTTTTTCTTGGCTTCAGGGTTTCAACAAAGTTTCAAAGCAACAACAAGGTGCCATTGTGCTCAGAAATGTATGTAAGGCAACATTCATTCAAGTGTTGATCTGCATTTCACAGGCCAAGAAAAACAACACTTATTTATATAATCTTATCCATGGTTCTGTTTTCCTCTGGGTACCCCACCCTCTGCAAACCAACAGCTGAAAAGCTGGATCTTGCTAAGAGCCCGCTCCTTTCTCATTTTCTTCTGGGCCTGGAGCTGAACAGAAAAGCCGTGTGAAATGCTGCTTGTTGCAGGCATGAAATCAGCAGCGAAACTAGCCAGTTTCCATACAAAAATACCGTGCGCTGCCCAAAATGTGGAATACGAGTGTAAAATAGTGCGATGTGGAACGAGACACGGCTTCCGAAGAACAGAGCAATCAGCCTCGTGTGGGACATGGGTGTCCTTGGCGGTACTGGTGTTGCCAATGGTGGTTTAGTGCTTGTGAGCACTCAGGGGCTGCTTCAGCTTTCTAATACAAACACAGCCTGAATTTCTCTATTCGCCTTCCTTTCCCCTTCTCCTGCTTTATCTAGTAAGGCTGTGAAGTCTTTGGTGCAGCAGCTGTCATTTATCATTCAGTTTCCTAAAACTGGTGAGATTAATTCAGTGCTAAAGAGCAAATAATAGCTAATGTTTTCACAGGAACTTCATTCTCCTCCCCGCCCCATGTTTTACAAGGAGACATACAGAAAAGACACAAGGTGAACTGGCTGGATGTTGGTCTTGTCAGACAAATGAAAATTCTGAATTCTCTGCAAGCCTTCATGCAGATCCATCTAGTTCATGGAGCTTAACAAAATTTCCCTTCCTTCTTCTCCCCTCCCACCTACCCAATCCCCTATTCCTCCAGTAGCTGAATCCACTGGATTTTTAAAAAAACCAAACAAACAAACAAAACCAACAAACAAAAAACTTGCTGCATGAAAGCTAAGGGAATTTTTGCTGGTAAGTAGAGGTGCACCTCTTGACTTCAATGGGTCCTGGGTTATGTCAAGCAAGATTGATGTTCTCTCTTCACATCCAGCCTGTACCGCTTTAGGGTCTGAATGTCTCTGATGCGTTTCTCCTCACAGTGCTCCTGGCAGATACTGTTGTTCCTATTTCATGGTGGGAAACTGAGGCAAAAGGAGTGGCTGTGTCATGCCCAAAGTCACACGGGAGGTCTGTGGCAGGACAGATGCTTGAGCCCAGAAACAGAAAAGCCGTGTGAAATGCTGCTTGTTGCAGGCATGAAATCAGCAGCGGAACTAGCCAGTTTCCATACAAAAATACCGTGCGTTGCCCAAAATGTGGAATATGAGTGTAAAATAGTGCAATGTGGAACGAGATGCGGCTTCCGAAGAACAGAGCAATCAGCACTAATTGTGCTCTCACTGCTGGGTTTTCCTCCTGACTGTGATTTGATGCTGAACCTTTAGATTTTGGACTTCATCCTATTTCTTTTGAAAGCACTAGGACTGTTGCCTTGGGCCAGAGAAACTTGCACCGATGTTATCAAATGCTTCGCCAGCCAGAGGTTTCGGCTTACTAAGGACTGTGATCTGACATGCTGGGATAGGCTTTTTTGCTCCTGCCCTGCAGTAGAGCAAAGGTTTAACACATTTGTGGCTACAATGAATCTTCCTCAGACTATTTTTCTGTGTCTTTTGTCATTTTAGATTAAAAAACTTTTCAAGCAGCGACCTGGCCTTCTCCTCAGGGAAAGACTTTGGAGAAAATAGTGGACTGGCTGTGTACGTAGCGGAGGCGATTGATGCAAGCGTCAACTGGGAGGACATCAAATGGCTTCGAGGGCTGACCTCACTGCCCATCGTCATGAAAGGAATCCTCAGGGGTGTGTAGTCCTGCCTCTTTCCATGGGGGAGGCGAGACATCCCTTCTCGGAGAGGCACCAGGGAAGGAAAAGTGCTCGTGCCGGGGAAATTTCTGTAAAATTGCATACAATTGTATTACTTTTTAACGGCAAGCATCCCTTTTGCTAATGTGGAATAATATGGTGGGATGCACGTTCATATTCCTGTGCTGCGTTAAGTAGGGAAGATTGGCCAAAACAATCAAAAGGAAAATATCTTCTCTTCCTCATGCATGGTTAGGAACCCAGCAACGAAGACACTTGCAGAAGCAGCTGCTTAAATAAGTACCTGGAGCTGTCAGATGGTTTGTATGGCTGTGCTACAGGCTGTGTTTACCTTGGTGTTCAGTAGGTAGGGACCAGAGCCACTGGGCACTAAACCAGTGAGTTGGTCGGCTGGCATCGTATCAGTTGTATCTGGAATCAGATGCAGCCAGGAAGATTGAACTTGCTCCGTTCGTTGTGCCTGTAAACTGATCTGAGTTGTATACAACTTAAAGGAAAGCTGGATTTCCAGTCTGTCAAAAGAGCACTGAGCACAGTGAAGTGGTTTCATTAAGTATGGATTATTACTGTAATTGTGCCGATAATTTTGGCTTGGAGAAAATCATTTAGCAAAATAATTTCTTAGTGATGAGTTGTGGGACGTAGTAGAGAAAATAAAGGCTAGCAACCAAAGTGGCTGCTAATCCAAAGTGGTAAAATGTTCTGCTCCAACGTTTCAAATGACTTTTCTGGTCTTACTGCTCAAAGATACAACTTTTTTCTGTGTTGAGATGGGGCTTTGGCAGGATGAAGCCCTAAGGTCCAGCAATGTTTTTTTAGTGATGCCAAAATTTCCCTCATCATGGTGTCAACAAGCTCCCAGTTATGGAAGGGCATATCTTGTTTGGTTGTTTTTTTTCTAGCTGATGATGCTAAAGAAGCTGTAAAGATCGGGGTAAATGGTATCCTGGTGTCAAATCATGGAGCACGACAGCTTGATGGGGTCCCTGCAACTGTGAGTACTGGTGTCAATATGCACCAGTAGTCTCTGTTTTTCTCTACCTTTTGGCTTCTTGTTTGCTTTCTCTGAACACATGGTAGCTGGAGGAAAAACCTGTAAATATGTGTGTTATATGCCTTAACCCACGAGCAGTAATCTCTCTCCATTTCTCTAAGTATGCCACATCATACTCCGAGTTAGATACAGCCTCCCCTTGGTCAGATCAAACAAAAAACCACAGGAGGGTTTACGTGGGGCTGTTTCTTCAGGCTACCTGGGCACCCTGTCCTCGGCTGCAGCACCCTGCAGGGAAATCCAGAAAAGCAATTTCAGATAGAGTATTATTGTCAGTTACATTTTTAGAAATTGGAAAGTCTTTAAGAAATTTTTTTCCAGCCTCCTCTTTTATTTCTCCTTTCTCATCCTTTTTTGAAAACCCCATGTTGCCGTTTGCAGCATGCTGAAGGTTGTACTAGAGTTGTTTTTCCCTTTTAATATTCTTCGGAGACTTCTGAAAAATTAGAGTTACAGAACAGCTAAAGGCAGAATGAAACTTTCCATTTTTCTCTTTTCAAACATTTTCACCTTTGGAAAAGGTACAGGGTGGTTAAATTACAGTTTTTTCCTTTTTTCCTTTTCCTTGTCATGCTGCCCTGTGCCTTTTCCAAAGGTGAAAAGGGATTTGAGAAGTTCTCAACTGGCAAAAAAGAAAGAAGTAAAGGAAAATGAAAAAGTATGTGTTCAGGCTGAAGGAAAACCCTCAAAATTCCAGTCATCACTCATCCTTCTTCATTTGGTGCGGGAAAGCTGTGCAAGTAAAAAGAGAATGAAAGGGAGGAGGATCAAAGCCCAGTAGTGACTGTTTCAGTGTTCCTAATATGTCCTTGATGAAAACCCGCCTGTTTTCTGTGATGATTTTCTGAAGGGAGAAGGGGACAGGTAAGCCCTTTTTCACTGCGGAGTGTTTTGCACGTGAAGTCTTATCTGCTCAGCTGTCCTACTGGCATGTCCCCCTCTCCCCTGGAGCACTTCTGCTCTCTGCTGCTCTCCTCGGGGGCAGCTGAGGATTTCCCCAGCCGAATTCCTTCACCGACTGGTTTTCTGAGGTCTTCATGTGGACCCATTGATCTCCTGGTTGCGTTGGTTGGTTCTTCACCAGCCAAGCCCTGCACTGGAGAGCCAAATGCCAGCACAAATGGCTTTCTAAATGGTTAATGAAGTTGAGACATTGTCCTCTGAGATGCTCTTGCCTGACTGTCTCCAGGTACTCCTGGGGCCCGGTAAGAACCCCTCCCCTGATGTCAGGTCTTCTCCAGTTTCAAAAGAGAGACTGATATTTTTCTTTTTCAAACGTGATTTTGTGCTGTTAGAGAGTTTGCAGCTATTCAGTTTTAGACACCTTAAGGGGAACTGAATTTTCAGAGTGTGGGTGCCTAATGCTTCTGAAACAAATTTTTCTTCTTTAACTTCTGTCCCCTTTATCTACTTGTCACCTTTTAAGAATGTATTCCCCAATTTCAATAAGAGTATTTGAAAATCTTGGGCAAGTCTGTGTGTGAGGTAATCCAACAGGGAGAATGTATGAGGATATTAAAAACATCATTTTGAGAAATGAGAAAACTCAAGAAATATGAATTAATTTTTTTGCCAACTGCAGTAGAACAGAAATTAAACTTGCAAAGTACTTGTTATGAGTTATTCCTTTGCAACACCACAGTGCAGAGGAGAAGGTACTATTAAAGCTGATGTGTTCACTGGATTTCACCGTACAAAGAACTACATTTCACAGTGTAGTTTTCGTAATGTAAATATCTGTATTGGATCATGCTAAATGTTTCTGTTTTAGAAACATAATAATTTTCTTTAATTTCATAGGTTTTCAGAACGTGAGCTGAACCCAAGCTGGTTAATATTTCTAGTGTCTAGTTACACATTGAGGAAATCTATGTTTTAATTATGGTTTGCATCATACTTTAGTTATTACAGCACTTTAATGTTGGTACAGTTTGTCAGGATGTAGAAAGTGGTCTCTGTATATGGAAATAGATCCAAAATATGTTTGGCATGAGAGCAAAACCAAAGGGAGGGGAAAAAAAAAATCACAGCAAGTGCCAAACTTCAAGAAAATTTTAATCCAAATCTAAAAACAAACTGCACTTTCAAGTTTCCCCCCCCATCTCCTAGTCATTTTGTATCCATTAGAAAGGAAATGAATTACATCCGTATTTGTAAGACATGAATTTGTGTGCCTTTTGTCTTACTACCACACACCGTTTCCAGTCCCCTTAGTACTTGGCTTCCAGTTTTGTGTCTTTCCTGACTTTCATGAATAGGAGCTATTTAGGCATTGTAGGAACAGTTGCCCTGTAACTAACACTTGAGGCTTGAATTCAGGAGGCTCATCTCTTCATTGGGACCTCTTGCATGGTGTGGACATGTTACTTAACTCCCTGGTTACTTACTTGTAACTTAGGAACAGTAAAAATCCTCTTCCCCCTTACCTTTATCACTGGTGTAGGGGTTAAGTAGAGCTTGGTGAAAGTAACATATACGTGCATTAAAAGAAAGCATTTCCCACCTTGCTCAAAACTCAGAGGAAAGCTAATTTTTTCTTATATGAAGAAGTTTCCTCTACCTTTACTCCTGTAATAAAGATGCATTTTCAAAAGGAAAAATACATTCACTAAAATTTTTCAGCCAAGTCTAAGTTCCTCAAGGCACATCTTTCTCTTACTCCATGTCTATAGGTACAATGCCTGCCTCTGGGCTTCTGGATGCGAGCTGGCCTTTAGTATAAATGAATAATAAATTTAAACAGGAAAGTGAAGATGATTATTTAAAAAGTGACGGTGATTCAATTTCATCCCCAAACTAGTGAATGCTGGAATTTTGGAGAGTAACATCAAGGAAAGGCCTCTTCTATGCTTGCCATTTCTTATATTCTTCTGAAGTATCTGATACTGGCTTGTGTTGGATACATGTCATGGGATCAGATGGACATTTTGTGTGACCCTGCTGATTCTCATTCTATTTATGTGACTCTCCAAATAAATTTGACCTTTGTATATATCGGCTAAAATGCTAAGTCACTACTGTTTTTCAATACAAAGCTGTCTTGTTTGTGCATACAGTTAGGCATGCAATTGCTCATTTAGCTTCTTTAAAGCTCGGATCCTGTACATAAGAGTTCATTCAAAAAATAAATAGCGTTACAGAAGCGGACAAGCTGTATTCCTGGTTTCACTCTTTTAGATTGATGTCTTGCCTGAAATCGTTGAGGCTGTGGAGGGGAAGGTGGAGGTGTTCCTAGATGGTGGTGTAAGAAAAGGCACAGACGTTCTCAAAGCATTAGCTCTCGGTGCCAAAGCTGTATTCATCGGAAGACCTCTCATCTGGGGCTTGGTTTATCAAGTAAGTTAGAAAAAGCTCAAACTTCTGTTTTTAGATACCTACACTCACTGTTTAGGCTTAGTGCATGTGCATATGTGTGCACACAGGGGTGCGTGTGTGCCGGAGTCTGTGTGTATCCAGACCATCTAATCTAAAATTTGCTATGACAAGTACTCAGGAGTTACGGTTGTGCATAAAACTTTGTTGGCACATGTATATGTGTCTGTATCTACACACATGAGCTATATGTACACATAATAGTACATATTGTCTCCTAATCTCCTAGGGTGAAGAAGGAGCAAAAGAAGTTCTCCAGATGCTGAAGGAAGAGTTTCGCCTGGCAATGGCACTGACGGGTAAGACATCAACGTTTCCTCTCAGTAATAATCACCTCTGTCTCGCATTTCCTCATAGCTTTCATTGCCTTGGGCAAGATGCTGTAGTAACCTACAGAAGGGAGATGGAAATGTTTGCAATATAAACAGACTAGGCTATGGAGAGATGGGAAAAGGACTTGTTATCCCTGTCTTATAGACGGGGAACTGAGTAGATTAAGTAAAAACAAGTAAAAATGTTTTTCACAAGGAGAGCAATAAATCCGTAGAAAAGTAGTGGCAAATCCTTGGTCTCTAAGGGGTGGATTTCATCTGACAGAATGTAGATTTCTATGGGTAGAGAAAGAAAAGGCTTAGAGTGGGTTAGAAAAGCAGGGCTTTCAACTGATATGTAACTTCTCCTCCAGGATGCCAGAAAGTAGAAGAAATTGGCAGGACACTAATACGAAGACATCAAGTGTTATTTTCCAAGATTTAGGTCTGAAGACTATTGCCTTGTGTTGTGTTGCCTGTTGTACAGAAAGCGTGCTACCAGACAAAAAGCAACCGCGTTCGCTCTTTGGGCCTCATCCTGCAATCCTGACTGAGAAGGGGTGGTCTGTAGGAGATCACTTGTTGAAGAAAGTACTTGAAGCAAATTTTACAGGTGTTTCCGTATTCTCCCAGGCTCCTAAGGAAAGCTGCTCTACTGGGAGTTGTGATTAGAGATGGGCCTTTATACAAGACCAACATAGAAACTTTGAGGTGTTTTGCAACAAATGCTAATATTAACTTACATGCCTGGAAGTAACTTAGTTGTTAAAATGAAACTATAAACAGAAATGTTTTGATAGCAAACAGCTATCAAAATGCAGAAATTTAACATTTAAAAGATACTTCTTGCTCACTGTTTAGAGAAACTATGTTGTAGATCATAGAGATTAAATCCTGCTTTCTTATGAACATAGTGTCAGTTCCCTAGCGACTTTGTGCTATTCCTTTATAAGCATGTGGGCTTGTAGCATGTAGCTCAGAGGACTCTTGGTTGTAAAGAAACGAACAGCAAAGCAAAATTGGGGAAGTTCCGCTGTTTAAGTGACACAAAACCCCTTTGCAATCAGACAACCATTATGTATGCGCATCAGGTATAGGTCAGATCCTTGGCTGGTGTAAATCCTTGTAGCCCTAGTGCCTTCACCAAACTATGCCGACTGCACCCAGCCGGAGCCCTGAGTCACATTTTTCGCCTGGATTCATTTGCTGACAGTGGCAAGTGAAGTCTGATGATACCTGGGAGAGTTTGTAGGGTTTGCGGCCACGTGCAAAAGAAAAACTTGAGTAACTGAGGCATTAACCCCATGACTTGGGAAGATCCTAGTGGCTCTATTCAGTTTCCATGAACACCCTTCAGACAGAAAAACCTTACTGTTATTCACTCTGCTTATGATGAGGACACAGAGACATACAGGATCTGCTCCTCTATTCTCTGAACAATCCAAATTCCCACTGAATTCAGGACAAATTTTGCAACTGTCAAGACCACAGGAATAGCTTCATACTGCGAAGTGACCTTTCCCAAAGTGAGCAGGCAGAGGAGGTAAGAATCATAGAATCATAATTAGATAGATAATAGATCATAGATCTATAGATAATAGATCATAGATAATAGATAGATATAGATAATAGATAGATCATAGATAATAGATCATAGAATCTACTAATCTCATCTTGGGTAAACCTAAGGGTGGCTCTTCGTCTGTCTCACTTCTGTTGCAGGTATAGCAACGTTACTGGGAGAAGGGAGAGGCCACTGCAGAAAGGTTTTGAAAATCTCGTTGTGGAAATTTAGTGTTCATTTTTAAGGAGGATTAAAAAAAAAAAAGCCTTGATTTCACTGTTCCACTGTCACTGACATCACTGGCCCCACCATTTGTTTCCCATCAGTGTCAGGAGGACTCATGCATTCCGATTCTCCCTTTTTGCTCTGTTTGAAATATCCCTTACTGAGCTTTAGAGGCAGCTTTGTAATAAAATGATGGAATATTGCAATGTGAACTAAAGCTGGGGCTGGAACTCAAAATGGGGAGAAAACCCAAAAGGCCACATGCTTGCCCTTCAGTTGTAAAATTTGTACTCTTATTTACTGCAGAATGTAGTGTGTTGTGTGAGGGTTGCATAGCAACAAAATAAAGTTTATCTGTGCAAGGAAATATGAATGTTTCTCAGAGCATAGAGAAGCATAATTTCTGCTGTTTACTGCATTTATCATATCTGTTGCAATGTGGACTGTGTCAGATGTCAATTACAGACTAAAACTTCAGAAAGACTGTTTATTTTAGATAATATAAATGTTACTTAAAAGATAGGGGCATAATATCTTATGTTTACATGTTTAAGATCTATTTCTAAAGTTTAGAAGATGCAGTTTCCTGTCTTTGCCCCAACCAGATTCAAGGAAAGTTCTGTAACTCTGTGGTCCAGGATAAATTCTGATGGTGAGGAAAGCGGTTTCGTTACTTGTGCGTAACTAACTATTTCTAGTTCCTCTGGGATAATGGGTTTACGTTGTTTTTTCCTGCTTGTTATCTGAGAATTGTCTGACTGCCTTCCAGTTCAACCCTAGTAAGAATAGACATGCATTAAAAAGCACAATTGGAGCCAAATACTAAAAGGCTGTGAGACGGCGTTAACAGAAACGAAATTCATTTGCCTGGTAGACTTCTGTTTTTAAAATATTCCACAGCAAAGAGAATTTCCCTTGATTTTGAGACATCCAAACACAACTGCTTCTGGAAGTTATTAAAAAAAAGGCAGGAATTCTGTTTGGTTTTGATTTCGGGTTGGAAAGCAGAAAGACCCGTGAGTGCCCTCAACAATTTTAAAAGCTGAACAATGTCCAGTCTAAGCGTAACTCTACCTCACAGTTCCTTCACCTGGAGAAGCTGGGAAGAAAATGTAGCACACATAACAGGTGGTGGTGGTAGGTCTATCTGCAGTTTGTGAGGGTGTTTCTGAGGAGAATGTAAGCAATATAACAGAAGAAAATAATAGGTCTTTGTGGGATACGTTAAGTAGAAAATCACAATACTTGCCTCCAAAGTAACAAGTGAGCACAACAAACTCTTAGGAACAATAAATCACAGTCCTCAGATCAAGGCATAGAAGAAGGGGGGGAACAGAAGGTGTATTTTGCATTTATGATGCTTTAGTGTATCTGCCTATGTGTACGTCAAATAACAAACACAGTGTCTTGATGGTTTTAATTGTGAAATTATTCTCTGACTTTACCTTGGCTTTATATTAAGCCATAGATACCAAGAAAAAATGTCTACATAGAAGAAGTTCTAATAAGGGAGGAACATTGAGTGATATTTATCTACCCAGAAAGACAGCATTTAACTGGTGTGCTGGGTGCCTAGAAAAAACCAACCCATTTGGGAGGCTGGTGACTGAACAGTGACTGAATGGGATTCCCTAACCACCTCTGAGGTAGACCAGGAATGTTCCCTGGAAGAGGAGATTGCAACTCTTAATGAAAGAAGATTTATCAGATCTTTTGTGGAGAGGGAAGAGACCAAAAGCAAAACCTGAGAGTGTGGAAGAGGAGGAGAATCCTGGACCTTTTCGGAGAAAGTGGTGTCTCCCAAGAGGGTAAGATGTGAGGCAGGCTTTTGCATACCGATGTTTCATATTCAGTCTACAGTGTTGATTTCTCTGGTGCTGTCAGTTTGGAAGATCCCATTTTTGGAAGCATCCCCACAAAGTTGTCTCCATGGCCCCTGTGAGTCCGTCGAGGATTAAACCCACTGAAGAGAATATGGAAGAGAGTAGCGCTCTAGAGAGGATGTGTAGAAACCACTCGGGAGATTTGGAGAGGCTTCAAACCTGGGGAGGTTTGGGATCTCAACAACTGGAGACCCTTTTCTAGCAAGAAGTTCTAGGCAAGACAGTCTGTGTCCAAGTGACAAGGTCAGTGAAGGAGCCTGTGACATTTTCTGGACATCTGATAGAGCACATCAAGGCTAGACATGCAGGGAGCAGGGTCTTCCTAAGAAAAAACAATATGCTTCTGCAGAAGACCACTTTGAGCTGCAACACATTGGCGGTCTGGGCCTGGAGGACAGGTTTGGCTGCATCGGGAACGTATTTGCCATGAAAGCCTGGCAGTTAAATACATCAGAGGAGAGCGCCAAGGCGCGGAGGTGCAGGACTGCAGGCATGGCAGTCCGGTGAGCAGAAGATGGCAGAAGTCAGCCGAGGGTTGTGAGACCATCTGACCTTTCAGATAAAAAGTGGAGGAGGAGGTTAGTGTAGCTTTGGGGCAGATTTTACTCTCTCGCTTAGCCTGTCAGTTCTTTGAAGCAGAGACCTGCTGCTTTTTGAATGCTCGGAGCCTGCACACAAGGTGGGGAATCCAGTAAGTAAATGATAGGAGTCATAATTCAGTGCACTGAAGCTGAAGAGCTGTGAAAGACATGATCTGTTTTCTTGTGACCTCCACCTCTCGCTGTGACTCTGGGACACGTTATTGTGTTTTATTTTTACTAGTGGCCAAGTCAAACAAATAACTCTGGAACTGGTAAGAACTCCACCTCCATCCCCAATTTTTCAGGTTAAGCATGAAACTTGTCTGTCTTACTGGGAATTTCTGAACATAAATAAACAGACACTTAGAGTAACTCACTTTGATAAATGGGCAGTGTAGGTCGGGGCCTGTTGGATACGCAGGCGACTCAAAGATGAAGCAGAGCTGGGGAAGTAGGCAGGAATGGCTCTGCTTTTCTTGGCTTCTCAAATGGTTTTCAGGCTGAAATCAAATACTTGAGAGCACGAGGAAAGCTGGCTTCTGAAGTCATGATTTTGCACTGAACCTCACTGTAAGGATATCTCTTATAAAGCTACTTTTGATGTGGAAATTTGGCTCCAAACCACACTGAAGGCCATTATAAATAACCACTTCATTTACGGGACACACAAAAGCTGGCTTCCTTGAACACTCCTAGAAAGCAAGTCTAACCTTATTGAGCCATAACCTCAGCTAGTGTAAATCAGAGAAGCTCCATTGACTTAATTAGTTTATACTGATTTACACCAGCTGTGACTGTGGCCCACAATACAGCAAGATATGTCAGCTTTTAAATTCTGTCACTGAGTGTTGAACAAAACTGTTTTTAAAACAAGATTGGCAATCCCAAATTTAGATACTAATGAGACACAGCACTGTAATTGTTTCATGATGCCTATATGCTCCATTTTGTTTTCATTTTGCCTTGCTTCTGTTTTTCTTATCTCCTGCCAAACAGAGGACGACTACCACATATGTTACATTCATAACAAAGCTGTTTTGCTGCTTTGAGAACATGTCCTCCAGATGCAAAATGCCTTTGTGTTGTAGCTCAGCTTCTTCCTTTGCATAGGTATGTTGGTTATGCGCCAATATATGAACGCCCTTGAGGGCCAGCCCCATGTTTCTCCAGGCCCTGGAGCTCTCGAAGGGGCACCCAGAGGCTGTCCCAGCTGAACTTCAAAGATCTGATTCCCCCTTAGGGCTTTCCAGCTCCTAAGTCATCATTTCGGATGGACGGAATGAATTGTTTCCAGGACCACCCTGATAGGAATGCCCTGAGACCATCAATACATCTCCTCTGTCACAATCCTGCAGGGTTCTCATGTAGTTAACCGTATTGAGTAATCAACTGCACTGGTGGCACCTTTATGGTAAGCAAGGCTAGTAGATACATACAGATGGTTTGTTCAGCCAAGGGGAAGACATTGATACAACTAGACTGACAATGATTAATATTGATTATTTTATGACAACAGCAGCTGTAAGTTCCAGTCAAGGTCAAGATAGCGTTGTGCACTGCAAAGATGCTTTTCTGCAAGCAGCAGTCTCTACCCAACAGGGTCTGAAGTGTAAATTGACAGGCACAGGAAGAGAAAGTCTCTCCCTCTATAAAATGAGGATAGAAACAAACTGATTTCCCAAGTTAAGTCTCTTAAATTTCCATTCCACTGCCTTAATTATAAATCATGCTGTTCTCCCTGAGGCAGATAACTCTGGGGTGGACATCACGTATCACAAATACCCAACAACCACCGGAAAGGTCCACAGATGAACTACAGCGCAGAGGTAGAGGTGGGCCACGGCAGAGCCTTTAACCTGTGTATTTTTCCTTGCAGAAGGTGGAGCTCCTTATACAACTGGGACTATATCTTATGCTCTGCCAGTTTGCCAAGCAAAATCTGATTGTGGTGGCTTTGCAGTATGGGAACGGAAGACCTTTTATTTCTTGCTGGTTATCTACAATTCAATAGCATAACATAATTTTACTTGGGTTCTTTCCAAGCCCCTCAGTATACTAACCCCTTTAATTCTGTATACTGTGTTTTATGATTTTCCTGTTAGGAGGACTAAAGCAGTGGATTTAAAACACTTAGTTGTCATTAAAAAGGTTCCTGCAGACCAGGTACCCGTGGTTAGGTTCATTTCACATGAGATTTGTCTAATTTTCAAGAATGGTCACGAAGACTTCAAAGGAAGGCGCAAGGATCTTACAATAAGGCAATATGGCATAAATTTAGCTCTTATACAAATTCAGGATATGTATTGTACACATTTCTGTTTGGTATGGTTAGCAAATAAGTTCAGCATGTATTGTTACTGGACTCAGAAATCTAGCATGGATGTGAGTTAAACAATCTTTATAACAGGTGAGACCTTAATGCTGATCAGAGGTGGGAATTTGAACAGCAGGATAATCTCACATACCTAAGCTTTCCTCTGGTTATGTATGCATGCTCTATCAAAGATAAGCTAGCCTGGTGTGTTGAAGAGTGTAGGTGGGGTCTCTATTATAATTTTAATACAAACTGTCACTGACTCCGGAGTTACACATCTGTAGCCTTCCCATCAGGTAGTTAAGAGCTGCAAAATCAGTGAATTTGGTATAAGCAAATTCCCTTTGACAAGCTTAGGTCTCTACCCAGGAACCTGGAAAAACTAAAAAAAATGCCCCTCATACAAGAAACTCCAACGGCAAGCTCTTTGACACAGTTACAGACAGAGAAATTTATGTTAGGGAAAGAGAACTCGGTCACAGTCTTAGGAAAGCACAACAACAGAATATATCTGCAGATAAAGAATAAGAGCTGGCAATAATCGATCTCATTTCCTCACTGCCTACTCATGAGTTTGTTCCACAGCTCCTAATCCACAGCTGCAGGTCCGGGCGTGCCAGCATCCGTCTCCACTTTGTTATGGCATTGCATCTCATCGCATCCTGCATATTGCTGCTGTGTCTGCACCAGCCTTTGTTGCAAAGTCCTTGGTTTTGATCTCACAGGGAAGCTGGAATAAGAGAGATGCCTGGGACCTTTGGGCAGAGTCTTTGCTGTTTGGAAATACTTTGAAATGAGGTGTGGACAGGTGTGGGTGCTGGTGAAGGGCTTTTGGCCAGAAGGTAAGAGCTCTTTTACATTTTTCTAGAGCCTCCTACCCAGGATTAAAGTTGAAGTCTAGTTATAGTTTGCCAGATGGGACAAGGGAACCTGCGTCCAGGATTAAAGTTGAAGTCTAGTTATAGTGGTTTGCCAGATGGGACAAGGGAACCTGCGCAGGTGGGAGTTTTGCTTAAGCCATAGGTGGCCTATGGTGCTTCAGCAGCACTTTATGTCAGTGGAGAGAGCACAGAGTGCCTCCTCAAGGCAGACGATCCTAGTCCCTGGTTCCGAGGCTACACGCCACCTATAGCCACGGTAAAGAAGTTAAAAAGGAGGCTAGCAAAGACCTTAAAGTGCTCTTGCCTACATCTTGTTATTCGCTCAGTAGTGTTGTCCTGGGGCCAGGGATGTTAGGGCTTGTTGTTCCAGAACTTCTGCTGTAAGGGTCATGCATTTGAGTAAATAAAGAAGCCCACCACCATTACAACATTCTTTCCACTTCGTCTGTTTAGATGCTGATACAATCTTTGTCCAAAATGTTTAGGGCCAAATCATGAGCTAGCATAGCTCTGTTGCAATCTGTGGAGTTGTACTGATCTATGTCGGCTGAGAATCTGAACCTACAGGCTCCTCTCTCCCTACCCCCCCAAGAGGCACCAAAGTTTGCATTGGTTTCACTGGAAGTTTTGTGTGCGTGCCATCAGGCCCATAGTATTTGAATTTGTGGGAGTTGTAGTTGTCGCTTTTATCAGGAATTTTGAGACAACAGCTGGAGGAAAGCAGCAAGTTTTGCGGCAAGGCTGTGATGATTGTTCTTAGTTTGGCAAGGCTTGTACAGTTACCTTCTCAATGCTGCTGATATTTTCCAGCCAAAGTTGCCCTGTTACAGAGTTGATACTGAATATCAGACCATCCTGTGTGAATGGAAAAATGAACAGCCCTGGTGGATGACATACACACTTTAATGTATAAATAAACAAGTGCCTTATGACTTCCATACTTCAGTCTCCATGTTATCTATCCATAAACTACACCTTACCCGGATTCAGTTTCCCAACCTTTGCTTTTTATGTGCTCACTGTTAACCTGGAAGACTGCCACAGCTGTACAGAAAGCCTACAGAAGACATCTTTGATAGTTCTAGCTCCAGCTTATTTTCTGGTTATTCAGTGCTGCCAGAGAAACTCGGAAGACCTCATGGTGCATCATTAACAGTGTCTTCTTATGTTAGTCTATGGATAGTTACTTGCAAGTAGTTATGCGTACGTTCGTAAATGCTGTGTAACAGACTACAAAACCACATTTGACCTAAATAATTTGCTGGCATGCTAATGAACAGTGAACCCAGACAGTTCAACCATCTGCATGCTCTGCTTTTTATCAGTTTCAAGTGTGTTGGGTTTGGGTGTATGTGTCCCCCCCAACATAAAAATATACTTTTGATCTATCACAGTAAGGCCCTTTTACCATAAAGATAAAAAGAGATTCCTTTTGATTCTCAATCCTTTTTCCATTATTGCTCTGATATGGATGGGAGTTGTATTGTCAGTTATTATAGAGGATGTAGAGTGCATTCAAAGAACAAGGAACCGTAGAGTACATCCAGCCCGCAAGTTCGTTTATTAATTTGTGTTGCTGTTTGCTGGTGTGTTTGGAAATCTTCAGTACTATATGATAAGCGAAGATGTTGGCTGCAATGTAAAGCATCTCTAAGCCAAAACTGCGCGCTGCCGCCATGATCTCTAGAGCTGTGATTGCAGCACAGTCGTGGAGAAAGTTTCCATTCTGACTGAATCTTCCTTGCGATGCACTGGATAACTTACCTTGGAGGATTTTTATTGCCTCTATTAGAAGGATTTTGGTTATTAATACAGGAAAAGTAATATGTATTTTACTACATATATTAATACACGGGAACCCAGGAGAGAATATCCTGAGCTTTGTTGCTTTTGATGGTTAGAAAAGTGCAGTGACTGATTGATATTTTCCAAAGAGTTTGGAATCTTTATAAGAGTAAAGCGTCTGCACGCCATATAACATGATGCATCAAAGTGAAGGTGTCTTTGCACAGGCGACAGCCCTGTTAAGTAATATTCCTTTCTCCACAGATAGCTTTTTTCAGCCTCACCTTCCCACTCTTTTGAGAAAACGGGTAAGGAGAAATTCCTCAGAGTTTCTCTTTCCTTTTCTACTTGGCATTGGTGTACGCTCCCTTCCCCACCACCTCATTGGCTGTGGGAAGGTGTTGCTGTGATTAATTTTTTTTTTTTCCTTGTTTTTGCTTCTAGTGCTGGCGTTTGGTGGTGCAGCGTCACCATGGTAAATGCCAGAACAGCTCATCTCAATATTAGTACGTTCAGTGAAGTACGTCAATTAGTTACTGTTCACTTATGCTGTCACAAAGACACTTCCATTGCCCCAACAAGATGCTTTTAAGCAGCACGATAGTATGTAAACAGCTGATAAAAACCAGGTCATCAACCTAGTAAGAACTTTGGATTTTTGGGTGTAGTGTAATTTGCTGCAAGAAAACAGTATGTAACTTTACGGGGCGTTTAGTGTCAAAAGCAGCAATTCGTGATACATTATTTTCTCTTTGTGAATTAAAATCTTCCAAATCAAGTGATCCTAAGTCAATTCCAGCAGGTGATTTAGGTCTGCAAAACGGAATTTTGCACATATGTCTGGCTAAGGGGCTGCCTTTTGATCTTACATGTATAAACACATCCCAGACGTGCACACACAAAGTGGTTACTTGTACGTGGAAGCAGAGGAGCCGTGCTAAGGTATGTATCCAATGTCTGCCTTATAACTTTTCCTGCCCTGATCGTGACTTTTTGGAATTCATTTATGTCTGTAGCTGAATGGCTCTAAAGAATAAAGCTCTAGCCAATGTGCAACTCCCTGGGCTTATTGGTTTTACTGTTCTTGAGACATGTTAGCTAAAGGCTGCCTGAGGTCCTCACTGAACCTGCTGGTGAACTTGGGTCTCGTTTCACGGAGATGAAGCCTGCTTTTTGCCTGTAGGTGGAAGCCGTGCAGGACCTAATACCTTTGCAGCCTTTGTATCAGTGCAAATATACCGAGAAGTGTACATAGCTGATCATTAAGAAGGTGGAGAGGGTACTTGATCTTGGTTTGGAGGTACCAGTGAGATGATTTTTGGGGCTCTTTCATCTCAAAACAAAGACATACAGGATCCAGTGGCTGAAAGCTGAAGGTATTAAAAACAAAGCGTGGGTGGGTTTGGTGTCCCCCCCCCCCCCCGCAGCAAAGGTTATTAGTGTTGGAATGTTCCCAAGGGATGTGGTAAATTGTCCTTTGTAGTATTTAAATGAAAAATAGATGTTTTTTGAGAAGATATGCTCTATTTTGGCGACAAAATGTTGGAGACTTGTTGGGTGAAATGTTCTGGCTTTTCCATAGTGAAAATCAAATTAGATGATTGCGACATCCCTAAAACTTACTAAGCCTATAACTTTCCTTTTGATGTTTTTGGTGTTTGTTTTTTTCATTTGTGGCTGAACCTATGTGAATCAGGCATGATAGGATAGTTTGCATGATTGCTATGTGCGACCCAAGCTACGAAGAGGTGTACCTGTTCCCTGATCCTGAATGGTGCTGAGCCTCTTTGTCAGAACTTCCCTATGACTGTGGGCATTTAGGATTTTTAAGCCTCTAAGATCCAGTGATGCCTTGGCTTAAGGTCCCCATCTGTGTCCAACAGTACAGCTCTTTTGGCTGGATTGGTACCTTGCTGAACTAGACTCATTAAAGCTCTGCACTGTCGTCCTGTCTCTCTGACATCTCTGCTTTTGACTTTGCTGGTGTGGATACGTCAGATGCCTCGCTGTCTTGCTGACCCACGGTAGGTTTGAAAGCATAATTCCAGGCTTTGTGAGAAGGGAACATTTGTAAAGCAGCAGCCCCTTGCTAATTTGCAGAGGGAAAGCACGTATGACAGGCAGTGGGGATTCCATTTTTCAGGATCCAGAGTTTAAGACAGGCTTAAAGGAGTCTTATTAAAAGTGTTTTCCAGTGCATGTGGCTCCTTCTGACAGCACCCAGGTGGTTAAGAAACCAGCATTAAGAATAAAAGCTGTTTCTCTTTCCTGCACAACAAATGGTTCAAGTGTCTGGTATTCGATTCAGAAAGGAAACCTGCAGCAGTCATGTCCCCTGAAATAAACCCACCAACATTTTGAGCTGCCAACACTTCTGTCTATTACGTCAAGGCATCGCAAAGTTTAAAGCGTAGAAAAGTAATATATATATCTTTTTTTCAGTAATCCCAGGGTAAATATTAGGTAGACAGTATTTCTGCTTTGCGCATTAAAAACCCGACTGAATTTGAAAAGCCTGCAAGTGCACTTTGGGGATTTCGGAAAGTGTCATTTGGCCATGAGCTAAGACCAGAAGCTGCCATTTTGCAGATGGGGCAGGAGGGAAAGGCGTTTGGCCTCATTCATAACTTCACAGCTACTGCAAATATCAGCTGATGAATATTTATGTTATGACTGGCAGAGGCCCCAAAAGGCAAACGGGGGGGAGGAACAGAGGGGGAAGCTTAAGTTAGGAAAATGGTTGTCTGAACTCTGTGGGATTTCTTTACCAACACTTTCCATGCTTGAACAGTAGCTGCTGAATGAAATCATTATGCACTGAGCCCCTGTGCAGGAAAACAAGGTTTGTCAAGACTCTGTTCGTTAGCACCTCGTACTTTGTTTGAACTTTGGACATTTGCTGGGCCCTGTAAAGGGAAATATTTTTTTCTTCAAAACAAACACACTATAGAGTTAGCCAGTTTTCTTTTGTTGACTCATTGCTGTGATGGCACTAATTGTAAAACAGGGTCTCATCGTTAGGGAAAATAGGGGGCCAGACAGGAATGTGAAGTGCTATAGAGTGGCGTGGGTACTGACGGGGTGCTGCTGCAAGGCAGAATAAGATAGCAGATATGGAAAGGGTTAAATTAGAGGTGCATTATTGAACAGACCTGTAGTGCCTGACTGTGCCCAGCTGTGCTGGTGTCTGTAGGCTCATCCCCTGTGCCAGGAACACACTTGAAACTGGGCCTCTGTCGTGCAAGCTGCTGCGCAGTTATTGATAAGCAGAGGAGGTGAGGGGAAATGCAAATTGAATTATTTGGGCACAGAGCTGGGAAAGACTAAAAGCCAGCTACGCTTTCCTCTTTGCACAAATCCTCAGCACAAACACTGTTGCACTTAACTGCTGCAGGCAATAAATATTTGCTGAAAATGAAAGTTATGTTGTTTTTTGCAAGACAGTAGTTCCCCAATAATTCCTGTGTGTATCGGCAGTCTCCGGTCTTACTGGTTTAGTTAGTATTGTGCTGCACTTGAATTTTAAGGAAGCAAAAGAGGCGAGTGTCCTTCCTCTATATAACGCAATTTCAAAGTAATGTATTTCTTCCTATTTGTATTATCTCAAGTCACTCATTGAGAGGGGAAAAAATCCAAAGCTCTTCCTTTTGCCTTCACCAGGCTGTAAATTAACAGCAAGGAACAACTTTCAATAAAGTTCACGAACATGCCTTCACTGTTGGGATGAATCAAGCCCAGGAAGGAAACCGGCTGAAATAAGTAACTGCTGAAAAGTCAGCTAGGGCTTACTAAAGTGACGGTCGGCTGCGGGTGGCCAGGCTGAGCCCCCTTCACAGGACCACAGGGTCAGAAAGCAGCAGCTCGGGACTTCATGAAGTGCAAGCGCCTTTAAAGGCGGGCAGCCCGAGTTAGATATATAGAAAAATTAGAAGTGCCTAGAATCAACCGGTCACTTCAGAAAATCATTCCCCAGTGGCTCTGCAAAATAGACCAGGCTCTGCTTTAGAGAAATAGGGAAAAGCTTAGATTTTGTCTATTGTACTTCTTCAGAGAAATCCCTAAACTCGGCACTAATTTGTCCGTTGTTTCTCTGGGAGGTGGCTTTTCTTAGACTGCTTATTTAGAGGTACCTTAATTCCTTTACAAGGAGGAAAATCTTCAGGAAATGCCCATGTGCAGGAAACCAAAGGGGCCTTGCACCCCACAAAAGCCACTCGCAAAGCCCTTCTGCCCCTTCCCGCCCTGTGGGGAGATGCCCATGTGTCCAATTTACAGAAACCAGCAGATGGTGCTGCAATACATCAAGTATTTATTTCCCTGGACAGGGAGAACTTGGGACAGATGCCTTGTGCAATTGCAAATGCAGACAGTGCAGCTCTGTCTCCCGCCCGGGAGGACGGACGTCCCACCCTTTGTTATTTCCAAACATGCGAAGCAGTTTCTGATGGGGAGGGGTCTTTCGGATTGATCTTTCCTCACGCAGCAGCGAGACGGGGCGGCCATGAGGGTGCTGAGGGCTGTTAGGTGAGAGGAAGATGCATGCCTCTCCACAGGGGTGGTTGGTGAGGGGTGCAGGGGACGGCAAGGCAGCCATCATCCCCTGGCACTTTGCCCAGCTCGGCCTTCCCCACCGTGAGGGGTTTGCCCGGCAGCGCAGGTCTCAGTTGGGCGGGCACCCCTCAGAGAGGGCGGCCATGGCTCACTCCCTCCTCAGCGCTTTCGGTGGTGCCGGGTTTATGCCCACAGTTTGGAGGGGAGGTGCTTGGGGCATAGGGAAAGGCCTGTTTTTCCTAAGAAATTTTAAAAATACCTCAAGAAACCCAAGAAACAATGGTGGATTTGTGCCCAGCACTGCAGCCCTGCTGCCAGCCCGGCCCAGAGCTCCAGAACCTTCTGGCGCTTCCCGTCACAGGGCAGTGAAGGCCACCAAACTGCTGCCTCCACCACGCGCCTCCAGCCTGTGCGGTGAAAATACTGAGGAAACCCCCCCAAAAACGGGCAGCAGAGGTACAGGGGGAGTTCGGAGCGAGGCACAGAGACACACACAACGCACCATGAGCAAGCAGGGCATGTTTATGTGCAGGAGGGGCTCTGCAAAACATGGCGGTGTAAACCAGGACTGGCGTGAATGTGACGCGTTATTTTTCTCCTTCCCCTGTGGAAAAAGGAAAGTTCTCACAACATTTGCCGTTTATCTGTGAGATTGTCCCTGCCTGCCAGCCAGCACCTGGTGCCCTGCGAACTGACAACATGCCAGAAGGAGAAGGGGCCAAGGAGCTGCTAACCAGCAGGCAGCAGCAGCAGCGAGGACAGGGAGAGATGTGCTCGGGGAGGGACCTGACAACGCTGCGCAGCTGTTTTTGTTATACCACCGAGCTGTAAAGTTGAAAAATGATTTGAAAAGCAAGGGATGTGCCGGGAGTACTGGCGTGTCCTGCTTATGGGCGCTTGGGGCATTCTGTGCAAATTGAACTTTTTCCCCCCCCTGTTTTTTTGGATGGCTTAATATCGCAGCAGTGGAAGGGAAGAGCAACAACATGCTTGGAGTGCGGAGCCTCTTCCCTGATCCCTCTGGCACCAAACTGCACCAGAGTGAGCTGAGGACAGAGCCGAAGCCCGGCTGCTCCCTGTCTTTTCATTGCTGTAATCCAAAACATGGAGGTTATTTCAGTGCGGAGGTTGCACGTGAGAAGGCCCTCAGCTTCTTTTATTAAAAAAAAAAGATTAAAAAATCATCTGGGACGGGATGTGCCGGGAGTACTGGCGTGTCCTGCTTATGGGCGCTTGGGGCATTCTGTGCAAATTGAACTTTTTCCCCCCCCTGTTTTTTTGGATGGCTTAATATCGCAGCAGTGGAAGGGAAGAGCAACAACATGCTTGGAGTGCGGAGCCTCTTCCCTGATCCCTCTGGCACCAAACTGCACCAGAGTGAGCTGAGGACAGAGCCGAAGCCCGGCTGCTCCCTGTCTTTTCATTGCTGTAATCCAAAACATGGAGGTTATTTCAGTGCGGAGGTTGCACGTGAGAAGGCCCTCAGCTTCTTTTATTAAAAAAAAAAGATTAAAAAATATCATCTGGGACAAGAAGGATAACTTGTGCATGATTTACCGGACAACAGGGGAGCGAGTGGAGGGACGTGGCATGGAGTGGAAGGGCCTTGCTGGAGATGGAACGATTTGCACCAGGGGAACGTCTGGCCCATTAGCTGTACCCAGTGGTTTGTACGCTGATGCTCTGCAGACTGCGGTTGCAGCCCCCGGGAGCGAGACTGCCTACATCCCTTTCACAAGTAAATAGCAATATGCAACTTTTCTTTTCGCTGCAGGATTATTTGATAATTGTGAGTCAGGGGTGTGTGTGGAGGTTTCTGGGGTGGTTTTTTTTGTCTGCTCAGTAGCCTTTTTGGAAGGTGACCCATTTGTTTCCAACCAAAAGCACCTAGGAAAACCTGCCCCCTAAGAGAAGTTTATTCATCTCAGTGAGGGAAAAGGGATGGAAAGACAAATACTGTGTCTTGTGACTAACGTAATACGTGACTCAAAATGTTAAGCAAGAATGCTGACGTGATAGCCTCTTCCCCACAACTTGATTTCAGTATGAGAGGCGTCAGGTTGAAATGTGAAGTAGTTCCCCTGAAGCTAGGTTGCTCTGGCTTTGCATCCAAAGCTGCTGGAGTTGGAAGTTAGTCCGTAACCTAGAGAAAATGGAACTGTTTAAGGGGCTTATTCCTATTGCAAACACAAAATTTAGAGGTCTCTGCTGTAGTCTTTGTGTTTTGATTTAGCAGGTAAGCAATAAGAAAGCAAGAGGGTGCTGCGGTGGTAAAGCAGCCTCGTGGTATCGGGGCCTGCAACCCTACTGGAGGCTCCTGCTATGGCTCAGGCAAAACCTGCATAGTAATCGCATCTTTTCCTCCTCGCCAAACTCTCCTCTGTCATTCTTGGATTTGTTGTGCGATGCAGATTTGGATTTCATCTCTGTGTGGGAATGGGTGCTGGTGTTCCTTTTGCAGGATAAGATGGCTGTGAGGTGTGTTTTCTGCCCTTTTCTAATGTGCCTGTCCATGTCTCTACTCCAAGAGGTTTGAGGAGCTACGAATCAGACTGTGAAAGGATGGTGACTTGCAGGGGCTCCTCATGTGCAGGGTCTGCAGAAGCTGAGCTCTGTGCGAAGGACAAATAATTTGTTTAACTTGGCCTTTTTAGATTTCAGAATATGGCTTTAGGCTGAGTCTGAGTGACAATAAAAATAATCATTCTATGAGAAAATTGAACAGTTATGGGAAACTCAATGTCTCCTAGAAAATGGAAGTTTATTTTGACAAAATGAAAAAAAAAAGGGGGGGTTGGGCTTTTTTACCTTTGTGTTGAAATTATTAAAAAAAAAAAACAAACCAACGAAAAGAACAAAAAGTTACTATGATGACTTAATTTTTGATGCATTTTCCTCTGGGAAATATCAATATAGAGAATTCTTATGCTACTAGGGCTATCTTATCTTCCTGTTCTGCACATGAGCAAAGTCTTGATTAAGCTGACTTGTTCCGTTAGGATATTCTGCCAGTGGTATTTCTCCTGGAGAGCAATTGCCTGCTGTGATTTGCTGGGTACTTCTTGAGAAAAGCGATGCTGTAGTCCCACTGAGTCAGGGGCCTATTACTACTTAAGTATAGTGCTATCAATTGGAAAAGGATATGCATTGAGAAAAGAGAATGCACTATTGCTGTCATTAACGGCTCAAGTCCGTATTCTTGTTCGGGAGTGGTTTCCCTTGTTCAAGGCTGTACTGGGACGTCTCACTGAAGCATTATTAGCAATTTTATTGGTGGTACGTACTGAGGTGATCTTGCTCTTGGAACTTGGTTTCTCTCCCTTGTGTGCAATGATGCGCTAATCTGGGTGATGCTCCTGATACTTTATATATAAAAAAGCATAGCTGTTGCAAATACTTCCTGCAACACATAAGGTTTTTCAAAATCACACGTTGCAATCATTAGTTTAAAAGAGGCAAGAAATTCGGTATTAAAAAGGATGTGAATTACAGAAAAGTCCCTCCTTGTCATTACTCTCTTCCCTAGCTTACCTCTTCCTCCCTTCAAACCATGCACTTATGGTTTTGGTCTCAGAGCTTGAGCGCAGAGTTGTTTCATTTCTTCAGGTAGCAGATACGGAAGGAAGCAAAGCTTTAGGTAGACAAACATTCATTTTGTTGTGGAAACCACGCGCTGCCTTGTGGCAGCATGTTGCAGAAAGTGCCTTCGAACGGTGTTGGCTAGATCATCCTGCCTGTGGGAGAGCTGCCAAGAGGCTGAGCTCCTCAGCGTGGGGGTTAAAGCAATTGTGGTCTGACTCAGGACAAACCAAAGGTGAGCGAGCCCATCTATGAGCTGATGTCCCATAGAAAAGAGTGTGCTTCCTCCTGCCCCCAAAATGTTTTGTGACTGTTTTCACACTTACTTCAGAGCCGGTCACAGGATGTAGCACATTCGTGTGACTCCTTTTGCATTGTACTGCCCTAGATGATGTTTTTTTAATGAAGAATCATTTCCCAAAATATGTTGTACTGTGTTTTGCAGTAGGGTGGCAGATACTACTTTGTTTGTCAACTATGGGATGTACTGTGGATGGCAAATGATTCATTGCCTAACAGGCAAGAATTTGATTTGTAAGAAATGTCTTTAGTTTGGCTTTAAGAAGTCTGTATTTTTTGTACAGAAGTCTTGTGAGAATGATAAGAATTTGGATGAACTTTCACAAGGGTAGTTAAGGTACATGGGAGATTAGGCATCTAAAACCTTGGCAGATTTGGCCATAATTTTGTGCAGTCACTTAAAAAAAAAAAAAAAAGCTGTGATTTTATTTCTGACTTCAAGGAAACTTAATTTTATACCTTGCTTTGGGACCTGACATCCACAGTTGTTATCCCTGAAATTGGACAAAAGCAAAGCAGATGAGACTGCTTCGGAAAGGATTTCAGTTTTCTTCTGGAAGTCCGTGAACTTTAGCAGATCACAGTATACCTCCCATCCAGGAAAGTGTTGTGTGGTTTGAGGTTTTATTATAGACTTTTTCTACAGCTCCACTCAGGGTAGATTCATGCTTAAATGGAAGCCCAGCAAGGCAAAAGCCAGGTGTTTAGGATGTGGCATTGGTGACTCAGTAGGTGGTACACTTCCTTCTCCGTCAACATTAAACAAGTGCCCTTGTGTGGTAACAGGGATGGGTTATTTCTTGGCTGACACGAAAAAAAACAAGGTCACTGCTAAGACTTTGGTACTTGTACAGGAAGATCTTCTGTTCTCTATAGCGAATGGGAAATTAGCCTCAGGATCACTTCAACTGAAAAAAAAATGACATCCTTTAGAAATGAAAGCTGTAAGTGTTGTATTGCAATAGAAGCAAGAAACCCCAGCTGATGTCAGGGTCCCGTCGTGCCTCATGTAAAAATAAGGATGGGTAAATGGGGAATTCCCCCTGCTCATGTTCAGACGGAAACACGATTGAGTGAGCACCAGAGTTACCTGAAAGGGCATGGGTGAACTTGGAGCTGGGATCTCTGTGGGGTATATTAGCAGAGCTTTACCTTTCCTGTCTCTGAGCAGGTATGTGAACAGTATGGTCCGTCCACTTACCTATCACTTACATGTTTGAACTTGAATTCATTGGATTTGATGCTGCCTCTGCAACTTGCTATTTGCTACCGATTTGGGGACTGATTTGCCTGCCAGAAGGATAAGGGAAGGACAGATATTATCCTGGCTGTTCATTTGTGACATGGCTGGGCTTTGTGTGTCTGGGAAGTGAGAACTGGATTTAATTGTACATCTAAGCTATGCCTTTGGGCTGAAAAGGGCCAGTCTTGATGGTGCTGCCATTCAAAGTCCCCCGGTGTTCCAGTGCTCGGACCCTGTAGAGAGGCATAGGAGAGGTCCCTTCAGCTCTCAAAGGTCTCCCTGCAGCAAGCCTGCACATGCAAGAATAAAACTGTATATCCCACAGTTTTGAACCTCTCTGAAACCTGCCAGGGCTCACAAATGACCAAAGCATGCATGACTCTTGTTCTGTTTTTTAAAAAAAAAAAAAAAGTAAAAATCACATCTGGGAGCAGTAAAAATGTTTTTTTGCCTTAAAGATTGTTATTTCAAAGGATATTTTCTTAGTGACTGAAAAAGGAACTGGAATTCCCATATTATTTCTCCTTCCGTCCCTCAGCCAGGTCCTTTCTGTGCCCAGAATTCTATCTGGTGTGAGCAAAAGGCTTCCTGGATAGACCGTGAGATGTTTGAAGACAGAGCATTTAGGTGGAGTTTGCCACCTGGCCTGAGCGTAGCTAGATGGCTGCTGCAATGGGTGGTTAGACATGAGATGGCATATCCATTGCAGATGGCACATTAGGGGTTTTCTTTTCCAAACTCTGCTTTAAGGGGCAGGGGGGGAAATTTTAGAGATTTTAATTGTAAAATGGAGAGAACGGTACTTCTGAAGTAAGCACATCAGATATAGAAAAATACAGAGATACCTCACTGCTCTGTGCGTGTTCCCACAGACAGTAAGATACACCATTGTTTCTCTTTGGCTACAACTGGACCTAGAACATGGAATTAAACAGCAAAATTTGGAGTCCTGACAAAATGAAAAACTTTTCTGAGCTCAGTTCACATTTAAAATCTGCTTTACTGTAGCCACAGAAACCAAAAAAACCATCATAAACAAAACCTCCGATTCTACAGCACAGTTTTACAGCAAATAGCACCTTCTGTATCTCCAGGGTTACAACTTACGTAGGCTCTTAGTCTTGCTAGAAAGATCACAGTACACCTTTTCAGTGTAAGGGTTTGAGCCTCGTTGCCTGTCAAGATTACAGTAGATACGTGTTTCTTTTTCCTGTGGAAATGGCGTCTACGTTATTTCTTTTACTACATTAAATCATTATGTGGGATTATGTAGCGTTACATTAAGCAGTTTCAGGAAAAGGTATATGTCTTTCTGAATGCTTTCATGGCCTTACTGGTGTTTCAGCAGAAATCTAGATGTCCTTAATGCTTGTGTTACCGAAAGGAGTTAGACCCTTAACCTCTGTAGGGACCTTGGAAAACCCTATTAAGTGCCTATCTGTGCTTTAAACAATTTTGAAAAGCTGATCCTCAGTCTCTCTCCACCTCATTTGCGTTGTTCTGTAGTAACATAAAGAAATACCCGAGCTAATATTGTTCTGTTCTTTCTTAGAGTTAGCCACCTTCTTGACTTCCATGAAATTGCCCACAGAGAAATATTTGCTGATTAGTGGAAATAAACCTGGTACCTTTCCCCCTGTATTTTGTAAACAAAATAAAATGCAGTAGTTGTGCAGCATGAAAATATTCATAAATATGTATTATGCATTTATAAAAAAATACATGAAATATTTTTTTCCTACTTTCATGCTGGTTGTGATGATACTTTTGTCAGTTGTTGGTTCATAGCTGGAAGCAGATCTTCTGTGAGCACTGAATAATCAGTGGCACCTGCTAGTAAGCTGTTACATTCAGGATAGATAGGAGGAAAGGAGCATGTGTGTCTTTACTGGTAAGAGTAGTTGCTGGACTAACGTTTCCACTATAATGTAACTGTCTGTACCGCCTATATTTTAAAAAGAGAGGGTAGGAAAAATACCTTGAGTTATATCCTGATTAGTCATGTACAAAGGAACAAATGCCGAGGAACGTTTTCACTGAACTATAATGCTTACTCATGGTGGGTGTTATGTTATGATTTCTTAGCTGGAGGCTCAGCTGGGGATTAGTGCTACAGAGAGACACCCAGGGAATGACTACAGAGGGAAACAGTGGCCCAATTAGTCTTGGGCCTCCAGGCAATTTGTACCTGGTGCTGATGTTGGAAACGTTTTGTTTTTCTCGGGAACTTTTGTCTTTTTGCAAAGCTGAAAATCTTTTTGCTGGATGGATTTTAGCTCTTCTGAGGAAAATTTGCAGTTTGCTATGGAAAACAAAGCCTCTACTTGGAGGGAACTGTTCTGATAGATGGCTTTAGATGGAAAAATTTCCTACCAGCTCCACACATTCAAAAGAAACTGTTTCTGAATGAGCTTCCCAGGTGACAGTGTAGCTATTCCAGTAAGTCTCATGTGGGGCAGAACGTCCCTGGATTGGCATAAGGCTATGTTCACTGCAAGCTGTCCAACTTCAAGGTACTTTTAAGACAAGTAATTTCCATTCCAAGACTCTTTGCATTGTGCAAGAGCAGCCACAAAACACCTTGTTTTCAGTACCAAATTTACTGTTATCTATAATAACTCCTGAAACGTGAGGCATTTTATTGAGCTATGTGATCTAACAGCTATGATTGCTGGGACCTGTAGTAAGCAAAGCACTAGTGGTTTTTTGCAAAGAATGAAACTGATTCACAGCAAAGTTATATGAGTTTCTGCATGCTCTACTGGTGATGATTTGAAGATAGTTTGTCGGCTTTCACTCTCACTCAAATTTCAATGGTTCCCAAATTTCCAGCAGAATAATTTTTTACATTTGAGTACTGATAAAGACACAGCTCTTTAAAGCTTACAAGAGCTGGGTAGTTTGAGTGGTAGCAGAGAAAGAGGAAGGTGAACTCCAGTGGATGTGAAAGTAATGTAAGGTACAGCAAGCAGTACGTGGCAGAAAAATCTTCTCTCAGGTTGGTCTGGCTGTCTGGGGAAGTGTTGGAATACAAATGATGAAAGATGAGAAGATTGGGATCTGCAGGAAAAAAAGGTTGGAAGGTGAGGGGCAGGGAAGCAGCCAGTCTGTCAGGGAAGCCTCACTGCCATAATCATGGCTGTTTTGTCCTCATGCTCTTTCCTTGCCATCACTCAAAGCAGATGTGTCTTTTTCTCCTGGCCTACTCGCTTTTTCTCCTGAAACTGCTAGGGTCAGAGCTAAAGTGCTCTTACAGGCACAGCTGTTACTCAGGATGTGCTATCTGTACTGGGCTCTAATCCCAGCCCCTACTGACGACAAAGGGCCTCACGGCAATCACAGTTACATTACCATCAACAGAGAGAGCAGAGGTCAAACGAATGCCTGGATTAACCCAAAAGGATCTCGCAGGGAAGCAACAAGAGTGGTGTCCTGGCGTGTTGTGAACCTGGATTTCCTCTTAAATTTGCCAGTGCTGCATGAGCTTAGTATCGAGGTAGTGCTCACCTTACAGTGCACAGTGAGTCCATCGAGTGGAGATGAGGAGCATTGGGTGGAGGTGGACGGGGGAGAAGGAATGGGAGCCTGTAGCTGACAGACCCTGTGCAGCTGCAGGTTTTCATATCTTCGTCTCAGTCATCTATTTGTGGCGTTGGTGATTCCCATGACCTTGGGATTTTGCTGTGAAAGGAAAGTTTTAAAAATTACCATCATTTATTTATAATTATAAATAGCAATAAAAACAGAGATGGTTTCTGGGCTCAGTAAATTCCTCGCAGCGGGATTCCCCCTTGACACCGATCTCTGTTCCAGGCTGCCCTTCATTCTCTTTCTGCACTAAACTTTCCCTCCTCCGAACAGTAACCCTGTGTTGCTCCCAGTAGCTCAGTTGCACCATAGTGCACCATGGTGTTGGTCCTGCTGTCTCTCCCACTCCAAGGCCTCCTGCACTATTGCCGTGCTCTGATGGGGAAAGATCTTAAGCAAGAACAAGTCCAGAATATTTAAATTAATCTATAAATTAGGTTCAGAGAAGTGAAAGCCAAGTATGCTATTTATACGTTTCCAAACAAAGCGTATATTTTCTCAGAGATTTTAAAGCAAGCTTTGTAGGCCGAGTATGGCAAAAACCAGTGGGATCAGCAAATACTGATCTTTATGATAGAATAGGATATTAGCTTTAGTAATTGTGGCCCAGGTCGGGTGATCTAGATCTGGGAAGAAGATTAATTTGCCTCTTAATGTGATCTGATATTTCTTAACATCTGATATCTAGGAATAAATGTCATGTCATAAAACCACAAAGTTACGACCAGAAAAATAGCACGGAGGTTTTAAAATAAAAAAGTTTTTTTTCTTTTTTCACTTGGGCCAAAATCTTGTGACATTTTTAAAATAAAAAAATATTATTGTAAGTATGTGGTAATATGGATCTAATAACTGCCTGGAATAAGGAATCAGATCACAAATGCCTTGTACCTGAGTGGTTATTTTAAAAAGCATACGGTCAGTACATATGCTTGAGCTATACTGATTCATACCAGAAGAGAATCTGGCCATTTAGTGGTTTGGGCTTTTTGGCTGAGTTTTGTTACGAGTGTGAAAGTTAAGTAGTAATATTGACTCAGTCAAGGCATTGTATAAGCCTTTTTCGCCTTCCCCTGGTCCCCAGATTTGTTAATATGTGTTAGTCTGAACGTTCTGGGAGTGACTGAAATGTCTCTTTTTGATATTCATCTGGCTTTAGATAGGACTAGATTCTTTGAATTCAAGTAAGTCATTTCTACCTTATAGAAAGACCAGACCCAGGATCCTTACATCATTGTCATGAGAAGCCTTATCAGTGAAAGTCTACCAGTAATCAGAGTAGGTTTCCCCAAAACAGAAAGGCTGGGGAGGACTCTCCTCCCTGAAATGAATGTATCTTGAGTTTTATCAGCTTGCATTTTTAGAATTTGTTCTTTAACCTGAACACCCTCAATATTAATTGAAATTAACATCCTTTTAAACATCAGGCAGCTCTGTCAGCCAGCACAAGAGGCTGCCTCTAGATAGTTTTTTGGCCTCAAGCACGTCATCAAGTTGCCAGTCATCAGCTGAGCTGTAGCAACCGATCACACATGTTTTCTTAGACAAATGCTTACAATTAATACGAATGGGAACTGCATGTTCAGCTTCCCTAGTGAGATTTGGACTTTTTGTCCCATTTTAAAATATTTTTTATTTGTTCATTTTACTCTAGAGACATCTGTTTGCTTTTATGCCAATGGAAATTAAAGAGCTAACCTCGGTCAAAGTTTAAATTTATTATTAGTGTTACATTATATTTTCAGAAATTTAATCAAGCCTAAGTTCACTCAAGGAAATCAGCTGCTCTTATTAGCCTAGCCTCCTTTTACTCTAAGTTCTTCATTGACAAGTTGTGTTGCATTTTAGTGGGCAGAATTAAAATTAACCTCCTAGTTACCTGAATCCAAGACACTGCTGAAGCTGAGGCAACGCAACCTCATATGGTCTTAGAACTGGCTTTGGGAACATACATTTCTAAGCTGTTTCATTTATTGCCCCTTAATATCTGTCAGCGGTAGAAGCTCGTGCTTATGTGTGATGTTCCAATTCTAAGGGCCCTCCCAAAGAATGGGGAAATGTTGGATTGGATTGATTTTAATTCTACTGAAATGCTTTGCCATTTTTAAATTGTCAGCATCTGGATGTCTCTGGAATTGTCACTGGTGGAAAAAGAAGTTCTTTCTATGGCTGCACAGAAAGAGTGATTTTGACAGAGGACTGAACTGAATTGTTTAAAAGGATCGTACATCTGGGGCCTTCCAGAAATTCCATTAAATTGTCTGGGCATACAGACGAGCTGAGCATTAAACCAACTTTCATGGAATAATAAATACTGGTTTTTGAAATTAAGGAAGTCAGTCAGTCGATGGAGCCCGTGAATGGAAGAAGGGGAAGTCACTGTATAGCTGCGTAAACACAGATCTTGCTGTATATAACTCAGAATAAGACTTTGCAGCTTAACATGTGCACTTCTGAATTCTTACATCATACATCTTCAGCGTTTCCTCTATAAAAGGGTCAGAAACTTCTATTAGAGCTGTTTGCTTTGAAATAAGTTATTCAGTACTGCATCCATCTAATCCAAAGCTTTTCCATCAACGCTAGACTGAAAGTTTCCTGTGCTTTGGTTTTCTGTGGTCTACCTTCTTACTCACCATAACCTCTTGACTGCCAGGTCATACATGACTCGTAAGTTCAGACTTGTGTTTGATTATAATGTGAGCTCCTAAAACCCTTAATTTAGTTACTAATTCCATTGGGAAAGGCTGAAATATGAGTTTGAAAACAAAATGTTATCTATTAAAAAGCCCATTTTACTAGTATGTAAAAAATGTCCAGTTCCATCTAAAACCAGCTTTTTTTGTCTTAGGATATAACATTCTGGTGACATCAGAGACACACTTACTATATTATTTTTGGCCCATTCACAATGGCTTTAACTCTCTGTCTTGTCTCAGCCAAAATTGTGTCAAAAGGGGTCAAAAAGGAGGATATAGTAGCCACACTAAGAAGGTCATTTTTGCTTAATATGTTGGGTGTGCTCACTTAAACCCTGGGGCTTAGTATCTGAAGAACATTTGATTAGCTTGGATCAAGTACAAGTGCTTCTATACTGGAAACTAATCCTGATAGATTTTACAGGATGTTTCAAGTTACTAAAACACAAAACTCTGGATGACGGCAAGTTAAGAGGGAAGGAGGACCCTGCTGGGCTTGCCTCTGGAAGAAACGTCAGATGCATAACGACTCATTGACTTTAAGGAGGATGAGTGAGAGGGCGTTGGGACACTGACTAAGGCTGACAGACCCTTGATGGCTGGGGAGATGGGAGTTACACACCATTTCCATTATGTTAATGTCAACTTAAAAACACAAATGTCAATCTTTGTGACTCTCTCTGCTTCACGTAGCCTTCTAGCAGCTAAGTACAAGTAACAGCCTAGCTGCCCTGTTTCCCCTCCCCAAACTCTGTGCGGCACTCTGCTCTTAGCTATGTCTTTTAAGGTGAGTCCGCACCACTGGACGGTAGTGAACACTATGGGCAGTAGGGCACATATGCAAAACAATGTGAAATCTTGGCAGAGGCTATAAAAACCTTCCTCTGACTCCCACTGAGAGTTCCTTGAGACTGGAAGTGATTGCTGCAGGGGAGATGTTAGAAACAATGTGATAGGCAAGGGAGAATCTTTAGGTTTCTCCTAGAGGGAGAGAGAGGGAGAGAGGGGAAAGAGAACTGGCTGAAGTACACGTGAACAAACAACACCAGAGATGGAGTGAGAAAAAGACATGTGTAGACCAGGAGCCCGCTGCTGAGATGCCTCTCGAACTGTATTTTCTCCACATGGTTCTTTTTTGGGAACCTGCATGTGCTTCTCTACCTCTGGGGAGTTGAGAAGGCAGAAAAATGCTGCTGTGCGCCCGAGAGTCCGCGCTGCTTCTTGGAAAAGCAGTGGGTGGCAAAGATATTCTTTCTGTTTTTAAATATGATCAGTGATGAGGTCCTGATATAAACAACCTATTGAATAATCCACTTCAGCCTTATTTTATGTCTACTTTAAAATCTTTGAAAATTTGATGTTCACTGGTATATTTCTACTAAAATTTTTCCTTGGTTTTGACCTTTTTTGCTATACTATTATCCCTATGTGTGTATTTAAGAAATTAGGTAACAAAACATTAGGACTCTTAACTATCAAAATTTGCTAGCACTTGAATTATGCTAGAAAAGGATGAACAATATATTTCATTTCACTAGCTACCTACTAACTATTTGCTTGTTCATCATCCCAGACTGTATTTAGATAAAATTTGGAATTAAACTATAATGCACAAAAAGACGACCAAAATGTTTTGTTAGTTGTTTAAAATATCTTAATGTTCCTTTTTATATAGGAAAAAAAATATTTGTCTGAAGATATTTTGCATGTAAAACTAACCCGTTAAACACAAAAGTAAAGAAATTAAAAGGTCAGCTTCTGGTTATCATGTTCTTCAACATTTCAGAATTATTGGGCATCATCTTCTCTTAACTATCTTTTATAGCTAAGAGGAAACCAGGCTTTTCTGTTCATGCATGGATTATAAGAGGAAAAGAGACTTTCCTTCTTTCTCAAATCCCAATCTCTTTACCAGTTCTGAATGAACTAGTCATTTTAGGGAACTGATTAAATGGACAAGAATTAAGACAATATTTCTTCTGTTTTTTATAAAAGAGGTCCTGCTATCAGAAGCTAGCTATCAGTTCATCAAAGTGTTGCTTACAGTGACATCGATCTACTCAGTGCTTTAACTTTCTATATGAGTTTGACTATAAATACATGTATCTCTTATTACTATTTTAAAAATGTCATTTAAAATATTTTAATAATTTTTGGGTTTAGGCTTTAGCATGAGTTTGTCATTATTGGATAAGTATTTCCTCTTAAACAGGAAAAATATCTCGCTGACATTTAAATGGCTGAATTTATCTTATTTTATTTTTAAATGGCTTTCGAGTCCTAAAGGACAGAATCAAAACTAGGCTTGGTGTTGATGTAGGCCACTTCATCATACAGGGGAGTCAAAGCTAAACTCACAGGCTTTTCCTGCCAGTGTGAATGTCAAATGTAGCAGCTTGCAGTGATTCTGATGTCTGTGCAATGCTCTTTTCACCAGGGTTCCTCTCAATCTGCTGCGGCGTTCATGGCTGTTGTTGTAAGCCTCGAGGGGCCCGCTCTGGTGTATTCCGGTGTGAGAATGGAAGCCTGGGATGTCGTGGATTGACCTCTTGAGTAGAAATTCAGATCCTGCTTCTAACAGTCTTTGGATGGCCCACCTAAGCAAGTAGGTAGGTTTTTGAAAAAATTGAGAAATGTATTCTTTTCTGCTTAGCTTTTGTTACCAGTAACTGGTGGTTTCAACACCACTTCAGTAATTTCATGAGCTCTCGTGTTACTGATGCTCTGTTTGCCAAATGGTCAGTTTTAGGTGCCATTTTATTTGTAATAATTCACCATGAAAAATAACTTGGCTCGTGGTCTCCAGATAGTGAACCAAATGCTTGTTCCAAGACTTTTCTGCAAAGGTCCTTCTACTCCTGCTCTTTTTGTGCTAGTGCCACAGCTGAACAGATAGAAGCAGCATGATTTTTAAAAATGATTTCTATTTCTGTTAGTCTGAGATCTGAAAAGAACAAAGATCTATCAGGTCTCTAATTTGTGAAGTGGGAGTCAATGAAACTGAAATCTTGTGGGAAAGATTATGTTCACATTATAGGCTTGGAAAAAACCTTAACAACCCCTCCCCTGAAAAGGCTGATATGATTTCTGTTGTCTTTTTGCATTGAAAGTTAGGTCTAAGACCTTATACTGGATTAATTCAAGTTGGTTGCAAGTCTTGCACTGATCTCAGTTGAAGAATTAGGCCCTAGTGAAATTAACAACATAAACAGTGTCTCTAGGAATAAATGCCAAGGAAACAGGAAAAGTGGTCTAAATTTCTATGTCTTTGACTTAGATCAGGAAGAAAGAAAACAACAAGGACAGTGTTCTTTTCACAGAGAAATGGACAGGAAGCACGAAGTGTGAAATAAGTCAATTATGTATTTTCACTGCTGTTTATTGGGAAGCAGTGAGAACCTTTTTCCTGCCTACTTCACCATGAGGAAGGAGGGGCTGAACTAAAACAATCTGATTTTTAACTCCTAGCTTTTCTACAAACCTTTTATGTGCCCTTGAGCAAGTGACTCTAATCATTTTCTTAGCCTCATTTGTTCTCATTTGCAAAATGAGGCTAGGAAGTCTTTTTTTTGTTAGCCTTAAACATGGGATTTTTCTTATCTAGCACTAGTCATCACTAAAACCCTAAAAAACTAAAAAAGTTAACCTTTTTATCTAAGTTACTCTCTTCCTAGAGAGCAAAGAGAGATGAGCCCATCCCATCCCATCCCATCCCATCCCATCCCATCCCATCCCATGGATGGAATGAGTTGTCATTTGAATGTGCCCATCTCCTTTGACTGTGCAAGGAGACTTTATGACCAGTTCTTAGTCAGTGCCTCATTTTTACGCAGGGGACTGTAAGCATGGACTCTCTGTACAACACCTAGCATGTCTGGGGTCCCACTCTATTTGTTTTTATTTGTACTAAGGAATATGAACTGGAAGCAATGATATCATGGGAGCGGTAGAAGACCCTATCTGGGTAGCTCCTAAGGCTCTTATGACTTCCTGGGATCAGTAAAACAGAATCACTTGTTGTATGATACCCTCTTTAGAAAATAGATTCAAATATTCACCCATAGGATTTGCAGACACTTGGACGAAAGAAGGTTAATAAAAAAGCATTGCTGGAAACAGACTTGTTCTCAAAACTTTTTTAGGCCAGTTTTACCCAGTATCATTTTGCAGGTAATTTGCACCTCTGTGTGCATGTACAGTGTGGCATGTTTCCACTAAGCCCAGACCCATTTCCATTTCTGTGCAGAAATCATGTCAAACACATGGTTTGGCACAAATCAAACTGAAAGCATGAAGCGGGTAACCAACTGGCATTCACACCTTGTAGGTTTGTTCAACTGGAGATGAATAGACTCGCTGTTTCCAGAAGACTGCTTTTCTGAAGAGAGCACTTGTATAAGAGTTGTAATGAAAGAGAAAAAAGGCTTAAGCCCTCAGCCTTGCTTGACATAATAGGAATTAGACCATAGAGTCACCACCAGCAGCTTTATTGACCAGGGATGCTGGGTGACACAGCGGGCCTGCGGAAGTCCAGATACCTGGTGTTTAGTGGCCCGGGATTTCACCCACCTCAGACCGCGTAGCTGCAATATTGAATCAGCTTTTGTTGTCCTGAGAATATTTATGATTGTGAGAGCAGAAATCTTAAAAACAAAACAAAACAAAAAACCCCAAACCCAAGCTGGATTTTTCTTCTGTGTGTGTATGTGTATTATTTCTGGCTACCATGGCATTTTTCCTATGAAATTTGGCTTTGTTCAGTTGATAGTATCACTTTGGTCAAACCAACTACATTTCCAGACCTGGACTGCGCAGACCATTACTGAGGTGAACAGAGGGGTTTTTAACAAATAACCTCATTAAGCTGTTATGCTTTTTGCTCAGCAAGAAAATGTTCAACGTGCAGTGTCACAGTTCTCTGGGCTCCTCAAACCAAGTGGAAGTTGCCCACCTTTTCACGAGGTGCTTTTTTTCTCTTGTCACATGTTCTGTGCTGTTTACCACACATGAGTTACAGATGGTGATTTTAATTTAAAAACCCAAATGTAATAAATTCAGCAGATTAGTATTTGGCTGGGATTGAGTGCTGAGATTGTTCAATTGACTATTATGGAAAACACATCAGCCAACCTCATCCCTGACCAGAGAGCAGTGGTTCCATCCCCTTACAAACAAAGCCTTTGTTATGTCTTCCTTGCACTGTGACTCTAGTCTCTACTGTGCATTTGTTTCCAAAGCAAAACAAAGAATTCATAATCCTTGGCAGTTTGAATATTTCAACTTGGATTTTCCTGTTATACAATTTACCTACTAGCTGCTTGAATATAGGAGATGACCTCACTGCTGAGGAACAGTATGTTTTCATATGCCTTCAGCCCTATTTGTTTCTAGTGCAGCTTTAACCAAGAGTGAACTGTAAAGCAGAGTCTAAGGATCAGGGTGCTAGTGCTGCTACCGTACACTCTACGCTATAGAAGGACTCAAGCCTGCTCATTTGGATATGGTTTTCAATAGATCCCAGAGTTTGGCACTTGTGGTTAAGGTTTGGCTTATATCATTTTTACACGTTCAAGAAAACAAGGGCTTCTTTTTTCATGGTAGGTTTGGAAAAATGTACTAGTTATTTTTATTTGGAGTTCCCAAACATAAATAGGGTAGTATATATACTCACAAATATTTATTACTAGATACATTATAGACTGTACTATTTAATTACATTTTACAAAGGCACAAATGCATTATTTATATTCACTGTGATGAAACTGTAGAGGGGTATGGATAATCAACATGTATCATACAGCTTTTGACTGTTTTACCTGTAATCTGCCTATTGCTTTCCTCCTGGTTATTTATTTATAACATGTCTAGACTTCTATCAGATTTAATGAAAAAAAATCATAATGGCAACAAAGATTTCATTTTTCTTCCAAATGTGCACCAAACTGACACTGGCTTGGAGTGCAGGATGAACACTTTCCTGCAGTGCAGACAGTCTGGAAGTCCTGTCATGTTGCCGGGTATGTACTAGGGACAGATTTGAGCTTTACAGTGAAACCCTCACGAAACTTAATTTTCCAGTGAGTCATGTGATATCACTTCCTTATTATTTTGGCCATTCTGTTTAGACAGGCTTTAAGTGTTTCCTTTTTTTTATTCCCAGGAATTGAAAACAAGATCAAAAGAAGCCTAGCAGAGGAAAGTAGGAGAAGAACACATAAAAAGCTATAAGGTACTGGGCTGCTCTCTCTTCCCCCCCCCTCCCCATCCTTTATCAGTGTAAACTGCATGATCTGTTAACCATTGGTCATGATGGGGTCTTCAAAAAAGCAACTATTAATTTAGAAAGTGGATAGACTGCACCAGTATTAGGCCTGAAAGATGAGCAATGAATAACACTCACTTTTTTGATTAATGTTTGTAGGATTAACATATAAAGTTGAAAGTTGAATGAGAGAGAGGAAGTGAAAATGGAAAGAATGACACTTCTGTACAGGCTCCTCTGCCAACCATTTGGTTTCTCTGAGAGTGCATTTTTTGACATTTAGTAACAATTATTTGGTTTATTTTAGTATTTGAGGATGTCAAGGCCCTGACCAAGACTGGGGATTTGTTATGCATTACACCCTGCACATGTAGGGACAGCTCTGCTCATAGGACTTGCAAAGCGTAGGAACAGAAATAAAGACACACAAAGGTGCTATTTGTTTCCATGGGGTGATGGAAAAGGTCAAACAGCAGGTCACTGACATAGCCAAGAGTAAAGTCCAAGTGTGCTGACTCCTGGTCTTGTGTCCTGCTTACTAAACTTTGTCTCCTTTAGCAGGAAAATGGCAGCCAAAATGCTGCAATAGTCTGGGGTGGGAACAGGGGTGGGAAAGATGCAGAGAAGAAAACATGTTCAGCTTTTTATGAAGCTGCCACAATCATGATTTGTCACTAGCAGTGACAAAACTGCCTGTGCAGTTTTTGTCTATTGAGTTCTGCTCTTCACCCAAATGTGTTAGTGAGTCTTGACTTCTCATACTCCCTCTATTTCAACTTTTCTCTCTAGTGACTATACAGTCTGATACTTCATTTGCTGGTTTTATAACTTTCCAGTTGTCATGGTTTAACCCCAGCTGGCAACTAAGCACCACACAGTTGCTCACTCCCCTCCGGTGGGATGGGGGGGAGAATCACAAGCGTAACAGTGAGAAGACTCGTGGGTTGAGATAAAGACAGTTTAATAGGCAAAGCAAAAGCCGCACACGCAAGCAAAGCAAAACAAGGAATTCATTCACTGCTTCCCATCGGCAGGCAGGTGTTCAGCCATCTCCAGGAAAGCAGGGCTCCATCATGTGTAACAGTTACTTGGGA